>NC_133583.1:6949827-7272995 GCF_964106895.1 Numenius arquata | reverse complement strand
TCTGGGGTACCGAAGGGTCAAGGTATCAGAAATTAAAAAAACACTTAAATTAAACGAAATCCATGTGTACAAACTCCGCTTCCAAGGCTCTTCCATACAGCATTTTCCCTGTTTTTTCTCAGTTTGATTTTTAGCCATTATCTTATTGCTATAATGAAAATATTAACTTTCCCATTAACCACAAGTTAATACATTTTAACAGTTCAAAACAATGAATCCCTGACACAAATCACTCCAGCCCTGCCAGCCTGGTAGAGTCATTCAGTCTCAGCAACAAAAGGTTTCAATCAGATAGCCTAAACTTTTGTCCATCAGATTTAAATTTGTCTTGAAATGCAAGACAGACTTCCCTCCTTCCCCTCCTTGCAGAGCCAAAAAGCACAGAAACCGAGAAAATTAAAACCTGCTGCATTATTCTGCAACATGCTACAAAATGTAATAAAAAGCCAAATGTCTCTTTGCCCTCCCCTCCTCATCAACTTGAATTATTTTTTTAAACAGTCATGTAGTTGCAACTCAGCCTACATCTCCAAAAGCTAAACAATTATGCCACAATAGGGGTATTTTGTTCACTCAGAAAAAAAATCATATAATGAAAAACTATGTTGGTGGTTGAATCCGTTTCCTTTAGGAGGAGTTGGCTGTAATCTCAGTGGGACTTGTGGTTTCAGCTATTCATACTGCTCATAGCCGTTTCTGTTTTTTCTCAAAGCAATGTAACCCAGCAACACAGAAAAAGCTGCGATTAACTTCTTCTGAGATACAAGATGTCACGGCAACACAAGTCGCCTCTTTGCTGCAGAGAATCATAAATCTTTATCGCTCTGGTTTTTTTTTGCACAGCCATCTCACATCCCAGGTAGAGCCTAAAGAGAAAGTTAGAAGTCACCAAAAATTTTCTCTTTTACCTGAGAACAAGTTGACTGTGGACTCGTAACTCTCAGACCAGAGATCATCCTTCAGAGTTGCAACAAACTGCATCTCTTGGACCCTAATCAATAGCTCTGGTTCCTCGCCAACCACAAGAGAGCTATAAAATTAACAAGCATTATATTAGCTGACTTTACCTAATGAATAGCTATCAACTGTCTACACACACAGAAGACATTTCCTTTTATTTGTATGCAAATGTCCGTATGTGGTGGAATGAAACTGGAAGGGAACATCTGTGCATCAAAATTTTGCATAAGTTGTATACTTCTTAAAAAATGCACTAAAAAGCTGATGTCATTCCCAATACATTAAAAAACAAACAAACAAAAAAAAACAACAAACACACCAACCCAAACCAAACAAAAAACAGCTAAGGGGAATAATAAGAATAATGTTAAGGGAAAAAAAACCCCTCTCTTTCCCCATATATTTCCTATGAGCCTTGCCCTGACCTCTGAAATACAACAGCTATACAGTATGGCATTTAGGCTCCGATATACAGAAGAAATCATAATTAATAGCTTAGAAAAAAATAAGACCCAGCTGGCTGCCCCACCAACACATGGATCTTAGGACAAGTTCTCGGTTCACACTGGCCAGCACACCTCTGCTGGCCAGAACAGTTTGGGATCTGGTACACCATGGAGCCAGGCTGCAGAGACCTTACCCAAGAGCTGAAGGGCAGCCAGCATCTTGGGACTCCAGCAGATTTTGTACCCGACCGACCCGAGCAGTCACCGGAGCAGCACAGAAGCCAGACTCCTGCCCCGGCACGGTTGCTTCATCGCTCTTCTCCAGCCCCGGCAGCCACGATCTGGATGGTGTTCTGGGACAAACACCAGCCTTCCTCTATCCAAGCACTTAACTAATGAATACACTGATGCAGCCACTTCTTTATGCTGTAGGAGATATTATTTTATTTTAATGACAGGTTCTATTATCTCCTGTGTATATTAAAATTGGCCTTTCAGCTCTTCCATTAATACCAGATCCCCAAGTCAGAGATGAACTCTGAGTGACACTAAGAAGCCCTACTTTGAGATCAGGTCATCTCTCTGACAAGGCGTTTGACGTGGCCTCTTTTCATGTCTCTGGGCAATTTTTTCCCCTCTTGCTGCAGTCCTTGAACTCAGAGTTTCCAAACTGCTCTCCAGCAGCAGTTATTTATTATTGCTCTGTCCTACAATGTCATCTCCCAAGCACCCAGGTGCTGCAGAAGAAAGAAAAAGGCCATTCCCTGCTACCAAGAGCTACAAAATATCTTGAGAAACACTGGTGAAGGATAAGCAGGTGGGCACAAGATGAAAGCAAAGCAATCCCAGGGATGAAAAGCATGACTTCTACATTTTGCAAAGTTGACCGGGTGTGGGGTTTTTTTGGTTTAAAAAAAATAAATAATAAAAATCAGAAGACAAGGATAAACTTCGTACAACCAAAGCAGCACTGAAGAAAAATCACTACCATCAGAACTTGCCTGCTGCTTGCCCAGACACACGCAGTAGGTCTGGATTTCTGACCAGGAATCACAATATTTGCGCCTGCAGCTCCCCAGATTTCCCCCTTCCCTGCACAGCCACAGAACCCGCCCCTGCTGAAACGGCACCAGTTGAGCAGAAAAGAGAAAAACTCAAACTGGGCACCTCCAAAGACATACGGGAACTGGGCATCTTTATGCCCCCGTGTTCTTCTGTTTGGGAAGCAATCCTTCAGGAACCAGCTATCAGCTCTTAATGACTAGTTTTGTTACTCGCAGGCCCCACAATGAAACAGGGGGTGGCTGAGGTTACCACACTGTGGTAATAATCAAATTTAAGGGGATTATAATCATTATAAGCTAATCAGGGTAGAATTATATATTTTTAATTAGCAGCTGCTGTGCGGTTAAGGCACTAGAACCCCCCAGCTGTTTGCTGGTTAAGTGCAACCAACAGCATCCTATCTGAAATGCAAAATACATACTTTTACATGGAAAATATATTAAGAAAATTTAAAAATTGCCCTTAAAAATATTATATACTGTAAAGCCTCATTATAGATCATTCTTTTTGCTTTCAGCATTGGAAAGATTTTTTTTTTTTTTAAGCCCATAAATTCTTGCATTTAATCTTATATTGAACGTAAGCCAAATATAAAAAGGGAATCATTTACAATACATTGTGTATATTGTTACTTCAAACCACATAGTAGCTACCTGTAAATCCTCCAGCATTTGATATAAACACATAGTGTTTGTCTATGCATTGGAAGTCTAGAAAACGACATATTTCTGCAGAGCCTTAAGAGGTATTCACTGCATGAATAATAGAGACTGAATAAAACTTGTGATTTGGATTTTCTTGTAACAACACACTTTAATCCAAGATTCCCAAGTAGAGAAACAGATCTCCGTGGTTTCTGTAACCACCCCTGCTCACACTGTTGTATTTTTGAATTATTCTTCAGCTGTGTTTTAACTGAAAACCTTTCTATGTTATCGCAGAGACTCCAACAGGCACCACCTCCCAGAGATCTTGCTTTGTTTAAAAATAAAGCAAACCCAACAGCCAGTTCATCTGGAAAAAAGGCTGGTTTTGTTGAGGAATGTTCAATTATAAGGAAGCTGATCAGAACCTGCAGATGCTTGCCAAAAAGAATTGCTCTTCAAGCACCCAAATTTGGCAGAAGTCTACAAAAAAAACCCAACCCAAACAGCAAAGCAGCTGGTCTGGTCTTCAAACATGTTCTTCAAGTTCCTGGTGCTAAGACTGACCACTTTCTCCACAGCCCAACGGTACCATGACACTTTGGTCTAACACAGGGTAACAGAACTGCATCTGAGCTCAGCCAGACTGCTCATTCCCACTATCTCCCACCTCTGTTAATTGGTCCCTTCTGCTAAGGAAAACACCAAATAGTAGATGCTGCTTGGGCACCTCCTGCAAACCCTTCCCACTCATCCTAAAGTCACATTTATCAGAAGTCAAATCAATTCAGAAGACGAGAAGACCAAGACATAGACTAGCAGGATACTGTTGAGCGTCCACAAGTGGTTTTGCCCTCTGCATCACCTTATGTTGACCAGACCACATCCACAAAGCAAGCATGGGCTGTCTCCTGGACATGTTCCCTGGGACACAGTACAGTGACTTCCTCCAAGGTCACAACAGCTCCTCTGCTCATGGCTAAGGAAAACTAGTCTTAGAGGGGTTAAAATACAGAATTAGGCTCTTCAGTGACTATTTGAGGGTATGCCTTAACATATGCCTACAAGGCACAGGAGAGGGCTAGGCAGATACCTTCAAATTCACAGCCCTCGCAGAGGAGAAGGCTCTGGCCAGGGGAGCAGACAAGCAGGTTGGCCAGGTGATGAGCACCTCTCCGAGTGGAGTTGCCCTGCTTCAGATGGCCTGTTCCTTGGTCTAGTGCTTCCCCACCCCGTGGTGGCTGGACCCTGCCAGGGATGCTCTGCCTGGCACAGGCTATCTGAGCCTTTTCCTGCACAAAAAGGGCAGCCAGTGAGCATTTGTGCCTCCTCCGACACATCTCTCATTGCTGACCAGGTACAGATTTTACTACTGCAGAAGACAAACGTCCTTAGATTCAGCTATTTCTGATAAAACCGTTTCCTCTGAAAGAGCCGCAATACCATCTAGACTGCATACTGGCTGTTAACAGAAACTGCTATGTCTAAGAGTTTTTGAGCACTAAGCAGTCCTGAATAACGTCCTCTGCCATCCCTGGGGACTTTGACTAACAGTCAGCAAAAGACGACTCAGAAAACCCAACGACGATTATTTGACTTAACGATCAAATACCCTTCTGTTGACTCAGACTAACAGAGCCCTAGAAAAGAAAAAAAAAGGGGGGGGGGGGGGGGGGAGGCCTCCTTGAAAGGCTGAGAGTTCTTGGATAAATCACTTGGTCTTGCAGATGGGTGCTGCCATCAAGACTGTCCTCATCAACACCACCCAAAACTCTGTGAGTGTTCTTGATAGAGACAAGGGTTACCAGTGAAGGGAGCTGTACAGGACAAACCCTTCTCTTTCCACTCTGTGACACAACACACCACCCTCAGAACAAGTGCAAAATATATTCAAGGGAGGAAGGGGCTTCAAAAGACAGCTGTTACACCCAGAATATTACCATCACAAACACAAGCTCTTTCAAGTCACAAGGACAGAGCCATCACTGAAGACATCAATGCTGACAAGAGGAGATGTGCAAGAAAATCAAAGACTTCTACAGAGCTTGGCACTGAGCTGCACCCAGACAGGCAAATAACGGACTAAATTAATTGCCTGTAGCATGACATAGCTGCAAAATCCTAGAGGTTTTGACTGCTTTGCAGCATCTTTCTTTCAACTCTACCCCATGCTGGGACTTTAATCTGCAGGGCTGTAATGGTACTATCAGCAATGTTAGAGGCGAGACTAAAAATAAACACGGGACAAGAAAAATGCAAAGCTCCTCCTCCACGTGAGGTCTGGAGGGAATTTCCTGAGTCAGTCAGCCTGCTCCATCACTTGTTTACTTGTTACTAAGTATGAATTTTCACAGCAGCGTGTGTGGTTTTCACTGAAGTTTCCAAGTTAAAATCAACAGGGCTGTAATGTCGTAACAAAACTAAACATCACTAACCCTCTCTTGAGAGATGGGATCCTTGCTGCTTCCCTGCCCATGCTGCACACTGCATTTCCAGGGCAAATACTGCATTTCCAAGGCAAATATGAAAGTACCGGGTACAAAGCCGGTCCCTTGGGTGATGGGATGAAGGACACCAGCTCCCATAGCAACCTGCAATGGGTCCAGCACCTTACTTGATCCAGTGTATGCATTTAGCCCTGGATAAAGAAGCTGTCACACAATGTTCAGAAGAGCTGGAAGGTTTGTCGCTCTGCAAAGGTCCTCCCCGAGTGCCAAGAGGCATTTCGGGGAAGGAGAGGTCGGCTTTTCTCCCTGTGGCACCCATGGAGGATACAGCTCCAGAGAAGCAGCCACAGCAACTGACTTCAGAGCTATACAAAAAGCTGGCACAAAGATTTGTTTATGAAGAGCTAAAAATTAAGTTTGACTTTAAAATAGTGCAGTCACCAGTAACGGCTCAGAGGGTCACATTCTTCTTCCATCTCTGCCTCCTCCCCCTCTGGGACCTCCTCTTTGCCCAGCAGCTTTCCCAAAACGGTCTGCAAACACGGCAGAAATTCCCCCCGAGGGAGGCAGGCAGAAATCCATGCCGGAGGAGTTGAAGGAATATGCTCATGAAGGGATGCTCAGCACTTCCTACAGCGCTAGACATTTTTTTCTAGAACGAGACTGCAGCAGAGACCATTCCTATTTGCAGCAACTTGGTACATCAGATACTACAGTATTTCATGAAAAATTTAGGAGATGACTGCAGGTTCACGAGGCTGTCAAAGAGAAATGCTCATCTTCCCATTTCATGGTACACAACTCTCCACGTAGCTCTCCTTGTTCACCTCCCCTACCCCTTGAGCACGAACCAGAGCGAAATATAAGATTTCGAGCTTTGCAAATCTCCAGTGTAAACCAACATCCCGTAAAACTATGAGTTAAAGGCAGGAACACTTCACTTCCAAACCACAAAGGCTGTAATGAGTGTGGGTTTAATTGGCTGGTACAAGAGCTGCACAGCCAGAATCAGCAGCTGGCAATGGAATCAGCCCTTCTGCGCTGCACATGGCTAAACTTTTGCCCTTGTCTGCAATGTGGTCTGTCACAGAAGTAATTCTGCACCCAAAAAAAGAATTACAAAAGCATCTAAGAAAAATAAAGTGTTAGCCCCAAACCGGCAATACACTAAGTTTCTTCCCCAAAAAGTTTCTAGCTGTACAGGGGTCTATCCCTGACCCTATAGACATGAATTTCTACTATGTGCATACACAGATATATATACATATATCACATCCTCCATAAGAAACCTGTATGTTTTAGGTATCACTTAAATCTAGCCCTTTAGAGCTACTGATTTCAATAGCCTCAGTACATACTTAAAAATCTCATTATCTAGAATTAGAAATGAAGTTCTTTGAAAAATTGGTCCCAAATGACAGAAGTCTCTACCAAGCAACTGTGGCGCGTTTTCTTGCTTCATTTATTTAACACACTCACACGTATGTCCAACTTCTCCTTTACAGGTTTACAAAGCACACAGCGAGTTCTCTGATAGTTTGCATCTAACTTCAGAATATTTGAAGAAAAGCCAGATTGGTACGGAACAGGATTTTACAGCAAAGCCTTCCTTTCATCTGGTGCAAAAAGCTTTGAATCTCATAAAGCCAATGTAGTAAAAACTTTCAAGCCAAGGCGTTTCACAGAGTTAGCAGGGGTGCATTGCTATCACTGCATGGAGTTAATGGAAGTTTTACAGTTTGCACTCTACTTAAAACCACCTTGCTCCTTACTGAAGAAATACACAGGCAGAGTAGAAATAAATAAATAAATAAAATACAACCCAAAACCACACCATCAAGTATCTAAGATCATACGTGTATGCATCTTTTCTTTCCAAAAAAAGACAATATCGTGCTGCAAGCAGCTGAGGAATTGCTGCTATCGGCCTCTTCCCACCCTGCGCTCGGCCCACACCAGACGGCTCCTGTCTTGGCTAAGGCAAGGCTCAGGCCAGAAACTCACATTGCCATGAGGAGTCAACACTCAAGACGAAATGCAGAGCAGAATTTAAACTCTTCAGTTAGTTTAGTTGCAGGCCACAGGTGTACAGTCCATGCCTTTCTGTTTCTACCTGCACAACTTTATTTTAAATTGTGTCTTGTCCCCAGGGCTCCATATTAAAGAAGTTGCTCATACAAAGAATCAAGAGTCAGAAGCTTTGGACGTGTTGGGACAAATCCCACCAAATGTAAATTGGTATAATATACAGATTTACGCTTGCCTACATGGCAGTAGGAATGGAAAGGCAGTAACTCAAACTGCTGCACAGGCTCCCGACAACAGTGATGATAAGCATTGCTTTTTTAAGGCTGAAAGGAGTTTCTGGGAAAAGAAGATAAATCAAAACGTGGCATCTTTGTGAAGGGAGCAATGCAGGAGCTAAGCCCCAGCGGCTCCACAAACACCCATCTCTCCCAAGAAAAATAGGTTTTGGTGTTTTTCAGTACCTAAGTTTTGCAGCAGCTTTTATTCCAGTTAAAATTGCATGAGCGTTCATTAATTTTAATGTTGTGTGCTTTGCCACACTCATTCCTAGGAACGCACTGACCCCTGCAAGCGGAGGGACTAGTCCCTGCTCTCACAGCCCTGCACCCTCCATCCATCTCCTGCCCCAGAAATGGGTTGTAGCAGGACGCTGCCTTCGCTGCCATTAGACCTGACCTTGCACACCCACCAGCAGCCCCAGGTACCACCTCCCCAGCACCACTCGCCCCACGAAAGCTCCAGTGGGGACAGCAAGCAAAGCAGGATGGGGCCCCTTCCAAATACCGAGGCTGAGACAGGCCATCCGTCTGCCCTCTCAACTTGCACAACCTCACGCAGCATTTGGGTCTGTATTCTTTAAAAATCAGAACAACCCCCGCAAAAGAAAAAAATCTTGCTGGTATGTCAATTATTACAAATGCTGCTGATCAGGTACCTGCACCCATGTGCTCAACTTGCATTTGAAAGGCCTTTACTCCTACATTTTTGTGCATTCTCTTGACCCAGGATATTAAATAAACCAAACGCATTGAGGTCACTTCCCTCCATACAAGCAACAAAGGGTTTTATTAGCACGCCTCCGGTGGAATGTTAACTAACTCCAGTGTTTTGCTGGGAAGAAACTGCATTTAATCTGGATTGTTATTGGAGAGCAGGAAAGAAAAAAGGTCTTCAGAGTAAACATGGCACCATTATTAAAGAAATGGGTTAATTATCAACCACAGGCATGAAACTGTGGGAACACAACAGCAACCCAGTCCTCGCTCATGAGGATGCTGGCTGTTGGACAAGCAGAAAGCGATCTAAATACGTTGCAAGAGGAAAGGGACTAAAACCCTCACTTTCTTATAAAAAGAAAGAAGTTGGTTTTGCAATCAGTATCTGCAGGGTATTTGGGGTGCACTGACTTCTATCCGCCAGAGCTGCAACAGCCAGCGAGGCAGGTTTACCATCCATTAAAAAAATATTTTATGCCTGATATCAGGGAGCTCTGCAGGGCTCAGAAATGGATCCGACATTTCTTCACATAACGAGAATAGCCAAAGGCAGCATCTGATGTTCCACGAAAGGCAACAAACGCCACAAACAAGGTACGTAAAGTCTCCATGCTCCCAGGCATAAACCGCCTTCTGCCTACAAGAGATCGGGACGCTCTCCCAGCGATGGGTTATTCTTACCAGCAGGTGCCAGTTTCTAACGCTACCTTCTAAAACAAATTCTATTAGCCAGTATTTGCAACAGGAAAGCAACGGAGAGGAAAGATCACCTGAATCTGCAGCAACACAAAGAATTCTACACCAAAGACAACAGCATCGTGCTGGCACCAAGTTAATACCCGAAACCACTCATGAGAATAAAAACAAAGCCAGAGCTCGGAAAATTTGTAACTGTTACTTTTTTAAGTACCCTTTTAGAGAAATACAAAAACACACTGTAACAAAATGCTAAGACGTAACAAAGGAATAGCTACAAAAGAAGTCAAAATATCACATCAGCCCCAGCCTGCCAAAAATGAAGGGATCACAGCAGATAAAAGAAAACAGTATTACAAGAAAAGTGGGTAAAAATAGAAGTGCCAGGATATGACATGCCTTCAAGTTATAGAAAAAGGATCTGGATTGTCCTCAAATCCCCTCCTGACTGCTGTCTAACTCAGTAATCATTCCTCTTGAGCAACAGGGTTGTCTCAAGCAGAGCAATGGGGCAACGCTGACTTCTTTTCATCCGATGCCATTTGGGGCAAAGCACCTTACAGTCAGAGAGGGAACAATCTGTGCCCTTGGTTTCACAGACCTGGGTGCAGCCCAAGCCCAACTTTCAGCCAAGTTCAGAGGGCACCGGCGGACACGCACATGACCTTCTGCTCATGGCCCCAGGGAAGGACCTGTCCTCCAGCCGGGGAGCCTCAGCAGGGCCACCAAAAGCAGCTCTGCAAATTAATATGCTGGTGCAACTCATTCCAGGTGAAAGGAGGAGCACAGAAAGCCTCATCTCAGGCTGTTAAAGCTCCAGAAACTTAATTTCCACCTTATTTTCAGAGCCTGCCATTTATTGAGCATTGTTAAGGAGACCCACTTCTCTTCTGCACCCTCTTCTTTCACAAGCCCAAGTGGAAGGCTTGGCAATACATCCTCACAGGACGCATACCACACAGCGTGTTGCTCTCTGCGGGGTCATTTGAGCACGATGTTAACTTGAGATTTTTATTTATTTTTTTTTTTTAAAGAGAAAATAGCCTTTTCAATTGAGCAATTTTTACTTTTACAGCAGTTACAGCCAACTGCACAGCTCTGTATCTGGTGCCCACCCGTGTAGGTCCTTCTGCTAAAGTGACAGCTACAGAGAAGTAGTTGAGAACATTTAAGGGAAAGATGTTTTGCCGTTTTGTGAAGCGTTAACTCTGCTCAATGCTTTTAAAGGACGTTACAACAAGTTGGCTGTGGACACAGACTTTCCAGCTTAAATTATGGATTTCGTAACGCTCTGAACATCACTTCTGGAAAGCAAAGACATTGGAGCATTTCTCCTCTGTTCTCGCCATGGTCTCCAAAGTCTGAACTAGGGAGATATTTGACTTATTTGTATAAGACAGTGGTGGTGTGTGTGGAGGGGGGGGAGGGGGGAAATCCTCATTCAATAGAAAGTTGAGGAAAACAAACCGGAGCAGCTGAGTGTGAAAATTATATGAAGTTCAAAGCCATCCAGTGTGAGCCTTAGGATAGAGAAACAGTCAGGCAAGTGCACAAATGCCTTCCACGTGTTCTGGATGGAAAGAAACTGAATTTTTTAAAGACTAACATGGAAACTGCTTTAAGCAATTTGTCATTTTCAATAGAGGTTCTGCAGTAAAAGAGAGATTTCGACAAGTTAAACAACTTCCTACCGGAGAGGATGCATGCGAAGTTTAAACTACGTCTTGCAGTCTTCTTAGAAAAGAAATATTTCTAATTTTGCCATTCAGGAAGACTTTGAAATGTCACTGCCGTTTGATTTGACCAGTCAAGAGGAAATGCAGAGTTGAGAGAAGGGGAAAACAATGCAAATACCATTCCGTATTTTTTAACTTGGTCTCAGGCAGCTCGGTGAGGGGGTGCTAAGCCGTGTGAATATTGCTCATTTACCTCCAAGAGGGGGAAACTTCAGACATATTTTCTGTGAACGTTACAACTTCAAGCTCACCTGGATATTACAAGGCATCAATGTGATAATACCATCTGAAAGTGCTGAGACTGAGAGCACCCTGTTGCTAAACTTGAGCTGGAAACAATGTTTTTATGGCAAAAAGTCCCCTGAACATGATCCACTGCAATGCATAATAACGCTGAGGTCTTTTCTACATCGGGGACTTTGAGGAAAAATAAATATGCAATAAATATTCCCCACTGCTTCTGCCGCTGGTTCAGACAGCTATCAGCATTCAGCAGTGCCGCTGCTGTGTCCGAATACAGCAAAGGTCTGTCCTTTCGAGGCCTTGATGAAGTTTTGTTTATCAGTTGGTGATGCGAACGGGAGGGTTTTGCTCAGCTGGGAGCTCAGAGAGGAGGGGGCTCTGCCTGACGCAGCCCACAGGTTGCTGGGAAGGTGCTTGAGGTTCATACAACCAGAGCAACAGGAGCAGAACAGCAGCAAAAATCAGCTGTGTGACTATTGTTTGTAAAATCTGCAATCAACACAGGAAAAAGAAGAACTCCAGTTTTGATTAAAGCCTTTAAGATGGCTAAAAAAAAGTCCCTAATTTTTTAAAGAGGTTTTTAATCTTCCTGGTGACCACACAGCCCTGGACATGGAGGGCAGGAGATGCTGCAGGCAGCAGAAACGCTCTTTGTCAGAAATCAACCAACAAATTGTATCCAGCACCTCCCGAAACGGGCTCCAGCCGGGCAGCTGATGTAACCTTCCCTGCCAACTCAATTGCACCATGGAAAAATATGTGTACTCCCAGCCAGGGGCAAGATCCCATCCGGGCAGCTACTGCTACAGCAGGCGCTGTACCGAATGAGAGAAGAATACTGAAAATAAAAGTTAACTGTGATGAGCCAGTTTGGGAGCCAGGGATTCCTTGTTTTCGCCAGCATCCTCAAGGTGAGAGCAGCCAGCACCGTTCCAGCAAGATGCAACGACAAGTCACCCACTTGGGCTCAGGGCTCACACTGGCGCAAAGCACGGCGGTCCCAAAGCAGGGCACAGACGACCAGGCTGAGTTACGTCCCGGCTCTGCTAAATCAATTTGAAATAGATTTTTGGTTAATCCGCTGCAACCTTTTAACGGCGATGAGCTCTTCGGGATTGTGACAACTTGCCCAGCTTTTAGGCAAACAGCAATTTCCACGCTGGTTTAGGCAAGCCTCAGCACCGATTATAGCATCTTTTACATGCAGACAGAAAAAGCCCTCTGCAATGTGTTACGTTAGCACATGCTTAAATTTAAGCACCCTCATTTTTACTGGGGCTTTTCTCATGTCTAACAGCTTCAGCAGATCCAGATTTGCACACTAACTGCTTACCAGTCTGCAATGTGACCAAGATACCCTATCCCAGATCAGAACTATTAAAAAAGGCTGTATTTAGCTCCTGGAAAAACTGATATGTGTGTATTTCCAGCATCAACTAATACAACTGGAAAATTGGCAACAGAAAACAAAAATAAATGGAAAAGCCACCTTGGACAGTCCTTAGGTCATCTCTTTTGCAGATAAAAATTTCAGTCTTTGACACGTTTTACAAGCACACAGTAAAAAACCTATAGGGTATTTTAAATGGAAACACTGTCGTGGCAGACCTGCACCTGAGCAGGACAGCCTGGCAATGCAGAAGGGAGCTCTTCCAGCCAAAGCAATTTATCCATTTCCACTGTTTTACTGTGGATCTGGGAAGCAGCAGAGCCCCAGAGCACAGCGATGGGGAGCAGAGATTCGTGGGTCCATGACCTTGCCACAAGCATCCCGACTGAGTCACACAGCCTTTGTGCCTGGCCTCCCCCCTCCAAACATCACTTGGGGTCTTTTTAGTCCTCACACTCCTTCTCCTGCAAAGCATCCAGGCAGGGACAACTCTCTCGGGTACACGCACTGCCTGGCACAAGAGTGGCCCAAACTTAATGAGGCTTGAAAGATTGCCATTGTGCATCCAAACAGTCACCACTTTTCCCACTCTCATAAAGGAATAACCTTCTGTTAAAGAGTAACTCTGGAATGAGGGATCTAAATGCCACTTTATTGCCTTTAAAATGCTGGAGACCTGTGTGCATGGTGAAACTGGGCACCTTTCCGAGATAGCGTTTATAGTTGTGGTCTACTTTTCCCTCCTGCACTCTTGAAATGACTCACAGGGACCAAAGGTCTCGATACCAGCATTTGTCAGGAAAAGGGAATCTGGACCTGCAGCAGCCGCATCACATAACCCACTTGGAAAGCAAGAGAGCTCTCATGAACAAGTCATCTTTCAAAAGCAACATGTTCCAGCAGATGATTTACAGGACAAGTATCGCTGAAACAGTTTCACCATGGGAACACCGCAGAAGCAAATTTAAATGTTTTTACAGGATCAGAGGCTGCCCATGCATCTCATGCTGAGGTAATGGGCGTGGGAACTGTTCTGGGCCACAATGGTGGTGGTTTCATACTCTTCCTTTTCAGTTTTTGAATACCTGTGCCAACAACAAATTTTGCCACTTATGGCAAAATCTGTGGCATTGGCTGTTTAACAGCCTGAACTGCTGGAGTCACGGAATTAGTTTCTGTTAAAAAAAAAAAAAAAAAAAAAAAAAAAAAAAAAAAAGAGACAAGAAGAGGAGATTCTGGAACTCTTCATTGAAGCAGCATTTGACAATATGAATACTAAAGTGCAGAAATTAAAAATATATATATATTCATATATGCACACCAGTCACATAGAGGTTCTACGAGCCTCACCCAAGAATTCAAACTATTTTGATAGGTGATACACAATGTTTTCACAAGCTCCTCCTCTTAGGCTGGGTGCAGGCTGTGTATAGATATAAAACTTTCCCCTATACGCAATGTCCCCGAGCAGTCAAACTTTGGACCAGGACAGCCCTGGTGTCCTCAACGCTCCATCTGGACTTTGCCCAGAGCAGTTCTGTGCCTCCCCAGAAAGCCAGAGACAGACAGTTATTGGGGTTTAATTGCCTCGCTCCACGTGTAGTAAACGAAGTTTCCTGCCACATGAAGGATTTATACAGACTATGGTTAAGTTCAGAGAAAAATACCTCCATGTGAAATTAGCTCAATATCAGCCTGTCCATACATCTTCATTAAAAAAAAAAAAAAAAAAAAAAAAAAAAACACCAAAAAACAACACACAAACAATAAACCAACCAAACCCACACAGAAAGAAAAAGAAAATGGGGTAACACGCCTCTGGTAAATGTCGAAAAGTATTTGTCAGCTCCACTCTCCATTTGGAAACAGTCTGACTGTAGGTGACAGGGAGGACTCCATAGCGCACACAGACTATACAAAAGTTGACAAAACACTATATACCACTGCTAAGTAAGTTTGGTATTTGCATATAAAATAAACACACGAAGTTTTCTGGAGTATGGGCAAAAGACAATCTAACAATAACCAAAAAAAGCCACCCTCTCCCAATAAACAAACAACTTACTGATTTTCTTCAAAAACAACTGAATCCGTGATCCTCTGCGTGCCCCACTGTGAACCCAGCAGAGGCCCTGGCCGTGCTCATGCAGACAGGCTGCTGCTGTTCCTCTCAACCACAACCAGCGCACATTAAGAAGATATTCTATATTAGTCACTTCATTGTTTAAGGAAAAATGCATACCAGGGAAAAGAGAAGGACACGATTCTTTGTTTTGCATCAGACTAATCCCTCTTTAGCCCTTAGGACAGGGAGAGAATAAAGCCTGGGCTGGACCGGTGGCTGCCAAAGCCCCATCAGGCGCCCTGTCCCGCAGTGCCTTCTCCAAGCGCCAGCCCTGCAAAGGGGAGATTCAGCATGGAAATGACAGTGTCCCCAAATCCAGCCAAACCACAGACTTCTCCTCCCCAGGAACACTGGGGATCATCTACCCCAGGGCTGCGCTGTGCCACGCGTCCCCCCAGCCGTCCCCATGGTGCGCAGGGGAGCCGTGCGGGCTGTCCTCCAGCAACAGCCTGGAGGAGAACGTGTTATTTTAGGCACCGCATCCTAACAGGATATTCAACAGCAAAGTTGCAACCCATATTATACATCGATGTAGGCATTTAGGGTTCCCAGAACAAGAAGATGTTGGTCTAGACTGCTCTGTCATCAGCTGGAAAGAAAGTCACGCTCCTGGCTGGTCCTGTAGAGACCCGCTTTTAGAGATGGCCTCAGCACGAGTAACAAATCCAGCCATGAACAGGGGAATCTTCCCTCAACCTGATGCTTTTTCTGCATGCACGTGTCTCCTGCTGCCCATCTCTCTCCTCCAGCCATCCTTGGGCTTCCCACAAGGCTCTGGCAAATCGTTTCTCTGCAGGTCCAAGGCCCAGGAGCACCCTCCTGTATCCCTGCCACTCAGATTGCTGAATGGGAGTTCTACACACGCTTTTGGGAAAGGAGGAGGACAGGCATGTTCCTTGCTATTTTTAAGAAAAGTCTTTTATTCTGCAGCCCAGGTCCTCACCTGTCCAGTTCAGCCTGTTTGGGAGGTAACTTTCCCCTCTCTCATGCATCCAAAAAAAAAAAAAAAAAATCTGAGACATCTGTGTCTGTCATCAGTTTGGACTAACACCCACTTAGCGCAGGATCTGCACCACTGGAACAAGAGAAGTTGAATATGAAAGTTGGTTTTAGGTTTTTGGTGGTTTTGGTTTTTTTTTTTTTTGAAAGTACACAATATCTGCACAGCTTTGTTTGTGTTGAGGGAGTGGCTGGATTTTAGGCAGCTTCTTTTTCAAAGGCTTTTTTGTTAATAACTAAATAAAAACCCCAGAGTTGAGGTTTTCCCCTTAAAAAACGAGCCACTGTGATTAAGGACATGAAGAAAGAAAAGTCGGCCTCTTCCCAACCTAATTGTACTGAGGCACTGACTTCAGGGCTCCAAAATTACAGATGTATAATCCAAGACAATGAACTCTTTAGTCAAGGATTAGCAAACCATGCAAAACTGATTCCTTATTCAAATGCCTTGCAATTGTAAGGGCATCTGTTCCACTTTGCAAGCCATCCCAAAGGCTTTGTTTGTTTTTTTTTCCTGTTCCATTATGAAGACAGGGCACTTTGCATTATTTTCACACCGTGTAATAAGTGCTATTGTTTAGTCTAACAGGGGACAGTCAATGAAATCCAATAAATATTTTTACCTTCTTTTTCTTTTAAGTTATGATACAAGCCCTCTCAAATACAAAAACAGGAACTGTTCCCAGTCAAAAGCCAAGTCTGTAAAAATGTAACACAAAACGTCAGGATCTGAAGAAAAAATTACTTTGTTTCTTCAAGGTCTACTAGGGGCAGTTAAAAAGAAAAAAAAAAAAAAAAAGAATTTATGTAGGTTTAAATAATATTACTAACTAAAAACAGTTCAGCGCAAATGATGCCAAAGTCAGGACTGGGGACCAGCAGAGAGCGTGGTGCCATCATTCCAGTCTGTAGCAGCAGAATAGCTCTGGAAACCATTTAAAGTGTCACAGAAGGGAGGATGGATGGAGTGTCTGACCTTTGGAAACCGAAGGGTGGATCTCAACAAAAATATCCCAGCTACCCTGAGCCACGCTGCTCCTGCAGGGCCAAGAAGGATGCTGGCCCACCTATTCGGTCTAGAAGGAAAAAGCAAAAAAGAAAAATAAAGGAAAAAAAAAAATCCAAATCTGCCAACATACCAGCCCAAGGTAAAAGCTGCCAAACTGCTCTGGAAACAGGCAGCCACAGCTCTCTATCAGATCAGTAGAAAACAAACTCTGGCCAACAGCCTAGGCTTGCGTTTGTTTCCCCACACCAGATCCTTGCGGAGAACCCCAAACTTAAACCATCAAATGCACCAAATATATGGATCTCTATAGGCTGCCGGCTCCAGCAGGACTCGGAGCCTCACCTGTCAAATGGCCACAACAGCAAAGGCAAAGCAAGTCGTGCGAGACCAAAATATAAAGTGAGAAAACAAAATATCAAGTGCCAAGAGAGACAGAGAAAATGATGATAGCGGTGAAAATTATATTTCTGCAGGAGCTGGTCTTGCAGGCTCAGCAGCGCTGTCACTCAGCGCCGAAAAGCTGCTGTTTGCTCTGTCCTGCAAGCGGTGCCTCCAGTGACAGGGTAACGGGAGCGGATAAGATCCTCACAGATCACAGTGGGGACGACCCATCCCTTCGCCCTTGGTGCAAAAAGGTCACTTAACACTCAGTTTCTAGAAGGCAAAACTAATTTTTTTTTTCCACAGCCAAGCTAGAGGAAAACTCTGCAGAAATACAGAGTGAGAGGATTCTGATTTTTGCTGTTCCAGTAGTTGGGATGCAGAGCTGGAAGGAGCTCAGATGGGATGGAGGGGTCTGAGTACTAGCCCTCCGAGTACCACTGGCTGCTCACGGTAAGGATCCCTGCCTTCAGCTAATGTTTCCTCCCAAACTCTTTACAGTCCTCCTATAAATTCATGGCACTTGCTCCTACAGAACCAGTCCTTCATGCTTTTCACCAAGAAATTTAAGTCACTTGCAGCACACAAAGATCAAAATCCATATGCCTTGATTTATGCATTCCACTCAAAGTCAGAAGAAGCATAAAAAAAACCCCAAACACCTGAAATAACTAGCAAGCATAGCTTGTGTCTGGACGAAAGTAAGGGAATATAAATAAAAAACGCGGTCAATTACTTTAAAAATCCTCACTAGACGTCCCAGGGATCCCACCCTTGCCCACAGCTCAGACCTTGCTAATGCGATAGAAAAAGCCCTCAAGGCAGCAGCATCTTCTCAGTTTCCACTGAAGTTACCTTCAAAATTAAGCGATGCTGAAATCTAACGAATGAGGGATGTGTTGGTCTAAATCATCAGTTCTGCACAGCTACAAAAGTGCTACTCAAAAGATCTTTACACCTTAATGTAGCTGCCCTCGGGCAAATGTTTTCCCTGTGCAAGCATACACTGTCAAAGGAGCAGGGGTATTTCTCAGGCATCAGATGGACTAAGACAAAAACAGCAGAAAGAGATCCATGAATGATTACAGCTCGAACCAGAGAAAAATGACAATCCCAAACACAATGAGCTATTGATGGTTTGGCTTCAAGCCTGTTAAAAGAAGTTGTTAAATTTCTAACAAGGCACAAGCAAGATGAATCTTGAATCTCACAATAAAAGGTCAGTAATTCACTCATGCAGGAGTTGTAAGTTGGTTTTAAAAAATAAACCAAAAAAAAAAACACAGGATGGTGTTAACATCTTATTTTGAAACGATGCTGAATGACTGCTCTAATTAGAATATAATTGTAACTTAATTGCACTGTGATCTGACTGGCCATAAAGAGGGAGCCTGGAGTCCCATCTCAATGGGTGGAAAGATTAACCTTATTGTGGAAAACATAATCCCATTTCATGCCATTGAAAGGATCGTATTAATTCCTGAAAATTTTTATAACAGTGAAGATGTGGCACTTAGGCTCTAGTGTCCATCTCTGGGGTGCTATCTCATGGCTCTGGAGAGGATGGATGACTGGTTTCCCACAAGCAGGATCAACTTCTAAATCCTGCCAAGTACTACACTGTAAATCCAGGCATAGTAAAGATAAGGTCTTCCTCAAAGCAGTATTTTAATATACAGACATGCACATTTCACGACTACGAAACGCGGTGCTACTTGAAAGAAAGCTTACTGATTTGTAGCAAAATATATTAGAAGCGATGTGAAAGAAAGATTCTGCCTTTTTTTATTTTACGTTTCAGCAGTGACTAGCCCTGCGCAACGCCCGGGGTCAGTGCTGAAAACAGGCCTTCATAAATCTAAAACGCATGAACGTCTCCCAAGTTTTTGCCTGGCAAATCTTTCATTCCACTTCAAATCCACTTGGGTCCTAAAAGAATTTGGGTCAAATGGAAAAACGACTTCCAGAATTCACCGCACAAGTGACTGGTGCTCGGCTACACAAGGAGTAAAGGAAAATGCTTTTTTGGAGCTCAGGCGTGAGGCTGCAGAAGTAAACTCCTAGGAAGAGTCAGAGCCTGCTCTCTAAACAGCTTCTCCCTTCGCTGGCCCAACAGAGGCAGTTGCCTGCACAATAAAAGGGAGGCAAACTCTGCTACGTCTCAGGGAGGGATGGGTCCATCAGCGCTCGCCTTCCCCCTCTGCAACGCCAAGCACCGGCGTCACCCACGTAGCGTGGGATGTTCGGCGTCACCCATTAAACTAACAAAGCGACACTCTGCTTCCCAGTGGTTGCTAAACTACCGAGCACGCAAAAATTTACAGATGCATCCACGTTTGTTTTTTTTTATATTCTACCAAAAAAAAAAAAAAAATCCAAGACAGCAATTCCCTCACAAGCTCTCTCGAGAAAATAAAAGGTCCAAATACCAGCTCAGGCAAACTTTAGAAAGAAGCTGGTTTCCTTTGACTAGTACATGCAGCTGATTTCAACATTTCATGATCGCCTCGTATAGCAAATGCCAGCCTGACATTGAATTGTTGAGTCACTGCACCATATTTCAGAATTTATCTTCGGGTCAAGTTAATGTTTGAAAAGAAACAAACGCAGCTGATAGCGCTGGGTAAACAGTGACTGTTTCTGTTTGGGATCACGCCTGCTCCTGTTTGCCCTGCGTAGGGCTAAAAAAAAAAAAAAACCACCAAACCCACCTCACAACTTCTCTGTGCCGTGGGATCACCCCAGCTGCAAAGTGCTACGAAAATTATTAATTGCATAAACTGACCTCAACACCTCCTGGTTTAAAAGCGATTGGTTATTTAGAGCTTGGGATCCTGAGACTTTTTAGGAAAGCAAAACTTAGAGAACTAAACAATTTTAAAATAAGTGTACAAACATAATAGCTTTGACAGTTTCCCACACCAAGCATCTGGCTCGGTATGATTTGTCACAGGTCCTCTCAAGGACCAAAAAAATAAAATAAAATAAAAGGCTGCAATCTGCAGTCTCTCTGAACGTGCCCATCCTTCACCGAGGGAGAAAGAAAACCCAGATATCTTGCCTTAAAATATGGTCAATTTGTTATAGGTACGGTCTTAATTCTTCCCTTGTGAAGAATGGCGTGATAAACTTTTGTTCTGTTGTGCCAGACTCTGTTAATCGAGATTTTATTATTGATTTATCCAAGTGAGCTCTTTTGTAAAGTGTATTCAGGAAAGCCCCAATATTCTCAATACAGCCGAGAAGTCATTGTGTTACGGCACTGCAAGCTTTACACTACAATACGTGACCATTGCTCCTATAATCCAATCTATTAATTCTATACTCACAGACCAAGTAATAATAAAACTGCATTTATTAACTCCACGGGAGTTAATTGCCAATTTCATCAGAATTTAGGCACAGATGTAAGATGGAAACAGTCAGTCATAAAAGCACTACAAGTTAACTGAGGTTTTTTCACACATTTGACAGTTCTGAAAGTTACTAAGATACATGGCAGCAGATTCTCCCTCTCTCTCCCCAGAAAGCAGGCAACTATACTGGTATATTTTTCCCTCAAATGCAATACCAAAAAAAGGGCGCATATGGGGAAAAGAATGGAATAGCTTTGTTAGAGTGAGAAAAGCTAAAGAAACTTTTTCTCAAGGGGTAAGGGAAGGACCAAGAAACCCCATAACGAACAGTATTAAATAGCGTTATTCCAATTACGAGAATTCATATAGGTTACCCCTTTCTGTACTTTGTGGGAACCTACTCAAACTTACAACTCACAAAAAAAGAGGAAAAATATTGCATGTGGGCCTGTAAGTCTATAAACCCTGGTTTAATGATAAAGCCCGTGCATAGCCCGTTCCACCTATCTTTCACATCCTCGTCCCTTGTCTTCCACCAAGTGCAAGGTCAAAACAGCGATTTTCTCTGTTCATGCTTCCAGATGACTGACTTATTTATAGTAAATTTCCTGTTTTTCCAGCCTTGTAAATGTCATACAAAATAGAAGAGGCAATAAAACGTATACATTTCCAGGCTAATATTGCCTTAGCACTTCAGCACCAGTCCATTAGGCACTAAGAACTGGGAAGAGGAGGAGAATCATAGTTAAAAATGTGTTTACAATCTTATCTTCATGCTTCTTTGCTGTCTGCTCTAGTGCTGCGCACCTCCTGTTAAATGACAGTTGCCATGCCCATAATGAGATTTTTAATCAGCACAGAAGTAATGCATTTTAATTAAAACACTCTCCTTTTCTATGCTTATGATCCTGATCCACGAGGGAGTTCCCCTGCTCTGCGCAGAGCGGCGCGCAGATGCCAGGCTATCATTGACAGGCGCAGGGAACTGCTTTCCGGACCACAAAAATATCGAATGATTTCAAAAAATATGCTTTTCTATTCTACTTTCTTCTCTAATAAGGCATTAAAAAAAAAAGGGGGGGGTGGGGGGGATTGGAGGAGGGAGTGCGCACAGAACTACAATCCCCTGATTAGGGGCTTGGTTTTGGCCTCTGGATGAGGATGGTCCAGTGTTTGAGTGCCTGCTCTGATTCCAGGCAGGCTTTTGAGCCTTTTTCTCCCAACTTCCAGGTAAACCCAATCAGCATGCTGAAACTCGGCTCTCTGCCCCTTCTTCTGACCATATCCTGGAGCTGAGACACACTTACCACTAAGTTCTGTCCCTTCTGGTGTATTTCCATGACATGTTTTTATTTAGACTAAAGAGTGCTTCCAAAATAACAAAAAGTTTAATCACTTTTTAAGCACCTTCTTCCATCCACCAACAGGGATCACATTGCAACATCAGAAGCTGTACTTTAACACTTCTGCTAAAACAATCAGTATGCAAAAAAAAAAAAAAAACCCAAAAAAAACACACACACACCAACCTGCCTAGTTTCCTCATACTTTTCTCTGTGCTTTTCTCTGCCTGGGCAGGGAAACCAGCAGGCTCAGTTTCCCTCCCCACTTCCCAGTGAAGCCGAGAAAACGCAACAGGGAAAAAACCGCATTTGTTTAAAGAAAACTGGTTTTGTTGCGAGTTTGACACTGTTTGCTGGAGTATTTTTACTGACTCTTGGAAATGACTATCTGTGCTTCAGTTCTTCAGCTCCGGGGCAGTTTTGAGCTGACATCCCAGAAAGGGGAGCAGGTGGCGGAGGGGGACTGCACAGCTCAGCTCAGCTCCTCTCCAACACCCCATCGCTACGATCTGCTCCGGAGGTTCGAAGGATGGCTGCAAACCAAGAGCCTGCAGCCCTCTGGCTCTGCTCGTCAGTGAGGCTAGGGACAAGACTTCAGGTGACGGTCCTGCCAGCCGAGCATAAATTTTGTCAGCAGCAACCAGCTGGGTTGAACCAAGTACAGGAAAAAAACCCTCTCGCACCACCAGCCACCGTAAAACCCCCAACTTAGGGATGCATACATGTCTGGGTGACAAATAAACTTTCCCCTAAGGAATCTCTTGGGTGATCCAAAGAAAACTTCCCTTTTTTCCTCCTCTTGGAGCTGACCCTGGGGTGCTCCTCCACCCCAGACACCTCCAGATGTCCAGCCGCAGTCCTGCTCATCCTGCCCTTCCGACCATCCTCAGCCACAACGCTAACAGTCTCCTGGCACTAAACTCAAATCCTGCCCTGGAAATCACAAGCCCATTAGCCAGGCCTGTTACGCTAACCTGTTGAGCAACTGTTGCGTGTACACGGATGTGAAGTGGCTTTTTTTTAATCTCACATGGGAGGACTCTTCCTATCCTCTTCCGTGGCCAAACGGGAGAACTACCTGTGCGTGCCTTCACCTGTGTGCTGCGGGGCTGGTTTGCCCTCACCTAGGGCAAACCAGTCAGGGGGGAAAAAGCAAACCCAAGCTGACTTTCAGCCAGGGAGGGGAACTGGCCTGGCAGGAGGGTCACAGCTTTTTCCCATCCCAGGACAGGCAGACGACGATCACATGCTGCACTTTTTGAACAAGACTCCAGTCATCACCCAGCAGCGCTCAAAAGGATGCTCAGCTGCTGGAGGAGGGAATCTCTCCCACATTCCCCCAGCTGCGGGTCTGCTGGGGAGTCAGCTGCTCCAGGGGTCAGCCCCAGACACAGGGCTCCCCCCACGGCACCCGTGGGTGCCCACGCAGGGACAGCTAGACGCTCCACAGTGCCTTCGGGGAAAAAGTCTCACGCAGTTGCTCGCTGTGCTTAACGCAGGCCAGAAAACTGCAGGGAGACTCCAGGCTGAGCCAGGACGAGAAGGTGCCCACGGTAAAGGTGTGCACACGAGTGTGTGCAAACGCGGGCGCACCGCCACACGCAGCGTGCGACTCCCTTTGGGGTCCTGTGCTGCCCCGAAGGGCTAATACTCGTCTCCCCCTTCCGTACCGCACTCGCCCTTGGCCACCCAGCACCACGGCAGAGGTCCTCCACCTCCCCCGCGGGGCAGCGCGGAGCGGGTCCCCCCCCGCCCCGTTCCTCCGCGGCCCCGCTCGCACCTTGTCGGACGGCTTTCACCACGATGGGGTCCTTGCAGCTCCGGATCACCTCCAGCACGTCGTAGCGCGGCAGCCCGGAGACTCGGACACCCTGCACCTCCAGCAGCAGTTCCCCCTCGCTCAGCGCCGCCTCGCCGTCCCCCACCACCGCGCCCGCGTAAGGGAACTCGCCGTGCTCCGCGCCGCCGAGCAGGGTGAAGCCCAGCTGCCCGCCGGGCCCGCGGGTGAGCGAGCACTGCCGCACCCGGCTGGCCCAGTGGTTCTTCTTCTGGACGACCCGCGACATGGTGCGGCGCGGCCCTCCGCGCCCGCGGGAGCGCGGTAAGCAGGTGCGCAGGGGGTGCCGACCCGCCGCCTCATAGACCGCGCCACCGCCGGCCCCTCAGGCCATCCCCGTCGGCGCCGCGCGCAGCCCGCATGGCTCCGCGCCCGCGGAGGGCACGCGCCCGCCCTTCGCCGTCCCTCTCCCGTCTTACTTAAAAAAAAAAAAAAAAAAAAAAAAAAAAAAAAAAAAAAAAATTTAAAAAAAAAAAAACAGCGCTGAAAAACCCGGCTCTTCCTCGCCTTCCCGCGCTGCTGTTTTGTTTTGCTGCGCGGGGCGCGGAGGCGGCGCCTTTAAGGCGCTACAAAGCCCCGTTTGTTTTGTTCCACTCGGGTCCGTCCCGCTCCGCCGCTCTCCGCTCCGCTCCGCGCCGCCCGGCGCAGGCGCCCTGGCACACCCCGCCCCGCCCCGGCCCGGCCCCCGCCGCTCCCCGCTCCCCGCCCCCGGCGCGGACGGGATGGGATGGGATGGGATGGGATCGGCCCGGCCCCCGGCCCTCCCCGGTGTCCCCCCGCCCCGCGGCCGCGGTGCCGGTGCGCGCCCCGTTGCGAAGGGCCCCGCTCCCGCGGAGAACTTTTCCGAAGAGAAAAGTCGGTGTCCCGGGTGAAACCCCGCGGCGGGAAACGTTCGCCTCCGGGAAGGGGCTGAGGAGGGGTTCTCCGCTGGGAAATTCAGCCCCTGGAGATGCTCCTCGTGTTGCGGGGGAAGAGGGATGGCGATCCTTTGCCTTCCCCAGAGGATTTCGAGGGTTTTTTCCAAGTTGCAAACCTCCGGGATTGCTGCTCACCTTGTGCTTTCCAGGGGGTTGTTACTGGAGGGGACACGACGAAGCTCAAGTCCCGAGGAAAAACTTGCACGAGCCCATCGTTAAAGTGGTCTCAAAGCGCTTGCGTAAGCTCTGAGTGAAAGCTACGCTCGTGTCCTTAGCTCACCACTTCTCAATATCTTAGTGCTTGAACTTGCGATGTTAACGACGTTCTTTCTCACGCGTTATTTCCCCCATGTAACCGTTTAGAAGCTGGAAGGACCTATAGCAAGGTCTGTCCTCTGAGGAACGGGGCCGTACATCCGTTCGTTTGCCCTTGGCCACAACTCTTCAAAGTTACCCAGAACTGGTGCAAAACCCCAAAAGGGGAAAGTAAGTAAGCGTGCACGTACCAGCTGTCCCTTCCAGGTCATGCTCCGTGCTTCCAAACCTGGAAGCCAGGCCTCATTTTGAGCAGTCTTATGCATGACCGAACCCCTTCCAGCAAGGAATTCAGTTGTCAGATGTGCGCGCGCCCTATTTTGCTGCTAATCGGGACTGAGAAGTGACACAGGGAAACAAAGAGCCTTGGCCCCCCCCCTTGCGCTGCCCCGACGCGCTCGCTGCCAGCACAGCCCGCAGACTTTCGCTGCCGTCCACGTCGCGCTCTCGTCTCGCATCTTTCAAGCCATGCGTGTCCCGAAATGATCGGTGATGCAGGGGAGCCGGCGGGCTCGGAGAGCCCGTGTGCGATCGCTGGGGATGGAGCTCAGCCTAATGTCCTCCAGTGCTCAGAGACCTGAGAAGGGTGATGGGGTACCTTCCCTGCCCTTACGTCTGTCCTAGATGAAGTAGGGGAGCCTGTCCTTCCCCCCACCCTGCATCCCCATCGCTCCTTTCCCCCAGCTGAGATCTTTCATATGGCTATTTCACAAAATCCCCATCGCTGCGGGCGCTGCTCGGCAGCCACAGAAGCCACGGTCTCCGGCCCGAGTGGCACGGCCACCTCCAGGCAAGGGGACGGGAACGCTTTGTCCAATGTCAAGCAGCACAGCAGTGAGTCAGCTCTGTCCCCTGTGCCTCAGGCACCTCTGTCCAGGGAAGCAGATGGGATTGCCAGCGCTCAGGAAGTTAGAATAAGTACCTGAGCCCCTTCCAAGGAGCGGGGCAGAGCCTGCCTTCCCGGGTATGAAGGGCAAACGGACTCACGAAATTCAAATTACCTGCTGTGTCTAGCCCTTGTTTTCTTCCATATCTCCAAGAGGTTTCTCTCCATTTGGAACTTTAATACTTAATTTTTGTGCTTAAAGCTGTGCTCATCCCCTGTGTTTGAGCAGCGGTAACTGCCTTACATCTTCTTTCACTGGCTCTGTAACCTGTTGCCCAATTTGTCA
Organism: Numenius arquata; assembly: GCF_964106895.1. NCBI lineage: Eukaryota > Metazoa > Chordata > Aves > Charadriiformes > Scolopacidae > Numenius > Numenius arquata. The sequence continues at coordinate 7,246,891 of NC_133583.1, read as the reverse complement.
CTTTTAGGACCACGGCATGCTTTTTACTGTACTTTGACCAATAAAAACCTGGATCGGTGATCAGAGGAATAAGTGCTCAGGAGGCCTGTGAGCCCTGAGGAGCGGTGACATGGCTAGCGGGGAAGGGTTCCTATCTCATCTGCGTGCCAGCTGGTAGTTGTGTCACAGGCGTGAGCTCACAGCGCAAGGAGGCTCTTGTTCACAGCCGAGAGCTGGGTGTGACGTATTTTCATCACCATCGTTTTGCGGGATGTGTTATGCGACAGCTCTGCCAAGCTAAAATTCATCTGGGATCCATGTGAGTATCACATGAGCTGTGGCTGCCCTGAATAGATCTTACAGAACTACTCATGCCTCATGGAAAAATCTTTGAAAAACACCATTTAGAAAAATAAGTTTTGCTAGTAAGATTTATGAGATGACAGATTTCCAAGGGCCATTTTCTGTTTGCTTACAAACACTAATGCAAGTGTGAGCTGTTCCGGTCGTAATCCTAACGCTGTACTCATGTCTGGGCCACCGTGTTCCCAAAAATTGTTCTTGCTGGTAGTTAACAAAACCCTCACACCTCAGCCAAAACTTTCTCTTGACTTTAAGACTTTCTCTCCAGTTTTCCTCCATGACCAGCTTCTTACCATTTTATCTCCTAGTTGCATCCGGTAAGGAGCAGTTGATGAAGCGGTTGGTGAAGCATCAGGATAGCTCTAGATGCTAGAAGCTGGCATCACTTGTAGCAGGTCAAGTATAGCCAAGATTTTTTATCATCTTCATTCCTGACCCTGCGACTGCCCAGCAGCTCACTGCTGCAACGAGATGATTTCGGGACATCACTGCTCCAGCCACCTCTATTAAAGGAAACCCTTGGTCAGCGCTTAACAGTGTGGAGCCCATGACAGGGCTGCTCCTGCCCAGGAGAGTCCCTGACACCAGCCTAGTAGATAATCAGATCGTTACACCGTACAAAAACCTGCATTTCAGCAGCGCAGCGTGGCCTCTCTCCCAGGGGAGGGTGGTCCTGCCTTTGCAGGGAACTGATTTCATGATTAACAGACCATTTTCATCTCTAACTGCAGTTCTAATAACAGTACCCTCCTTTTTGCAAGGGTCTCTGAGCACTTTATGAACATTCATTAATGAAGTTTCGCAGGGCACCTGGGGAACTGCTGAACATTAACAGGGGGCAGGGAGAAGTTCAGGCACATCCCTCACCTGAGCAAGGCTGGCTGCAGCTGTCCTGCCTCACCTGCGGCGGCTGGTCCAGCATCATCTCATGTGGGACGGCACGCTTAACGGCTCACAGCCCACGACAGCACGGATAAAACCTGATTCAGGCCAGCTCAGAGCTTTAAGCAGAGCCCAATTCCCTTACTCTGTTATCTCCCGTCATCGTGGTTTGGTGGCCCATCTGTCGGTAGCCTCTAATCTGTTGGGATGAGTGAGTTGATGTTTTCTTCCTCCTTCAGAAGGTACCCCGCATGCTTTGGGTCCCACTGCAAACACACACCAGCAGCTAAAATGCTTCTTTCAAATAGGATATCGACCCTCGGTCTTGGTCTCATAAGCACCTCTGAAATTTCATGCTGTGCCCTGGATTTTAAAATGGGTCAAAGCTCCCCCAAGCTTCAAATCATTCTGTCAGATTTCATACTAAAACTAGAGAAAACCACAGTTTTACTGGTTTGGGGATAAAAAACCATGTCTAGTGTCTGAGAATGTTGTGGGTTTATGGCAGCACAGAGCCATGTGCTCCCACCAGAGAGCATAAAAAAAAAAATTATGACAACGATTAAGGCTACAAACAGAAGTACAGATTATTTAATACAGGAGAATTTATTCTTAATTTCCAGCTACAACTAAACCCTCAATACTCTGATATCAGAGGCCTCAAGGCTTTGAAAGCCTGAGTATGTGGATCTTGGGAGAAAAAGAGACTTTACGCAAGGTCCAGCCTTTCAGAGGTTGAGGTTTCCTGTTGGTACACTCATCCTACCAGTATCTGTCAGTAGGAAAACCACGCACCGCTGTATTTCCCAAACAGGAATTGTTGTTCATAGTAATCCCACCTAACTTTTATCAGAGAATTTTTTGTGTGGCATCCAGTGTTTCTGGAGAAGCTGGTGCTGCTCTCTGGCAGTGAGGAGGAGCTGGGATGTTGCTGCTTTGAGTCCTGGCTCTGGCAAACGTTTCAACTGATGACCCTACTGCAGATACCGATTGACCACTTTATTTGTAGAAAACCTCCCAAGTGTCAGGACACAAGGAATTCTGGTTAGAGCCACGGAGCAGCCAGCGCGGACAGATACTGCCTAAATTCATTTGCAGAATTAGGCCAGCAAGCTCCATCCCCAAAGGATGGACATCTCCAGCCTCCCACAGCAGGGTGGCTGGATCACAACCCATGGCTCGCTCCCCAGAGTGAATCTGTGACCACGGGATCCTAAGGAGAAAAAGGCACCTCACCCCTTACTGGGATCCCCTATGTCACCTTCCTCTACAATTTATTTCAATAATATCACACACAGTGGAATATAAAGCTGAAGATCAATCTCATAACCATATTAAGACACTCTGGGGTGTATTTTATAGGGCCATTAATACACTTCTTGGGTGGTTAAAGTCACCCACAGCATAAATTAATGGCTCCATAAAACATACTCTGTCGTATCCTATGGCTTCAATAACACACAACAGGCTGGGTATATTGGGATGTTGTTGAGTTCATTGGATGGAAGCACAAGGGCACAGAGTGACTGCCTGGCAGCAGGTACACCCTCACAGGGATGCTGGCCTCGGGGTGTCTTACAGACAGTGTGAAACCAACAGTCATTATAAAAAGCAAGATCCTAAAAAAAAATCCTACGCAATTAAAAATTGTAGATCTCATTAGCTTTCATTAGCATTTGTGCTCCCTGAGTTTATTAGTCTTTTTCAGGCGTATATTCCCTGCAGAAGCTGTTGCTATTCCGGGATATGATTGCTGTGGGTGCGGCTGTTTGGCAAGGAGGGAGTCAGGCTGCTCCCAGCCTTGGAAAGCGCCCGAAAAGTCCGGAGCGGAGGGGAGAGGGTACAGCCTGTTGGTTACAGCAAGGATCAGATTGGCTTTGCAAAGGAAGCAGAGCTTGCCACATGTTTCAACTTCTATGAATTTCAGGCAGATTTTATGGGAGTGGAGGTCTGGTTCACACAGGAGCATTTCCAATCGCTATTTCCAAAAAGGAGAAAAAAAAAAAAGAAAAAGAAAAGTCTTGACTTTTCTAGTCTTTCTTGACTATGATCTAGTCATAGAAGGAGCAAGTTCCTGCCCCTAGTCTGGTAGATATTAAGTCACATTCTTCCCTAGGAATTTTTCTTGTGCTATTTTAATGGTTCCACATGAGTTACCAGAGACTTTTCAGCAGACAATAGCTCTGCCCTGCTAAGATAAGCTATCCCAATTCATCTGTCTCCGCTGATAAACCTCCCCCCTTTCTGCTTCTGCTGCACAAAAAGGAAAAGGACTCACATTTGTGCTCAACTCAACTGTCCAAGGCACTAACACTTGCCTAAGCTCACTTCAGACCCCGAGAGTCTCATTCTCTCCTCCTTTGTTACTCTCCTCCTTCCCTCTGCAGATACATGGAGACTCACTTCGCATCCTCAAACGTCACCACCAGCTCTTCCGAGACTAACGGAGATGCCGTTCCCTGTCCTTCCCCTGCTTTCTACACAGTACCACTTCTCTGACGCACACTCTGTATCTTCTCTCTATTTTCTCTATGTATCTTCAAGGCATAAAACTTGCTATTCATTCCCCCTAAAAAATCCTGAAAACTAGCAGGAGACAGCTAAATCAGGAAAGACTTCTGCTGTAAGTCTTTATGGCGCCATAAAGAAAAGGCAAAGTCTGAACCTTTCAAAGATGCTGCGTGTTGAGTAAGTTGATAGTCCCTTGTGATGGATGTGTATTTGAGTCTGATGGCTTAAATATAAAAAAAAAAAGCAGGAAGAAAAAGCTTGGAAAAAACTCACCTCTCTCCCATAGCACAGCCTGGTTCAAACAGCATGTGTGGAGCTAATTAAAGGTGTCAATCTCATGATTTGGTTTGAAAATAAAACTAGCCACAAAGGCTCAGCTTCCCAAAACTAACTGGCACACAGGATTGAGTCAGTGCAGTATCTTGTCCACCAGCTCCACTATGCAGGGATTCTTCTCGAAAATGAAGAACTGAAGCACAGAATCATAATAGAAATTCTGTATAAAGAATAAACTGCAGAAATCCCTTCCCACCCAGTAAAAACTCTAAATGGGGAAAAGATTTCTATGATAGAAAATTGATTTCATCCTTACAAAAAAATTGCTCAAGTACCCTCAATACGATTAAAAGAAATATATTAGTAAGTAGCAATAAAGCAGGATGACAGGACAAGCTGGGGTTTTGGGAAGGAGTTCCTCTGGAGCAGTATCGATGCGCTCTTCCTTCAACAGTGAGGAATAGCTGGGAGGTCCCTCTCTGGATCATAATTATAATTCTGGCAAAAGCCACGACAGACAAGGCAGCAACACACAGCACGGCCCTGATCCTGCAGCCATCTGGGGACTGGCTTTACTTTGCTCATGAGAATAATTTACAGGCATCAGACAAGCCACATGTGTAAGGCTGAGCACACACATAAATGTTCTCAGAAGCAGAGCCAATTAACACACCACAAGATATCACTCAGTGATTTAGAAGATATACAAACCCTGTCTTGCTTTTTGAAGCACTGAAGCAGAAGAATTCATGGCGGTGTCTGATGCTGTATCTTCACAGAGATGTCCCTGATCAACTTACTGCTTGCTGGTCCCACAAGAACATCTTTACGCTGAAGCAGCATCTATTGAACGTACGGGCTTGGTCCAACAAAAGCAGCGTCTTGGATAGGAGGCGCTACCCCTGCGGTGCCATACCCCCTATGGAAAGATTATGATCATCATTACTATTTATATATAATAACAGCCAGAAGCCTTGGCTGGGATAAATGGCTCCCAGGGTTAACTCGGCCAAACATAGAGGGAGATGCTCTGTTTCTCCAAGCAGCTCCAAAGAGGAATCCGGGGCCTGGGATCAGGTCAGTGGCAGCTGGGATTAGGATTCCTGACTCCCTGCCTGGCGTCCTAATATTAGCTCGCATTGTCTCCCAGACCCTCTCGTCATTCTTTCGCATGAACTGCGGGCCCAAATTAGCATGTCTCGCCGCATAATCTGCCAGCCCGTCCTGTGTGCGCTAAATTAGTCGGGGGCTGAGCAAACATCCTGGGAACAGCTCTTGTACGGCCTATGTGGGCTAAGTTATTCCTACAGCATTGTTCGCTCCCTATTTTCCTGGCATCATGGCAGAGGTATGACGGGCCGGATCCTGGAGCTGTCGGCTATCCGCTTGTTCCTGCTCCAGCCTGGTATTGCTCTCCAGTGCGGCGCAGAGATGAAAGCCGGCTCAGCGGCGGCTCTGCTGGGAGCCAGCTTTGGGAAGAAGCGTTAACAAATAAACTCCAGTTGGGTGGCAGATGACCAAGAAGCGAGCGGCAGCGCTCGGGCTTGTACGACCGCCAGCCCGTCCTCGCGGCACACGTCAGCCTCCTTGGTGTGGTTTTTACAAGCCTCCTTCCTTGTTTCGTATTCAGCGACGGGCTGATCGGTTTTCGTCTGCCACGTGGGCTTCTTATCTCGTCGTGTCCTCCAGCTGCGAGCTCAGGGCTGTCCATAAAAATACACAGCACCCAGCACAACGGGGCTGTGGGCTGATGGTGTTTCGAGCCAGTGCCCGCAGCGAGTTTCGGTTGGCTTCGAGTCAAGCTCCTCCTGCTACCAGGGGCCGATGGCATTAATTTCCACCACATTCATTATCCTCGCATGGAGCAACCCCCGCCTCTGTGAAGCGGGGCTTTAATTGGAAGCAGAGAGATATGGGGAAATCGCAACAAATCCCGTCTTGACTCTGGGTCACTCAGTAAATACCCACCATCTCCTCCCCAGGTAGGGCAGTGCTTGCAAGGCACGGAGGGTTGAGCAGAGCAGCAGGTAAAGTGAGAAGGGGAGGGCGTGGGAGAACCTGGACCTCCAGGACCAGTCACAGGACTGGTTTTATAAGGTGCATGCAGGGTCTTGGACAGCAGCAACTGAAAGACAAGCGACTCATTGAATATTATCCCTTTCTGGCAGCAAGATCAGCGCAGTCAATTAGCTGTAAAATCTGAATCATGTCTCTGGCAGGCGGGCTCGAAGAGGAAGCGGCTCCACCTTCCTGCTCTGCCCAACGGAGGTCAAAGCGTCCACTGCAAAGCGTTCTGCCGACAGCAGCTTGCCAGACCCGTCACCAGCAGCCACCGCAGCGGGGATAAATCAGAATATTGCTCCCGCCATGCAGCAGGGACAGCTCAACTCCCAGTCCTCAGCATGAGGTCATGGAGGCTTTCCACAATCCTAGGACCACTTCGGAAAACCCTGTGCAAGATATCCATCCACACAGCACCACGTATGGATGGACATCATATCTCCCACACATCCTTCAACACCATTTTACTGCTAGGCTCATTTCTTTTTTATTGCTGTAGAATTAAGTCTTAACACTCCTGACTTGCATCAAATGAGCTTTCAGTTGAAGATCTGGATCCATGGAAACAGGATTGTGCCGTACAATGACAGACACAGTCCACTGCCCAGCAGAGGACCAAAACTGGGAGAAAGGAGCCCATCAGAGGATGACCCACAGTGAATTACTCATGCCTGCTCTTGGGAGCTTTTGCTCCCCAATGACTCTTTAGAGGCAACATCTGAAGCAACAGATCAGTCTTTGCATTTCTAATATGCTGGCTATAACGCTGCTCCTGGCATATACGTCCCCGGTTTCTGTCTCCTGTGTGTGTCACTAGGCCCCACGTCCAGCCTTACCACTGGAGATGAGTTGTCTTTGTCCTCCCCAACACAGCGGGGACTAGAGTCCAGGCGTGTTAGCAAAGTTGAAGGCCTGCTTTGGAGAGGGGCCAATTTCAGCATGTGGATAATTTATAAAATCGCATTGCTCTCCCGCCAAGCAACTTTCAGTTCCTAGATGATTCAGCAGCAGCGCTGCAAGGAAATATGGATGTGAAAAGTCCCCGTAGGAATTCCTGTAAAATTCTGCATTAAAATAAAATGCCCCGAGCCCAGCAGTAGAATGGAAATTGGGAATTAAGGATCACTCCCTGTGTATCTGCAGGGACTCCTAAAACCTGGGAAATTTTTAGTGGAGTTTCAGGGCAGGAAGAGGAGAAAGAGCGAAGGCAGAAGACCAGAGAGGGGGAAGACCCTAGGGTGGAGAAGGAAGGGAAATACAGCTCCGGGTTTTGTTTTGGCCACTTCGCAAGGGCTGCAACTCTGTTGTCATTGAAAACATGAAAATCCTCTGTGCAGGTAAGGGGAAAATTAGAGTGAGAAACCTCTAAAAACACATTTTTAGAAGGCAGGCTGGGAAATGGGAAGTATAAAGAGCCAAGGACAGCTCCAAAGCCCATCCGAGCACTTTGGGTTTTGGATGTGGTCCATGTCTATTTTAAAAAAGGATGAGAAAAGGAAATATAAAAGGAAAAGTACCACAAAACTGCCCAATGCAAATTAATTTCTGAAAGGGCATGGCAAGCCAAAGATGAAATATTCATCTCTCCATGTCTTCTGACCTCTTCCAATTCATTATCCTAATGTGAGCTTCAGTACCACAGTTAGCTTTTGCCTGCATGCAAAGTCAGCAGAGACCGGATGGCACTTGCACAAGGTGTAACAGCTCTTCTGAACAGATTTCAAAGGGAGATGGAGTGAAGGGGACTAAGAGCTATAAAACCACTGCAATGGCATTATTTCAAACGCAGTTACTGGATAAATTCCTATTAGCTCAGAAATGCTTTCCAAGAGAGAGCACATCCCCAATTCCCTGCTTTTGTCATTTGACTCTAACACCCGCTCGCCCTGTGATGCCCAGGAGCACTTTGCAAGGTCAAATGGCTGTTTCTGAGCAACCTGAACCCCATTGAAGCAGCCTCTTCCCCTTAAGTGAGGTTTTCCAGCCTGCCCCTGCTCCTGTGTGCAATTTGGCAACCACCCCACATTTAGAGGCACTCGGCATCCTGCAGCATGCAACCCTTGCATAAACCCAACCCTGCCTGCCTCCCCAACCTGCCAAGTGCCTGCCTTTACTGCTGTCAGTTGTCTACACAAGCAGCATTTTCATCCTTCCTTTCATAAAGAAAATCCGTTTACATTTCACGGTGCAGCACAGACCTGCTCCTCTATTCTTACATCCATGGGAATCCTACCATGGGCTCCCCGGCAGCCAGGGCTGGCTGCTATACTCAGCCTATTGAAATTCCCTGTATTTTAAGTCTTCCTGGTTTTAATTGCTGCTCAGCGCTGACATTTCAAAAGGATGCTTCTTTGCTCCTTCTTTTGTGTGGAGCCTGTTTGTGTTTTTTGCTCACTGCTGTCTCTTCCCTGGAGCCCTTGCTAATGAATGCAGCATGCTGATGACCTCTCCATTATAAATAGTTTAATATTTTTAAAATAAATATGGGATGGTGCCATGATTGTATGGGTATTTCATCTAGCCTGCAGCATAAGGAGCCAGAGCTGACAAAGGCAACCGTGGCTTTATTTGTCATTCTCTTGCTTGTTTGTCATAGAAAGCAAGAAGAAGGGGCCAGGACCCTGTACTGCAGTGTACAGCAGCAGATGTGTTATTCTAAATGTATCACAAGAAGCTGCTCCTTATCCTCGTGCAGCAGATGGATGCAATAAAGAGAAAACTTTTGGGTTGTTATTTGGTTACTTGCAGTCTACAGTGCTGCAAAACTATTAGCTGAGCCACAGAGTGAATCAGAGGAAGGTACACAGTCGGGGGGGAGGGTGCAATTCTGTTATATGTTTTTTCCACTGCATTGCAACAGAATTAACACATTAGTCTGACATTTAGCTGATATAATTTATTCCTAATTTGGGAGCAAAATTTATTCTGAGCAGTAATATTTAAACATCAAACCCCAAACCAAACCAAAAGTGACAAAGGAGAAGAGAAAGGGGATGAGCCTGAGTTCGGGTCAAATTTGGCAACATGTTAATTAAGTTTTAAGCCCATCAACTTCTGTGTTCCTAATTTCCCTTCTTTCCTTCTGGGTGTATCCAGATTTCTGCTCTATGCAGGTCATGTGGGGTAGGTCAAAATTTGCTTGTCCCTCACAAGAAGCTTCTCAGACAGTAACAAGCTCCTAGAAAGTTCACCCAAATAGTACCCAAGGATTGCCTTCCCACAGGCAACTCCCAGGTGGCATAAAGCCAGGATTGATGCTCCACATCTTCCATTCCCAGCCTCTGATTTTACCGAGGCATGGGGTGTGAACAGGGACCGCTGCCAACGCAGTAATTTACAGCAATGCAATCCATCCCCATGGACAAGGAGGAGCAGCGATAGCTGATACCAGCTGTTCCCCAAATGTTTCCACCCACAAGTCTGCTTCTGGGCTTAAAAACCCAGCTTCCAGATTTGAGAAACCCACTTTTGCGGTTGCAAGCTTTCTCCTGCAGCCAAGCATCCATCAGGCTTGTTGCACTGCTGCCTCCTCGCTGGGTTACTCTCCCTTACACCTGCTTTCCTCATGCAAGAGGGTCACAGCCATCCCTGGTGATGTGCCCTCCTGCCTGTTGCAAGCCACCAGAATCAGATAAGCACCTTCCTCCCCCTGTGAGTAGTCATCTGAACTCCCAAGTGCCACCTCTAAGCCCCATCAGCCTTTTTCCCTTTGAGCCTGGCTCGCTGGAGAACCACTTGGCTCGTGCACGCTGTTGTCCTTCTCCATGGAACAGCAACAATTAAACAGCCTCATGCAAATGGATGGGGAATGAAGGTCATGGTTATTTTTAAGTGACTTTACTCTGAGATTAATGAGGAGGCAGTCTGAAGCTATACACAGCCTCTTGCTTGCTATTTCTGACCTCGTTCCTCCCTGTGCAGCTTCCTCCGATGGTGTTGTACCACAAGAGCGGTGTAAGGGAGGATGTCTCTTCACGCACACCAAGCCTCACCATCACACGTGCATTTACCCCCAAAATGGGGAGTCCTGTGCATTAAAACACCATACTTGCCTGGCGTGGGCTCCAGCTGTTGATATTAGGAATGACAGAGCAAATGGGTGCCCTCGGGAGGAGCAAAAGACGACCAGCAGCTCTCCTGCCCCTGGAGAGTAAAGAGAGGCAAAAACATACCATGAAAGAGACCCTTTTGAAAAAAAATAGCTTTGCAAAGAGCAATGTGACACCACCTGCCTCAGTCCCAGAGCCTGGAGTATGAACTGAACTCAGGAGTACAGCAGAGAGGTATAATTACCTAATTGACTCTAAATCATGTCATTTATTAAATGATTTGCATGGTGCCATGGCCTCTGGAGAAGACAGCCCTGGGCAGTTCCCCCCATGCCACCCTGCCTGTCAGACCAGGTCCCATGAGCTGGGAGGGTGACAGTCCCCAGTGAGTCCATGGCCCCTGCACTGCCTGCCTTTCCTTCACCCTCTCCTCTGCTCCCCAATGGCCAAACACTCGCATTAGTTGTGGTTCGCCAACTGCCTGAATTTATATATATTAAAAAAAAAAAAAACAAACCACAAAAAAACATCAGAAGTGCCCTGTAGATTTAAGCTTCCCCTGGGAGACAGGGTGGGCATAAGTGCCATGTTATTAACCACTGGAAAACAAGTCTGAGAACACTGATTAAGAAAGTGGAGGGGTGGGAAATAAAGCATTTTCCCCATAGTTTCTGAACTGCAGTTCACAAAACATTACATTTCTAATTATAAGCCCAGGAAGTTTTAATGTAAAAAGTGACTTGTGCGACAGTATAGGTTTTTCTGCTCATTAAAATATCCCTTGAGTCTAATTTCCTTGCCCTTAATCCTGAACCTTAAGGCTTGCACAGGTAAGTAGGTAATTAACACAAATTCCTCTCGATTATACAGCTCCTGCAGCATTGCAGGGCTGGCTGTACTGGAGCTGCATGCTGTTAGATGCTGTGCTCCCCAGATCCCTTTGGGTAACAGGGCAGTTGGTCCCAGGTACCCTGCTGTGTCCCTGGGTCACAGACTGCAGCGTGCTGGAAAGCTGCATCCCTGCTCAGCTATGTTTGAGGGAAAGGATTTCTAACCAAAATACACGGGCAACACTTGAGGGTGATGCAGGGGAACAGAGGGCCAAATCTTTGAGGACAGCACTTCCCCAGGGAGAAGCTGCTGCAGATCTGCCCCAAACATCATCTTTTCTCCAAGCAGCCAAGCGATACCCACTGCTCTGCATCATCGCAGGTACCAGTGCTGTAGAAAGCCTTCCTGGCAAGCTGGGGCTGGTGATAATGAGAAGATATTCAGCTCTCAGTTGGCTTGAAGCAATTCTCCTCTACTCTGTGGTGAGTATGAGGGATAAGTTTTGTGAAGCCAGCTACCTGATGGGGAGGAATAAGGTTGTTGAACAGGTTTGGATCCACAGAGGGAACAAGTCCCCTTGTTACTGGACCCTCAAGTGAAATGTCTTTGCTTCTGCAATGCAGGGGTCTGACCGGTCCCTCTCGAACACTGGGAATCTTAGTTCTGGAGACAAGTCAGCCAACCTCCAAGCAGCTTCAGAGGAGGAGACATAGGTCCATTACATCAACATAAGTCTCATTTACACCACCTTGCACTCAGAGGTGCAGCTCAAGGCACATCTCATTTAAAAAGTAAAGACTTTCTGTGAGTTATTTCCAGTTTAGGTGAGAAACAATGGGGTTATTTGCCCACATTTATACACCTCACCAAGGCCAAGCAAGGCTTGACACCCAGATTATCTGCCTTCCAGCCCTCCTTGGCTGACTGACAGCCTCTTTTCCCTCTGCATTTGAGGTGTGAATACAATAAGTCCAGGGTTTTCTGCATTTAGCACAACAAATGCAGTCATATGTACAAATGTAAGTAGTGTGAGGCAGGAGAGGCTACCAGTAGCTTGCTTTTTACGTGGGAAGTTAATTTCCCCTAGTGCCGTACAGCCTTCTGAGCCTCAGGCACCACAACCAGCACAGCAGGTGAATCCTCCTTCTCCAGCCCTAACCCAGAGCCCAAATCACAGCTTCAGAGGAGCTGAGCCCTTTTCTCCAACACCCAGAGACAAACATCACCTTGCAAAGCCAGCTTCTACCTCCACCACCCGGTCCATGACACAGTTCCAACAGCAGGACCCTCTGTGTTGAGGAACAGCCCCATGGGACAGCAAGGGCTGCAGCACCCACAGCCATGCACCACCGCTGCCTGCCCCAGCAGAGGGACCCCAGCTCAACTCTCCTGACCCAGAGCCTGCTCAGATGCAGGGTCCTCCTTCTCCATCCCAGCCAGAGCTGGGCATTTTGCTCAGGTGACTCCATGATGTTTGCTTCAGCCCACGTTAGGTCGAGGTAAGTGCACAGTCCCCAAGAGAAGCTCCATCACACCAAGCTGTGTGTGAGCAATTGCCAAGTACATAACAGCAGCTTTCCTACACACCACTGCCAGTAACTAACTCATTTCCCTCTGAAGTTGAGGATGAAAAATAAGATGTAAAACCAAATTATACTCTGTTTATGTACATAGTTCCCTGTGCATCTGGATAAGAGCATGCCCGTGGCCTATATTATGCTGCATCTGATTCTCATTAGGTGCTTGCGATTCCTTCTTGATAGGGTTTTATTGCTCTCGGTGACACACAGAGTTATAGCCGGGCTGTTTACTCTCTGCGACTGCCCTGGTGTGGCCATCGACTGCACGGCCCGCCGCAACCCGCGCTGAGCGGATCCATAACACGGTTTCTCAAATGACAGCCCCGCCGGTTAATAGCTAGAAATAAAGCCAGAGCTCTCCAAAGTGAATTTTGTAAATTGGCTGCTGGGGCTTTATTTACGGTAACCAGGACCGGAGAACGGGAGGAACCAGAGGCAGAGCCCGCACATGGCCCCAGGCAGGCAAGAGCCGAGCAGCCCTCCTTTGCACCGGCCGAGGCTCTGGACCCAGCCAGTACCTGGAGCTTTTCTTCAAGAGTTAAACTTTGTACGACTATGAATATATTGTTCAACTCTGTGGCCAACTTCCCAAGAGAAGAGGTTTTGCAAATATACTTTTCTTTTTGTGAATTACCCCAGTCCCCGCTCTTCTGCACGTTGTAGCCTCATCCGTGAGCAAAAGCAGATTACAGCACGTTGCTGGGTGAGCAGGTAAGGAGGCACAGAGGGAATTTGGCTGATTGGGTGTTAAGCCTCGTCTTAAGCAGTTTTAGTATTTTGTTCTTCAGGATCTTGATTTGACCAAAGAAATGAGTGTTCTGGGATGTGCACAGAAGCAGACCAAGTTCTTTCTTACATTCATTGTCACCTTCAGTTGAGGGGAACATTATCAGATATAACCTATGATGCATATCAGAGTACTATATATCTAGATGGTATTCTTGCTTGTAAAATGCAGATTTGCCTTGCAGTAAAAATCCCTCCAGTAATCAGCAACAAAAAGTTTTAATATACTTACAGGTTATTCTTTTTTTTTTTACTGGCAAAGTAACAGGAGAGCTACAGGTTACCCTAAATCAGAACTTATTTATTAACTCTTCAGAGAGTGACAGTTATTCTCATAAGAATCAAAGCCTTAACTTCCCAGTGTTAATACAGCAACAAAATGCATGGGTTTAAGTGAGGAAAAAAACCAACAAACCACAACAACGTCAACAGTTTTTGATGCACAACTGAGATCTCTTAGCAGCCCTGATTTTTTGGTAGTCTCCAAATAATCGGTTCTCCTGAACAAAAGAGTAGACCAGAAAAAAAAAAAAGCCATTTCTTACCACCTTTAAGGCCTATGGGAGCAGAAAGGTTCTGCAGGACCATCACAGCACCTACCAAACCCCACAGACTCTCTAGGGATACAGAAATTTCTGGGAACATCATCTGGGCTGCCAACTTCCTGCACAGAAGTCTGAAGTCCCACTTGCATGAGGTTTCCATCCTGCTCCTCATTTTCCTCCTTAGCGCTATCCCTGTGCCAAGAGATGAGGCTCCGAAACCCTGGGTTGCCTTTATAACCCTTATCTGCAACCAGCCCAGCACCCAGTGGCCAGCATTAACTCCATTAAATTTATAAAGCAATTAGAACTGGGTGAGCAATGCCAAAAAATCTCAGTGAAAGTCCTCTCAGCTTTTTAAACAAATTCATTCCAGCTGGGTTCATGCCCCTGGTGCTTTGGCTTCCCACCCGGATCCCAGCATGGGAGGTCAGAGGTAAAAACAGCTTCGGAAGGAGTGAATTTTAAGTGAGAATCAGAAGCTATATGCAAATTCTGAGCTGAAGTGAGGGTCCGTGCAAACAGGAAACACTAACAGGCCGTGGGAGTTAAATGGCTAATTAAATCAGCACAAGCATTGGGTCTATGAATGAGTTATGGGTCAGGGATTGTGGAAAAAAAGCATTCATGGAACTGATTAATTGAAGGGAGTTGTGATCTGTCTACAAATAATTCAATTGAGTAATTAGAGCTGGGCAAGGAAATGTTTTTGCACGTGGAAGATTTTGAAATATTTCTTTGTTTTAACTCCAGACAAAAGAAATGCAAACTGAAAAGGGCAAGAAAACTCAGACGAGGTCCATCCTGAGTCTGCTTAAGTTAGTTTGAAATGTGTTGTTTCCTCTCTGGCCTTACGATAATTCTGTTTTATAATTATTTTACCGTTGAATATGAAGAACAATGTTCAGACTGGATATCTGGAAAGCAGTTTCATTTTGAACATTGAAAACACTTCAAAGTGTTAAAAAAGCTTCATCAAAATGTGTCTTTTCAAGGTGAAAAAGACATTTTCAACAAATCAGCATTACCTTTTGGGGAAAAAAGTCTTCTAGTTAAAAATCCATGACCCTCTCAGTCCTTTATCCATTGCATATTCCTGAGCTCTAAAGGCGAGAGCCTCAGAAGAGATCAAGTCTTCTTAGTTACCTTAAATGAGACAATCCATCAAACAGCATTTATTAATTATCCAGACATTGGAAACAGAATAGGACCAAGTGAAGTGGGACGGGAGTGTCGCAGTCCATATCTTCCACATCTCCTCAGTCCACTGCTTTTCTTCTTTTAATTATCTTAGTTATCTCTCATGAGATATCAGTCAAAAGCCAAGCATTTCTTCAAAGGCAAGACTGGGGAGATAAGATTTCAGTTGGTTCTCAAAATCATGATGGGGTGGCTCGGTTTCCCGTGACAAAAGGCTGTAACGCAAGCAGGGCACAAAGGCAATAAGGTTCCCCAATCTCTGAGGACTAAAAGTGAACTAATGTGCGCTTGGCCCTGGAGGAAACATCATGTGAGTAAGGCTCTGATCTGACCTCAAAGTTCCCTTTAAAGTCCCCCAAGGGAGGGCCTTAAAGGGTCACTTTTATGCGCAAGTATAAAGTAGGCATTGATTTGGGTCTATTAAGATAACTTTGGCATACAAAGGCAAGAAGAGTAATTTGGCCAATTTTGATCATTTTGAAAGTTTTTCTGCCACATCTGAATGACATTTAATCAAATCTTCCCTGGAAAATATTTGATTTGGTTGATTGAGTCTGAAGAAATGAAGCTATAAACTTTATCTGAATGGCAATGCAGTTCACAGCGACAGACTGTTCGAAGTGGCTGGCTCAGGAGCAGGATGTGAGACATCCTGTCGGATACCACCTCTTAATTATCTGGGTATTGGGAGAAAAAATGACCACAGGACCACAGGGAGAGAGACACAAGGGTTGCAGTCCAGGTCTCCCACATCTCCTCTGTCCAACACTTTTCATAGAATCATAGAATGGTTTAGATTGGAAGGGACCTTAAAGATCATCGAGTTCCAACCCCCCTGCCGTGGGCAGGGACACCTCCCTCTAGGGCAGGTTGCTCAAAGCCCCATCCAGCCTGGCCTTAAACACTTCCAGGGATGGGACATCCACAACTTCCCTGGGCAACCTGTTCCAGTGCTTCACCACCCTCACAGTAAAGAATTTCCTCCTAATATCTAATCTAAATCTACCCTCTTCCAATTTAAAACCATTACCCCTTGTCCTGTTCACTACACTTCCTGACAAAGAGTCCCTCTCCGGCTCTCAGTCCCTCTCCGGCTCTCTTTTCTTCTTTTTGAACTAATATTATTTGCTTCCTGACTGTGTATATGATTGCCACATATTTCACCCTGACATAAGTGCGTTCATAAAGGTGATTAGCAATTTTTGATTGTTTCTTTGATTAAGGTGAAGGAGAAAAAGCTTCAGCCAACATCTCCAAAGCCCGAGAAAGGATTAGTCATCCTTCACTTCTGGATGGTAAAATTAGTGTAACACAAAAGGTTGCTAGGCCAAAAAATCCCAACTTTTTAATAAATGATTGCTCTTAAAAGGCCTTCCACCCCAGGTTCTCAAATCAATTTAATTAGAAACTGTAAACTTAATTAGAGTTCAGAACAACCCTGCCACTGGGGCAGATCTCTGAATAATGGAGAAGTGTCTATCAGGGGCCAAATTCAGTCCTGGCCAGGCTGGCAAAGGCGTTAGAAAGGCAGGCAGAGCAGAGGAAAAAAGGCTAAAGCAGAAACTCTCCTGAAAAAACAGCTGATAGACATAGCTTCCACCACAGACCAAACTGTTTTGGAAAGCGTCCTTTGGAAGAAGCAGCCCAGAATGGCACCTTGGACATCCCATGCTGCTGCCAGGCATCCTGGGTCACTTGTGGCAGGATGAGGTGGAGCCTGGGGCATTCCTGTGTCTAGGAGGAGAGGAACAAGCAAACCAAGGTGTCCTCAAGCTCAAGGCCTTCTCCAGGTCCCCTGCAGAGAAGAGGTGATTTTTAGAGCAGTCTCACGTGCAGGTTACATGGTTCATCCCCAAGGTCTAGTCCCAGCAGCCCAGTGACGCATCACCTGGGCAAAGGAACTAACATTGCAGATAACACTGAAATAGCAACATGTCTCAACAGTTGGCAAACTGTTAGAAAGGTGACTTTATTTTGCTCTATGCCGAGGGACAAAGGACTGGCAATGTAATGACAGGGAACTGTTTGATTCCTGACTGGCAATAGAGAAACTGGCAGAAGCACCACCTGGCTTTTTGCAGCAAAGAAACAAGGTCAAGGACTTAGCTCATCCCATCTGTGATATTTTTATGCTGCGATTTATATTACAGTGGGAGAAAGAGGCCTTGTCAGAAATCAAGACCCCCATCGTCCAGGAAAAACACAAGAGGAAAGGCGGAGCATATCTCAAAGACTTTGTGCTCCAGATGCCCAGAGTCCTCTTCAGAGAAGGCCACTCAGTCAGTGGGGTGTCGGGGAGATGATGGACTTCAGATGGACCTGGCACTGCAGCCGCCTGCAAAGACCTCACGGCTCTGCTGCGGAACCACCAGCATGGCTGGAGCTCACCAGACAGGGGCTGGGGGAGAAAGGGGATGCAAATGCACCAGGGGTCCAGCCCACAGGGTAGGAAAAAAGATGCAGCTCTGCCACTGCTCACTGTGCTGGTATTTTGCAGGAATTTACTTCCTTTTCCCTAGACACCTTTGTACTTCACTGACAGTATTGTAAAACTAACCCAAAGCCTTTTGGATGCTATAAGCATCCTCCTGCATGAATTATGCCCTCAGTAAAAAAACAATTTCCACTCCCAGTTACATCAATATAAGTCTTCAAACGATGATTTCAGCTTTGCATCAGTGCCTTTGACAGACACGGGCCCCTTGGGTCTGCTTTGGCTGCGGCTCACACATTTTCAGTGGAGCTGCACTGGGAACACGGGTACCTCCCACCCTTCAGTCTCCTAAAACCCCAGCTGGTTTGGGGAGAAGTTGGTGCTGAAGATGTAAAGAGAGGGATTTGCAGCGGGAGCGAGGCGCGATGCCCTGCGGCATCCCGGTGATGGCTGTCCTCGGGGAGGAGGGCTGGGATCCCTGCAAGGAAGAGATGGGTTCAAAGGAGGAACAGGGCTCATTTTCTGATGAAACCTCATTCTCCATCTCCATAACTCTGTTGGTCCCTTCACTCTCCTGCTTAGGCCACCGTCCTCTGCTGCTCTAAGGAGGCTTTTCCCATAGTGAGGACGCAAGTATTTTCCCTGGATAGAATTTAGGCTCCTTAATGGAAATTTAATTGCATTCTGAATGAAAAAAAAAAAAAAAAAAAAAAAAAAAAAAAGTTGGGTAAGTAAAAGCTACAACAGCAGAATGAAGGGAGTTTTCAGCTTATTGTTTTCCCAGGCTGGTTTATGAAGCCTGGTCACTCCGAGATGGATCGTTACAGAGATGTGTGTTACTAACAAGATATTTGATGTAGGCAGCTTACTGATGCCAAAAATCCCTCTGAAATGAAAAGGAGATTTGCCTGGGCCACAAAGGTGTTCAACATGGCCCCAGAAACTCAGAATATTTGTGATGGATAGCTAAAAATAAAAAGGAAAAGAAAAATAAAATAAAAAGGAAACCCCCCTCTGGATTTAGTGTGCAGTGGTTAACAAGGTATCCCACAGGTAGAACATGATTTATTGAAAACTAAAGAGGCTGTCCTGGTTTTGCTAGAATGGACGTTTTTGTTTTACTCAGGGCACTTTATACGAAACAGATGCACAGCCGATAAATCAGGCTGTCCTGCAGGAAGGACAGACTGCATTTTCTGTATAAATTACCATGCTTTTTGTAGGTAAATGTTATAGATTAAAACAGGGGTATTCTTGCTTCTTAAAAAACATTGATTATTATTGTTGGAGAAAAGGAATCCTTTGGCCTGTAGGGTGTAGCAGTGGAGAGAACAGTCAAGGCAAAACTCCCTACTGGAATCACTTCCAGAATAAGAATTTGATTAAAAAATGAGGCAATGGGAATACTTGAAATTTATGATCAGTAGGAACATTCTGCTTTCTCAAGTTTCCCTTGGATTTTTTCAAATGGCTGCCCCAAAAGAGCAAACACGTTCAAAAACTTCTTCAAGCTGATAGGAACAGCAAATCCATTTGCAAGCCCCCCCTCCCCTTTTTTTTTTTTTTTTTGGCAAGGGCATTAATCAGCGCCCGGGCAGCCTGCGCCGTGGGATTCCCAGTGATGCTGTGAGGAGATGCAGCAGAGAAAGCAGCAGGACTCAGCAGCTGAAGGAGGAATGGTCTTTGTTTGAGAACTGCTAAAATATGTACACAAAAAGCTGTAACGTGGGTGGCTTTCAGACAGAATTTAGAATGCAAAAGGATATTACAGTTTTTCAATAAAACTGGTGAGGAGTGATGCCACTGGAGAGGATTTCCTGGAGTTTGGTGGTTATGAATGATAAATACATAAGACACAAAGCAGAAGTTCACCAACTGCCATTCCTATGTGGCTGTATTTTTAAATGCAGTGTTTCCTTGCCTTGCTCTCCACTACATTAGATGGCTTGCTGAAAATGGGTGTTGTTTTATTGAAAATGTCAACCACCAAAGCCGAGGCTTAGGCAAAGGCAGCGTTTTGCTGCACGGAGGCACTGAGGAATTCTCCGAATGGAGCAGAGCCGAGGGCGCATCCCCCCCTTGCTCTGTCCTGGCTCTTCCTTTTCTTTTCTGTGTTTAAACGGCATAAGCTGCAGATGAAAAATACATAAATAGTAATTCTATATATAGTCCCGGGATAAAACTGCAGTTCATTTATGACAGCTGACAAATCTAAAATGGGCAATGTAAGTGCATTACAAAATGATTAAACCTTAAGTTCTCTGCCCCCTGGCTACAAGGCCTCATTGCATTATTCAGTGGGTAATGTAATGTTAATCTGCTGCAGTTTTCTGTCAATTCAAAAATATAGCCGAAATAGCCCTTTCCCTTCTATTTACAGATTGTGTCTCAAAAGCCATCTTCCTTGTGGCAGATGCAGCTTCCGCTCACTTGAGTTTGCTCAGAGTCAATAAAATGCAAATCCTACGGAGTTAAAGTTGGTTAGAAGCATGTTCTTGGGTTTAAGCCATACAAACGGCATGTACGCCGGGCTTAGGCCCCTGCTCACGGGATTTCAGAGGTATCAGACTACATATCCCTGGGGTTGAGACCGAAATCAACACCAGGTACTTGTGAGAGATGTAATGGATTCAGTCTGACCAAAACTTTAATTACATTTTTCATTATGATACTGAACTGACTTTTCTATCTCTGGATCTCCTTGCGCTTAGAAAGAGTATTTCAGAGCGTTACATAAGGGGTTGTCGAACATTCCCATCAATTTGTCTCTCATTAAGGAAGCAGTTCCCTGCAGCAGGCAGGTCGCAGGCAGCAGAGGCAGATGGAAATCAGGTGCCTTGAGTGGCCACTGTGTCCACCCACCTGCTCCCCCATTCCAAGCTGTGGACTCACGTTGTGATTTACTGTCATGATGTGATTTCAGGACTCATTGACAGCAGCTCTTTCCTCACTGCAGTCTCATTGGGGCATGACATGAATGGCAGGATGGGAAAAAAAAAAAAAAGTAAGCGTGATGAAGAAAAAAGAGCCTGGCAGAGAAATTTAGGGTTGTCAATTTGTTTTCTCCCAGCATAAACAATTTCCTGTGTCCAGGGGACAGCAAACTGGGGTTTAGGAAATTCATTTTGAGAGGCCAGGAAAGGGGAACGGTCCCTTTGGTGTTGCCATTGCACACGTGAAGGGCTGCTTCATC
This sequence comes from Numenius arquata, assembly GCF_964106895.1. Classification (NCBI taxonomy): domain Eukaryota; kingdom Metazoa; phylum Chordata; class Aves; order Charadriiformes; family Scolopacidae; genus Numenius; species Numenius arquata. Next base: position 7,226,204 of record NC_133583.1, on the reverse strand, counting down.
ACTCTGCAGGTCAAATCTGCATTATGGCACTGACACCACTTAATACCCCACGGTCCCCTTCAGCTCAAGAGGATAGTTAATGAGAAACACATTAAAAATGCAGCGACTTTAATCTTTTGTTGCCTGGGTCCCTCAGGATTTAGCCAGGACCTGCCCAGGGCATACATTTCATCCAGCCTCCCAGAGAAGGCACCTGAACAGTAACTCCAAGGGGAATCCCCCTGAAATAGCATTCCCTCAGATCCTATAACTAATACCTATTTTTCCAGAAAACTCAAAGCCATGACTGTAATGAAAGCCAGCTATCAGGCTTTCTTTTTAAGCAGCATTAGTTCAGAAGGAAAAGAAACAGCATCATCCCATTACACATGGAGTCTATTTCCTCTGGGGAGAAAAAAAAAACTACTTTTCTTTCAAAAAGTACCGTTCTGTCAATACTGCTTCTGTTCACAAAGAGGAGCTGTCAGACAATTCAAGCTAAAATTGGCATCGTACTAAATTTCAGCATCAGGACTTGAATGAAACCGAGCTGGAAGCACTCACAGTATTACACCTTCACCCCAAAGTTTTCCAACTGCTGGTTTTATCTGCATGGCATCGATCCCTGCTCCCTCTGAGAGGCTTGATGGCTTTTTCCGCTGCAGCAGCACGCATAGAAATGAAGAGCAAATGAAGAGCAGGGAGGTTTCTGGGCTCCCCCGAACCTCTCTCCCCAGGCAGTCGCCCGAAGTCAGTGCCTGCAGGGGAGCCAGCACCACGTCTCAGTGTGTGCCGGGACTCAGCCCCTCTGCAAAGCATCTCCGTCCATTAGCACCCAGCGGAGAGGGGAACAGAGATGCTGGAATTACCTAAATGAAGCAGCTGCTCTGGGAGAGAGGGATTCAGGAGGGGAATTTTCCTTCTGTTTGAAGTTACCTGACTTCATGGAGGAATTGAGGGTTGTTTTTTTTCCTATATTGGTCTTAATTATAAAGCTCCATTGAAAAATGCATATTTTCACTGCCTTTATAGGGTTATCAGCAGCAGGCTACGTTCAGGGAATAGTATGCACCCCAAACTCCTGCCAAACCAATGGCTCCCATTTTGCTCCTTGCTGCTGGTGGCCAGGGGTTGCTTCCTGGGGAGCTGCACACACTACACAGGATTTGCCCATACGGATGCTGCTCCCAATGTAACTCTTCCCATGTGATCAAACCAGGAGTGAAATGTAACCCACCTCTACTCTTGCCACATTCAGACTTCTCCAGGATGCTCCTCTTCCATCTGCTGTCTCCAGTGTGTCTCTGTGGATCACCGCTCCCCTTCCACACTGCCATGGGTCCCCTTGTTCCCTCCATCCCACTGGGGTCCCTTGTGGGTGGTGGTGCCTGAGGATGTGCAGCTACACAAAATGTACTGCCACCATTAGCATCCTGCAGCCACCACAGGGACACATGGGTTTTTTGATGTCTGCTCTATCTTGTGCTCATGAAATTCAGCTGCTGCATTGTGGCAAAGTTAATTAAGCTGTGATCTCCCCTCCCCAAATCCCTCATTACCTGCCATTTGCAATATGTGATTTGTTTGCCAGCAGCTCAGGGTGTTATTGCTATCATTAACACCATTCACTGATATATAAAAGCAACTGTTTATTTATCAAATACAAGTAACAGCTTTAGGATTCAAATAAATCCTAGGGTTTTCTCTAATCCCAGCCAGGCTGTGTGCTGTGGGATCGCCCCACTTTGCATAGATCAGGGCTGGGCTGCGAATGCGTTGTCACACATTGATGCTGTTCCTTTTCCAGGTGGTTTGAGGGTTTCTTGTTGCTGCTCTTTTTTACTTGCAAATAGAAAGGAAGAAATACAGCCACTGAGAGAGCTTTCAAAGGCAGAGGGAGAAGGACTTGATAGCCCCATTCAAATAATTCCCCCATCAAAATCCTGTTTTCTGCCTCAGACGTAGTCAATGTCCAGTCCATCAGATGCAGGTGAATATCCCACAGCATCGAGGACGGTTGTGTAATAGTGTGTGTCATGGAAAGGGGAGAAAATTCCTCCCAAAACAGTGCCAACACTGGTTATACCCAGTTTGAGTGGTTATATCATGTTTGAGCACCCTGCATTTTAGTACAGACTGCAGTTCTAGAGATACGCAACGACACGCCACCAGGCTCCTTCTAAATACGACTTACAGAAAAGATTTACAGTAAATCTATCAGGACAAACTGAGCAGTGTTAGTTATGTCAGTTCTGTAATCCAGCTACAGTAACCAACTGAAGAAAAACCTCCTTTAAATACCACTGCCTGCAGCCGGAGTGATGCACAGCTCTGATCGGGAGAGCGGGACAGACAGACTAACGCAGCCAGACAGAGTGCAGCATGGTGTCAGTGCAATTTAATGTGGGTAAACATAAAAAATAGGTGCATAGATGGGTGAGAAAGAGTAAATCCCCAGGATTCAAAGTATATTTAAAGAACAGGATTTGTAGACATCTTCTCCTATCTGAAGCACTGCATTTAAGTGTGTGATAAGCCATGTAATAAAGCCCACAATAGCAGAGATGGCTTACTTCACCGTTGCAGGAAAGAAGATTGGGAGAAATGAGTCAAATCTAGATTTCCCCTCACCTTCCCTCAAAGAATAATAATAAAATATAAAAGCCAATTTGCTCAGTTATTACCAATAAACCCGTGCTCTGCCCCTCCTGTGTGCTGTGACTGTATGAGCGTGCTCCCCAGGTGGGTACCCATTACAGGCTCACCCCTCCCAGGCTGCTCTAATTACCCAGACCGGTTCCGCGCTGCTGAGTCTTCGCCCCCGGGGGGGCTGCACCATGCAGCGTGGAAGCACCTGAGAGCGTCTTCTGACTTGTGGAGGACCTTATACATTCAGGCCTGCTCAGTGGTTTAATGCAGTGGTACTACACTGTCTGGAAAATTAATATGCTGGGGTGTGTGCCCAGCTAGGAGTCTCTTCATGGAGACTTCTCGCCTTTAGCATGATAATGATGTTAAATATAATCTGACATACAGCTGCAGAAAAGGTCTTCAAGAAAACTCAGATGCACAAGTGCTGGGAAGAAGACAAACAAACAAAACCCCTCAATATGGTACTAACTGCCTGGTGATTTTTATATCTGAGGGCAGTGGTGTATTTGCTGTACCTCATTCTAAGAAATCACATCTCTCCTGAGCTCTCGTTCAGCGTAAGGAGGCTGTCCGCTCTCCCGTTGCCTTTTATTATATTTGTATTGACTATAATAATAGTACCTTGTGGGCAACTTCACTGTGCTGAACTTCGAGAGAGGTTCTCTGAGGATAAGAAGAATGGCTGGTAATAGATACAGGACCTGCTCAAACCCAGACAGCCACTGAAACAGCACTGTAAAGCTAATCAATTTAGTGGAAAGCAGAAATCCGTCAATGTGAGCGCTGCCCAGACAGCCCAGCGTGGATTAAGGGCTCAATTCCCCACCGCCTCGCATCAAGGGGGTTGGTAGTGTTTTGTACCTCGCCGCCTTTCAGCTTCACTCTCACACAAATGACTACACGAGGGGTCTGGCAGTGAAGCATCTATCCTCGTATTGACCGAGGATTTTGGCTTTCGGGCTGCAGTCTGTTTTCTTCCCCTGCAAAGGCAGGCGCGCAGCCTCGGTGTCTGAAGGGAGGGGGTGAAAAGGCAAAGAAAAAGAAGTTGGGAAAGTGTTTAACTGCCTTTAACTGCTCCGATGCACGTTAGTAGGTGCACGGCGACGGATGCTGCGTGCACCCCTGAACATGCCTGTCCAGCAGTGAGGGCACAAGCGGCCTCGTTATCTGCGGGGTTCTGCAGCTTAGCAAAATATATTACCTGCAATAATGTGTCTCGTATATACAACTGCCTTTCTGGATGTATTTTGAAATGTTTAATGATGTGTGGCTGAAAGGTAATGATATCTTCCTAATGGAATGCAATGGAAGGAGAGCTCATGCACATTAAGCCATCTTATCTGTATTGGCAATTAATAACCAAGGAATTAAAACAAAGTATGAAACCAAAGAGTTTTAGCTAAAGCCACGGATTCGAGCGTGCGATTGCAATCCAGTCAGGTTTCCACAACGCTTCGCTGTAGTGAAATCCAGATGTCAGGGGAACTCCAACTATTCATTTCTCGCAGACGGTGGACTTCTTGGTGTTTTTTGTGTCCCTCAGCTGTCTTGAAGTTCATATATTCATATAATTATATTGCTACAGATTTTCCTCTCAAGTCTATGGTCCTGTTTTAAATTAAAATAGTCAAGGGCCAATTGCTTCAGTTACCAAATGTTATGGTAAAGACTAGTCTGGATGCAGCACAAACATTTGTTCCAGGACCCTAACCTCAGCAGTTCACCTACATTGTGACTCACATCTTCATGGGACATCTAAATCAAGTTCACTAATGCTTATAATCAATTTTACAGCCAATTAATGAGTTAAACCACTATCACCAATGCTTTTCCATAAAGAAATCCATTGCTTTAGGTGACAAGTGACAAAACACTGCACCTCCTCCAAAAGTCCAAACCTAACTTGGCTGGCCATGATAAGTTTGCTTTGAGCAAAAGAAATCAGTAGAAAACCCAATTGGATTAGATTATCCAACCTGCCAGACATGAAGAATATTGAAAATGCTGCTCTTTGATTTTGCAAAATTACTTTAGTGGATTCCCCTCATTGTAGAGAAAAAAAAAAAGGCCAAAAGTAATTTAGTCTCATAGGTTACTTTTTAAACATAGAGATCTTCTTCTGATAACCCTTGGCATATTGCTTTTACTTGGTTGTAATAAGTGAAAAGAAAGACTTCCAGCTTCTGTCAAAGTTAAACCTCTTCCACTGCTCTTGAATACAATGATAAATCGCTTTTCAATAAGAAGTTCATAGTGTGCCTTCACTAGGCAGAAATAATATTTGCATTCTTCCATAAAGAACTTTAAATTAAAATCATTAGCCACCTCACATAATTTAAGACACAAAGAAACCAATACATGATTAAAAGTAGGTCACAGGAACGTGAGTGTAAAATTGAAACATAAATGAGTGATTTCAGAAGACTATCTTCATCTCACCAAGTCTTGTGGTATGTATTTCACCCTCCCTAAAGTTTTAATAAAGGTATTACACTGTCAGCACTTAGTAAATATTAAAATAATAATATATGCCATAATTACTTTCCAGACATTACTAACGTGTTCCGATCTGCATAGAGCTTGACTCTCAAATTACACCAAAACTTTAAAGAGGAGGAAAATGGTTTCCTGTTCCTACACCATTTACAGGAGGAGCAGAGTTAGCAAAAAGGTTTCATAGCGATGTGGGTCCTTGTCCTCATCCCGGGAGGCAGATTGAGACATGAACCGAGTGCTTGGTGTGCACCTCACTTCAGCTGGTTTCTGCTTCCCAGGCCTGGAGGCTATCCCACCCCAGCCAGGAACAAGCAGCTGCACGTATAGATCCATAAGAGGTTTGATTGCTTAGGCATAAAAATGCGCGTTACAGCATGAGAATGGCCCATCGTCTTAGCAGAGGGACCTCTGGAGAGAAACTCAAGGCTGTGTCCTTGAGCTGGCCGCTGCAATGCCCTGCTGGGGAGGAGAGGGGCTGAGCTGACGGAGAGGGGCTTTTGGAAGAGATAAGCAGTCGGAAGGGGAAGGGGCAGTGGCACTGCTGTTTATCAGTGCCCATCACCACAGGCACATGGACCAGTGATTAATTGGCCAACTGGGGCGTATCAGGCGGTTTCCTGATTTCCCATTTGTGTCCTGTTATCACGCAGAAGCTTTCGGAGAAGGAAACTAAAGGTAAGAGAAGAGATGATGAAACCCTTAGTCAACAGGAAAAGGTTTCAGTGACGTGGCTGCTGCAGATTCCCGGGTCAGCATCCTCCGGGCGAGCGAACGCCGGGCTGCTGCCCACACCTGGACCGACGGCACGGCTGTGTTCAGTCCAGCCCTTGGCCTCTTCTCTGATAAATCCCAAGCACCTGGTACACACTTCGGGAACAGCAACAAAAAATCCCTTCTGCAGGAAGGTGTGAGTGGAAAAATGTTCTATAATACCCAAGAGGTCAAGAAAAGTATTTCTTCTGATTTCTTTTTTAAGCTACATATTATTTCCATACTATTGCCTTGGACATTTGCGATAGAAATTGAAGCACATTTAGATTAGGTATTTTAGTCTGAAAGCAGAGGGAAGTGAACACAGTTTGTTCTTACGCAGCTCAGCTGCATTGCACATCAGCAGACGGGGCTGCCGCATCCACCGAGGCTGCGTGGGCAAGGGAAGGCGAGCGAGGCATTTCCTGGCCCCACGAAAAAGCTCATCAGGTGGTGGGAGACAGGAATCGAGCTGGACCAGAAACACAAACTTACACGAGGATGAGAAGGCAACCAAAAGGCTGTCGGACAGCATAAAACCACAAGGACTGATACGCCTTTGCAGGCAGGATCCTTGACTGGAGACAGTGAGCTCTCACCGTGATTTGCTTGTGGGACTCACCTGCAGACTCCCCCACCAGACAGCTATGTGCTAACGATGGATTTGCACCCTGGTGACAGTTTGAGGTGGGATGAGGAGAAGGCTGAGTGTACAGAACTATTTTAGCTATCTCTCCTAGGCAGAATTACCCCTCTAGGTAGTCCTAGAAGTACGGATGTGTTCTTCTTTAGTGCCTCCCTCTTGTTTGTGCCCAGGAAGCACGCTTATGCAGCCAAAGGAAGGAATCGCCATCCCTGCTCACCTTTGCAAACCTGTCTGAGCAGTCTGCCCTTTAATTTTGCTAACTTTAGCTTATGTTCGGTACCTAAGGCAGGACGGTTTCTTGTCAAAAAGATTTTTAAAATAATATGTGCATGCACGTATGACAATTGTAATAAAACAATAGTTCTAATGGGAAGAAAAGCCAACACATTTGCAATTTCCTTTCCCATAATACGCAGTAATTCAGCAATCCCATCATGAGATAAGAATTACTTTGAGAATAATTTTCTTTTAATAGCTCTGTCTGAAACAGACCAAATTTCTTTCCTAGTCATTACAGCTTCTGGCCCACAGTAAATGGCTGGAGACTGAGTAAGAATTTCAAGGCAGCAGCCTGCCATCACCCACACAAACAATGCACACCACCACCAGCGCTTCAGCACGTTTAAAAAAAGCATTTCACATCCTTAGCTACAACGCTACTCATGCACTGCCTATTTAAACAAAGTCATTAAAAGACTTGGAAGCATTAGTGCGCTCAAAGAATCATTAATTAATTTTGCTGATGTATGCCTTACACTGAGCATGGGAGCACAGGGTTGAGGAAAATGATACACACTGATAGTCATTCCAAAACATTTGCTTGCAGGAGGCACACAGACAAAAAGCCCCACATACAGCCAATAGAACTAAGGATTTATGACTGTGGGGCCAGAAGGGTTAAACTGGGTATCTGGTGTGACATCTGATGCATATCTTAATGTGAATTAATGCTAGAAAAGCATCGCAGACAATGCCAACCAAAGCCAACCCCATATTGATATTTGGGGCTGCAATGAGGAACCTCCGCTGATGGTAGGAACCGGCTGAAGCATCCAGCAAGGCTCTAAGTAACAACTACTTGGTTGAAACACAGATCCTGAATGAGATGTGAGATCTCACTAGCTGTGTTTGACCTTAGGGCTTCCAGCAGCAGCTTCTTCAGTTTTGAGTTTCTGTACCTGTCACACCTAATATAAGCTTTCATTCTTTAAGTGTCTACAGCTCCTTAGTCCTTTTCAGCGCAAGAGATTGCTTTGGAAATGTGTATCAAGCTGCTGGGTGGGAAGTTTGGCACAGCAGCTTTTCCGAAATCCAGGATTTATTTAGTCCTTATCCACACTGCTAGCTAGCATCATTGTCCTCGGGCACGACCCAGCTAACCATGCACGCCATGGCTCTCTGCCCTCCCCGTGGCCACCCAGCCTGCCGCCACGAGTTTCTAACTGCATCCTCAGCATGGGATGTCCAACACCCCCCAGCTGCCTGCTCCTGACTCCCCTCTCTCAGCACACCCCAACGCAAGCAAATAACATGCAAAGGATGACAGCGAGGCAGCAAATCTGTACATCTCTAAAGGTCGCTGGCAGCGGAGGCACATTAAATCAAAAAGTGGCTAGAAGTGTTTTAGCCCCATGGAATACGATGCATGGATTTTGCAGTCCTTGTTCCGTAAAGAAAAGCCTGCAAAATTGAGCTGACAGCAAAAGTTCACTATGTTACCCCCAGGTTTCTGCATCTCTGTGACCACGCACAGATCCTGGTGCACACCTAGGTATGGGGCTGGTTAAAATGTCAATTTACACAGGCAATTAATTGTGCTTAATGTTTAGCAGAAACAGCACAGAAGTCTCAGCAGATGTCTTACGCCATTATTACTTACCAAGCTCCTCTCTTTCTTCTGCTCCTAAGTGAAAATTGGTTTCACTACATCATCTAAATGTGATGGATATTTTTAGACCTATAATTTGTCATATGGAGCTTGTATCTAAAGAGGCCAGTTTTATTCTACCCAAAACAACATAACAATAAGAGCATCAAACTTTCCCAGACACCGCTGGGACAACAGGCGAGACCACAGGACTCCTTCCCTGTGGAAATGACTAATTTTAAGTCAGTTCTTTTTGCTTAGTACAAGGATTTACAGCTTTTACTTTGGCATTCCACAGACATTCACAATCCAGTTTTCAGCCATGATCTCCAAATAAACTGGATTAAAGCCTGAAACTGTTGCTCCCGTTTGAAGACAGGAGGAGAGCCATCCTTCTACATTAAGTACTTTTGATCCTAATCTTTGAAAACATCAAGCAAAAAACCCCACTTTGTCATACGAGCCAAGACATAGAAGGGAGCTAAACATTTACAACACAAAAAATAATGTAAATAATAAATGTGTCTTGATGAAGACCACCCAACTTCCTCAGTGTTTGTGATAAAAGGAAAAGAAAAGTGAAAGCATGTAAAATTACCTCTAATTTAGGAGCCCGGGTTAATTCCAGCTCTGCAGGGTGCTGCTCTTGAGGAGACACAAGTGTAACCAGCCTGTTTTCAGGGCACTGGGTCTGGCAGCAAGGGGACCGCGCAGCCCGTATGCTGGCTTCTTTACTCAGAGTGTTAAAGCAGATTACCATGTCTTTTGTAGTCTAATAAGCAAGAATAAAACAGGCATTTTCAAAGTAAAGCTGATGCCCTCGCTGGCAGAAAGCAGTTTATTAACCATCAGCAGCCTTTAGAAGCAAAAATCCTTACAGCAGACAAAACACCTGCAATGTCAGAAGTTTGGCTGAGATCCAGAAAATGAAGGGAGCTCTCAAGAAAGGCTCAGGGTTTTTTGGAGGAAGCATAATGTCTTTCCAATGCCTAATGTTTCACTCCAGACCAGTTCAAACCAGAACCCAGACCCTAATGTGTCAACCTTGGGAGTTCCATCACACCCAAAATGGGTCCAAGCTCTGCAAGCCTTCTGGAACTGGACCAAAGGCTTATGAACATAATCTGACCTGGATGGGAGGGCAGGGAACAACACCTGAAGGGAGAAATATGCCCACTGGCCTCCTCTGGCTGGGCTGGGGGGCTCTCAGCCACCCCCAGCCCTGCAGCATGCTGCCCAGGGCTCTCACAGCCCCTCTGGCTGCATCTTGCCTGGAGAGCAGGGATGGCCACCCCAGTAGTGTTTCTGAGGCTGATGGCAGCCCCAGCAGACTCCAAGACCTCCTTGTCTCTCCCCAGAGCTCAAACTAAGGCTGAGGCAAAAAGAGAAGCACCAAGAAGGTGACCTAAAACCAGTTCAACCACTCTGCTCTCAGAGCTGGGCTAGGAGCACAGCTGGGTTAGACTGGAGAACTTGACCCATCATGTTTAACCACACAATCCCGCATGGGATAAGAAAGCAGCGAGCTCTGTTTGCACCCACAGGAGAAAGAAAAAAGGACACAGCTTAACCCATTCAAAACTTAATTCCCTATCCCCCATCTGTTGTGAAAAAACAGCCTGGGAAAGCACAGAGCTTCTTGAAATGACAAAGAAAGGCAGGCACATGGGAAGGAGATACTACGGGAGAGGGAAACGAGTATCCTGAGGTTCAGAAAGAGGAGCCACGCTCAGGCAAGCCCATCATGGGCTGAGCGTTGACAGAGTGGCATATGCTAACAAGCAAGGTGGTTGTTCTCATGGTGGCAAGTGGCTGACGGCATGTGTTTGTCTCCACCACATCCCCCAGCTTGTTCCATGCACACTGGAAATTGTTCATTGTTCACGGCCAAAGCAAAGCAATTCATTAAAAAATAAAAGCAGCCCAACCCCTGTACTAAATGTGGTAACCATGATGGCCCCAAGACACTCCTGGGCATGTATTTCATTGATCTAAGAATTTAAGGATCAATGGATTAATATACTAATGAGTCAATAAAACAAAACCATATGATATTTCAGAAAACAGAAGACTCTCTTCATTTAAATTAGGCCCATTCATTTTCCTGAGGACCATTGGAAGAATATTTTTGAAGTGCAGAACACCCACAACATCTGTTATCTCTAACTAGGACTGTGGTTACTCAGCAGTCCTACAAACCGGAGCATATATTTCTTTCTCGCTTTAATTGCTGCTTAGTTTCTGCATTATTAATGACCAACATAAAGTGTCCAAATATGCCTCCAGAAAAAATACTACCTTTAGCTGAAGAACTGAGAAGTTAGTGTTTGTGTGAGCAATGATTTATGTCTGCCAAGTAATGTGCTAGATTAGCAGCTTCGATAACACAGCGTTCAACCTGCCCGTTCAGAAAAGTGTTTGTAACATTTAAAGGGTACCATTGATTATTATCTTAGTTGAAATACACATTTTTATGGCTAAACTTGAATTGACGTCCTTGTCTAATAAAACTTCCTGACAATCAATAGCAATTAGCAGAATTTGCAGCTGTCACAACTGATATAATACAAATTCTCTCTTGATCTGTTAACCCCCCTTCTTGTCCGGACGGCTTCCTCGTGGTGAAGCATGCAATGTGATTCGGGGACCAGGCCCCCCCCCCAAAACTGTTTGGGGACCAAGCATGACTTAAACGATCCATCCGCTTTGCTAACAGTAAATGACCATCCCCTCTTCACCACAGGAGTGCCCTGGCTCTGGGTTCAGGCGGTGCTGACAGGGGGGCTCAGGAGGCTCATTCTGCACCCCATCCTCCAGAGTGGTGTCGCAGCGGGTCTCCACCGGCATCGCGTCCCAGAGCTCCTCCTGCTCCCATATTTCTGGCCTGTCCAAGGCTCCATCCTCCAGAGGGGCTGCTGCAGCTCTTCAAGCTGGTGTGCAGTAAATCACTTCCCGGGGCATAATCCATGAATATAAGGAGAGCCATTACTTTTCCGATCCCCATTTCTTTTGAAAACCTTCATCTCCGGTTCAGGCCAATGCAGTAAATAACCCCAAGCACACTAAACTAAAGATCCAACCTGTTTTCTGGCTAAAACTCCGGATGCATCTCTCAAAGAAATCAATAAGCACACCACACGCTAGGACCAGTAGCCAAGAGCTGGAGGAGGACATGTGGGCAGGCAGTGCATAGTCACTCAGCTCTTTGCTAAAGGGTTTTTGCTTTTTCGAGGAGAACAAAGGCCCTGCGGAGGCAAGCTGCAAGCTCTCCCGTGGGCTCTGGCAGATATTTCATGTGATATCTGAAGGATAGCTAAAAAAATGACCGAACTCTGAAACAATGCAAACAAACATCAGCCGCGAATTGATCAGAAACCTCTGCGTGTTCTCCGATCTGTTACTGACACAAACCTTCTTTCTAAAGCAGGGAAGAAGAAATGGAGGTTATTAATTTGCTCCTGACAGAAAGCAGAAACCAACTTCTTAAAGATTGCTTGATTGTGGAAAAAAATAAATACAGCACAATGTTTCTTAGATGAAAGATTTGGATTATCCTATACTCGCTAACTGGTTTTCATATCTAGCTCACACTTTCATTTTCAGAGGAGTGCTGTCAGAGACATATAATAGGAAGAAAACTTTGCAAACTTTTTTTGGCTTCAGTGGGCCCCTGTTGTTTACCCAAAGGCTCTAATTCAGCCAGTGGATTACTGCTTTTATTCCACTCATGCTCAGAGAACTCAGTTTCTAAAGAGGATACAGTCATGTGCGCTGATACATCCATACACACGCACGTGAAGGAAACTAAGAGTTGTTATGCTACTTTACATCCCGTTATGCTGTACAACGTCAGTGGTGGATCCCACATTACAGTGATTTTTATGACATTCACAGTGGAAGAGTCTGTCACTAAGGTTTGTGAGAAGCTTCCTTGAAGTTGGTGGCACAGCAAACTACCCTGCTTCAGGATAAATGTAAGAGCATTTAGCTCTTTATGGAGCTGGAACAGGAACCACTGCCCAAATGATGGGCAGCCGTGTGAGCAGAGGAGATCTGCTGGATATTGCCTGTCTGCATGTGAGAGAACACACAGGTAATGTCACAATGGGGAAAAAATGAAAAGAAGGCGGGTTTGGGCAGTATCTGTGCTAGAAAGAGGCCTACAACTACTGGCAGACAGTGTTTTCTAGTGTTTGAGATGTGGGAGTTTAGGGAGGCGTAAGTTTGCATTAGTTCTTTTTTTTTTTTATATAAGCAGGATATTTTGGCATCTACTGGAAGAGATAGATACCCACGTTTTCCTCATCCAGACAGCCTGATGCCTGCAGGCTCTGTACTGCCCGTCATCCCAAGAGCAGCTCAGGATGGGACCCTTCAACCATGAGCCCCCTCCATCTCGTTGCTCCCACTCGGAAACGGGGGGCAGAGGAACGGCAGCTTTGGGGGAGGGCTTTGTACCTGAAATTGTTAGTCCTTGGGCTCGAGGGAAAGAAGTGCCTTACTTGGCATGTAATAGTAATGGAAACAAGGAGTCAAGTCTGTCTAATGAGAAGAAAAACACCCCACAATTTATTAATTTAGGCTTCTGGAAATTAGTTTGCTGAACATACTTAAGGACTAAATACAGGTGTTAAGCCCAGCCATTCCCACACTAAATTACACGCTCACACTTACATACATAATCACTGTCTATTTAAGGTTTTCCCATACTGCCTGCTGTTATGGTATCTAGGCAATGATTCCCATACTAGTAACTTGATACTTATCTTTACAGTACTGCTAAAGTACTAAGTAGTACTGCTGTAGTCTGTCCTAAAATCAATTCCTAATGTTACTGTAGGAGCAAATGTAAAACTTGATGTATTTTTCCCCAAAGGTTAATATCATATGTTTCTGATTGAGCAAGAAAAAAAAATCATTTCCTTACAGGATGGATTTTGTTATGTCTCTTGTCCAGGCATGGAGGAGGGGAAACCCCTTAGAGGATTAATAACAGGACCAAGACCCCACGTTACTGTGGAAAACCCAGCTAGGGGAGTCGTTTCAGAAAACTGCGCAAGAAACTGAGACAATTTGGTCTCTTCTGTCCATAATCCAGTGGGCGGGTGTCCACATTGCAGGTGACAGCATGGCCAGCACCAGTGGGGAGGTGACGTGAGATGACAACAGATAGCAGATCACCCAGAGGGACAACCCATCCCCTGGAGATCACCAAAGTGTATGACTGAAGCTTTCCTTACTTTTTTTTCCTTCTGCTTGGAGAGGAGAGACATTTTCAGTCTGGAGGGAGGTAGATACATCCAGCAGGAACACTTTTCCAGCTTTGCAACCAACTCCATCCAATCTCCTGGATATTTCACTGCAAACAAGCAGGCAAATGTGCTGTGCTCTGATATTGTTACATGAATCAGTCAGTACTTCTTTTCCTTATGCTCTAAATTGCATGATCGAGCATGGGTCTTAATAGCTAAGTGATGATTCATTTATGATGGCACCAGGACAATCCAAGTGAGTTTTTACCTTTTATCCTAAATGTAATGCACTCCATCCATTACAATTTCAGTGAGGTCTGAGCAAATTCAATAATCAGACCAGTATTCAGCACTTTTTATGCACAGATCTAAAACCAACTGCTACTAAAAGTTTAACGAGACCAGCCTTTTGCATTAACTTTATAACAAGAAACACAAGGTTGCCTGAGTTCTGGGGGTGTTTTCTCTCTACTGGACGTAAAGGGCCTTAGTCTTAGGTTATGGAGCCCCGCATAATTCAGTGTGCTTTAGCAGCTGCAAGAAGAGATGAAGGGATTCAGAGGGTCTCCAGTTGTGGCTGGCAAAGCCGCTGCCAGCAGCGGGCTGGAGATGAGCAAGCTGCAATGCCCTTCTCGTCTCCAGCTGCTCAGCCCCACTAAAACAAAACTCAGATGCATTAAGTACATTCCTGATATTGCTTTTGTGTGTAAGCAAAAGCAAGCAGGGAGAGAGGTTATGTGATGGGGAGTGGGACATGAGACAATCTTTTAGCGAAGATGTTGTCCATGATACGAAAAAAGCTAGGGAATGCTTGAGTTATACAAACATTCCTGAAATAACAGGAAAACTTTAGCAGATGTTTCCTCTGTCTAATTTTCCCTCCTTCTCCTCTTTTTGCGTGTGGCTCTGCAGATCTCTCTGCTTTCTAAAACTCCTTTTGTATGAAGGGCCCGCATTAAAATGTCAGGTTTGATTTTTCCAAAAGACAACTGCCAGAAATGAAAGCCTAAATGCTTGTTTCATAGCCAGGCAAGGATCTCTTGGGAACCGCTGGGAATCCCACCCCTATTTCTGATTAGATTTTTGTCAGCAGCGTAGGAGCCAAATTCTCAGTTGCCTGAAGGCTTTAATCTCGATGAGAATCAGACTTGGAGGAGCTCTGAGGTATCAAATCGTATTTACTGTCTCTGTTAGTTATTGGCAAGAAGTCTGGAAATACCTTGGGGTTAGTGTTTTGATTAGAATTTGATCATAACTTTATAAAACATAGATAGAAATGATCTTGTGTTTGAGCCAAGAACTCAGCAGATTAGAGGAAGGAATAACTTTTAGCACGAGTTTATACAAAGAGCTTTGGAAAGGATCAAAATCTTCTGTTGTGCAGAGCAAGGCGATCCCTGACAATTTAGGACTAGGACAAGGCCTTTTACAGGCTCATTACTCAGCACGCTCCTAGCACAATTTGCTTGAGCATCCTCTAATGCTCTTGGCCATAGCTGGAGCTGGCATACCGAGGCAGATGGATCGTAGCCCAATTTGTACACTTTTATGGCAAGCAGGACGTCATTTGTCCCTGTTGATCTCAAGAGCAGCAGTAGGTCAGCCTGGCCCCAGGAAGTTTCACCCCGAAAACTCCCCTTTCAGTGGGCAAACACAGTGATTGTCAGCTGTTCATGTACAGGAATATATAGAGAGTGACTGGGGTGGGAGGAGAAGCAGCAGAGCTGTAAAATGAGGGGTATTGTAAGGTGGCAGATTATGGCAGAGGGGCTGAAACACACTGCTCCTCCTTGAGTGGACCTTTGGCCATGCTCTTCCCCATGCTTTCCCCCCTTTACCTGCTCTACTCACAGCTCCTGCTCTTCCCAGCAAGAACTGTCTCTGTTTCCTGCTGTGACGGTGGAAAGGGACCTTAATCTCACCCTTTATGAAATACAACACACAGAGAAAAAGCTAATAAATGACAGATGATGAAAACACCCTGCCCAGTTACCAAGAGTGCTGGCCCATCCCATGTGCAGGGACACATCTACGAAGGGGATTGTTTTCCAAACTGTATTTTTCATGTGCCATCCTTGTGGTCTGGGGATGTTTTTAAGGGAACCAGGGGGATGAAACCTGGCAGGGGCTTCCAGAGAGCCTGGGCTGCCGGTGGGTGGCTTTGCCCTCTGCTGGATAAAGCCAGACCTGCTGAAATTTTTCTGCTGGTGGATATTCAGGAGCCGGCAGATAGTTTTGCCCAGGGGAACATTGCCTTTAGGAAACAGTTCCTGCCAAACAAACATTTTTAAGCCTACTATCTTACTCTGTAAGGTAGCTGCAAATTTGCATTCAGGATCTGAATCTGCTGGGAGTGAGGGGGGCTAGTAACACTGGTGGAATCTAAAAGACTGGGAGATAAAGACACTGCATTGCACGATAAAAAACAAAGGCAAGAGAAAAGTGGCAGGTTGTGTCTGGTGTCCTTTACTGTGACTGTCCTTGCTTTTTTGCAACCTAATATACTCACGCCAATTTCAAGAGAGCGTACGGAGATGGCAAATCCAAAGCACATTTGAGAGTTATTGATTTAAATAAAGCAAATCAAATACATCTTACTTTGAAACCTATTTGCAGTAACAGGATATGCCATCTGCTCCTTGCAAGGGTAAAGGCCAGAGACTTCAGTTCCAGAGACATGTGGAAAACGTGAGGGTTTTTACCCATTTGTCTTGATTGTGAATCTTTAGAAGCAGGGAGCACTGCCTTCAAGAATGCCATGGAGGATGAGATGCTGGGAGCTCCTGTGTGACAGCCCTCATGGGCTGGCTCTGGCAGGGCATCAGAGAGCATCAGTCCTGCCAGGAGGGTGCCCAGGCTGTCCAAAACCACCCAGCAGTTTGCCACAGTGGCAGGAGACCATGCACAAGCACAATGGTCACTTGTGATTGTGCTGATGTTTTGGGGGATTGTTGGATGACCCAGTGGCTGGGGGTTTAAGGAGAAGTTTTGGATGGGAAAGAGAGCAGGAGGCAGAAGTGTTGTCATTCTCCGCTAATGCATGGATCAAGCCCAGCTGTGCCTTTGGTTGGATTCAGAGAGAAGGGCTGGTTCCCCTGGTCATAGCAATCACCCCTGTGCCCTCCCCTCAGAAAAAGGCTCAGGTTGGCCAACGTCACTCTCTACCACAGTCCCGCTGGATGAAAGAGAAATGCACTGACTCACCACCTGGCAGTTTCCAAGCCATCATAAGACCAGTTTTCTGCTTCAAATAACATCAAGGACTAATTACAATATATCTGTAAACATTTTTTTCCCCTTTCATTTATAGTTTAAAAGCCCGTCCTCAATTTTGGGAAGTTCCAACAAGTTCCTGAAGTGTAAACAAAGTCCTAAGAGGGTAAATGATTTATCTAAGGTCACCCATAGCAGCACTCATGGAGTGAGAGATGAAACAAAGTGGTTCAGACCACCCATGTGCCCCCACCGAAAGAAAACTGCAGTAACTGTGTTTTCTTATCATTCGTCAACAAAAAAAGATATAAACACAAATGCATCCAGGGTATCATCTCCTTTTGACTGATTCTAGCCCAGTGCCATTTCAGGTAGCTGCAGCGTGAAATCCAGTTATTGGCTATGTTGCACTTGGGAAGACAATAACATTAATTTTTATTGTAACAAACAGCCTTAATTAAACTTGCAAAATAAATACATAGTCGTGCAGCCTTTTCCTGTGTTGGAGCTTAGCATTAATCTTTACTATTGTTATTAACTGTTAGGAGATGAGAACGTTTTGATGAATAATAAGAGTGCGTACCCGATCAATGCATATTTAAAATACATGTTTACAAAAGGCAGCGGCATGAACATATGACTTGTGAGCTCTGAGGCTGTTATGGCCAGATAGATTAATGCCAGTAATTCATCATGTGCTGTGGGGATTAGGGAGATGAATAAGAATACTTTCCATGGCGCTCTGGCAAGCAGGCAGCAGTGATGTGCCTGGTCCGTGTCCCAGCCCCTTGGCTCTCACACTTCATCCTCAGAGTTGTGAGGTGAAGTTCAAAGATAAAGTAAGCCTGAAACTTTGCTGTCTGTTTATGGTCACCACTTACAATAATTGTTTCACAGAGAATAAAAACAGGAATAAATTCTACATTCTTTTGCCTGGTTCTCAAAAGAGATGAATTCTTAGAAAGTTTTGGCTTTCTTTCCTTTTTCAGTGATTTACAATAGGAAGAACGGGAGTTTGTATCCATTTAGTTCAAGTTACTGTTAGCAACAGCCCTGAACTGAAGTCAAAGACCTTTAAAATGGAAGTTCAAGCAGCCCCTGGTCGGGGTCTTGCTCAGGACTCAGAAGATCCCCCAGGTTCATACATCTGGAGGCGGTGAGGTACCATCACTGTCAGCCAGCTCAAGCTCTCATGTAATAAAGACCTCTGAAATGTACCCAGCGCTTTCCAGCTTTAATCCAGCAATTTGTGACTGATGAAGAACATGTCTAAGAGAAAGAAATCCAACCTTAACTCAGAAACTACAATGAGCACAAAAGTTACCACATCCCTTCATAAACTGTTCCAGAGCTTAATTAACTGTTAATTTACCACATCCGTTGAAAATTGTTCCAATGATTCACTAACTTTGCAGTAAAAAATGATACTCTTATTTTAGGCTAAGCTTTGCTCAGTTGAACAGCCTTGCTGTCCTTAAAATCTGATTTCAGTCCCCAGCTCTGCCACAGACCCCTTCTGTCATCCTGGGCAAGCAACTCCCTTCCTCCTTATCTCAATTCCCATCTGCCCCAAAAACGTGTCTTTGTCCATCTTGTCTAGTCTGATAACGGCCCTCTTCCAGCTAGGGATTTTCCTGTAGATACACAGCACTAGCACGCTGGCAATTTGCTCTCAACTATGGTTTCTAGTTGCTATTCAAATATTTAACATAAATTAAAATGCTGGACTTGATGCTGAACTTAATCTCCTCAATAGACTGGATCAAATCTACCCAGCTGTGACATAATTCAAATCTGATATGTTAGTTCAGACTCACTTCTTTAGCTTTTACAAATAAAAATAATATATCAATTACAATATATTTGCATTCAAAATTATTCTCATTTCAGTTAACTAATTCAAGAGTCAATGCTCTGAGTTTTATTACACACTCTCTGAAAGGGCTGGGAGATGGCTGTATGCCCTATTACCTCTACAAAAATATTCACCGGCACTTCCCCAGCAGGCAATGGTAAGAGCGGGGGTCGTATGGGGACTTTAGCTGTGCTCACCCAGCACTTCTAAATTTCCATGCTGCCCATGGCTTACACCAAATTTACACAACCATGGGAAAGTAAATATCTCCTCTGCATCCTCTCAATGCGTTTTATGCATATATTTTTGCCAGCACCCAGGACTCTGATGAGGGCTTCACCTGCCCCAGCACTGCCAGTGGCACGTTGCAGCTGGGATCTCACAAAACTCCAGCTCCAAAGCACTGGCAGGAAGCACCCGTGGCCTGTGGTGCGTGGTGGCATGGAAAGCAGGTGACCTGCAGGCCTTTGCAAGCCAGACACCCATTGCACAGCTGCTCCCATGTATATGGAATATTTCCCTTAATTACACAGGGGTTGCTTTGAGTTCAGTGCATGTATGACACAGCTGGAGATGAGGAGCGAGACCCAGGAGTACAGGCTGCAGAGATGCCCCCATGCCTGAACCCTCATGTACAGCCGCAAGATCCTGGCTGATGAGAGCATCTCTTTTTTCAGCTCTCTGCCCTTCCTGCTCTGCAGTGAAATTTCTCCACACGTGTAGCTGTACTGAAGGTACAAATTGGATGTTATCCTTTTTCCCCTCTGCCCTCTGTCATAGCCTATTTGACTTTGCAGTGCTGTCATTCAAACATTGGTGCAGCTGGGTCAAGCTACGAGTGTACACGTCAAGCCAATAAACCCCCCTGCAGTTGCGGCATATGGTAGTCAAACCGTTGCCTGCCCTTTTGAAAAGGGACTAAATTGGGATAGCCTGACCTGGCCAACAAGGTTCCTAAAAGAATGGCTAAACGTACTCCTAATGCAGAATGTATCTCTCGGTGAGAAGCCCCACTGCCTGAAAACAGTGATTCATAGTGAAGTTAAAGTCACTGTGCATTTTATCCTCCCTCGTACCAGTTAATATGAAGCGGTTACACTGATGAATCTCACAAAGAATCCCCTAGCAGTGATATAAATCAGTGTAGCTCCACTCCAGTGATGGAACTGCACATATTTACATCAGCTGTGGAGCCCACCCTATATATTTTCCAGAGAAATAGCACGGCTTAAGACAATGAAGTGGGATCTAAATGAACCAGAATCAAACCCCAGAATGTAGAGGATGCAGAAAGCATGAACCGAAAAAATGCAGGTGGTTCTGATACCTGATCATACCTTTTGACATGGACAGGTCATATTTTATAACAACACCACTCTACACTCACTGACATGTACAGGGATTTTGCCACAGACATCACTGTAGTCAACTCAGTATGATTGAGTCTCAGCAGGAAACAACAAATCCAACTAAATCACACCTACAATTTTCTTATGGGATCTCTGTATGTATTTTACCCACCACAGGCATCCTCCCCCAGAAATACACAGTTTACAGGCCTTTAGTATTTTTCATGGTTCATTACTCAAGGTAATTTACGACAAGTTTATGCTGCTACAGTACATCATTTCGTGATTTTCTGCAATAAAACCATTGCACTGACTAGTCTTGGTTCTTTATTACATTTGAGGTCACTTGAAAGGGTAATTTCATCTACTGAACATTAAATCCTGCAATAATTCAATACTTTCAGGATACTTGAAAGCGGTACTTTCCTTCCCTAGTGCAGGACCATGCGGCTAGCACTGAGCGTAGCCATGGCCAGGTCTGGCACACAGTTTGGGCTTGAAGACACTACTATCACGGTTTCAAAACACACCTTGGTGGCCATCTCTGGAATGCTAAACATGGTTGAAGTAGCTTGTATGGATAAGTTGAATGCCTAATCTTTTATTAACAGACATACGTGCACAAGGCCACCACAGTGGACAGACTTACATTAACAGAAGGGGCTCTGAGACTGATGGGCCAGACCTTGGTCCAACCTCAATGGAATTTGCTTTCCAACTTCAATGGGAGCTAACCGGGCTTTTAAGCATTTTCTCCATCACTATTTGCACAGCCAAACCATTGGGTCCCCTTGAGATTCTCTAAACTTGACAAATTTGCCACTGAAATGCTCAAGGAACTGCAGCTGCACAGGAACTGGTTAAGTAATAACACTTAAATGGCTTTAATATTGCACCATATCCTACAGCCTTACCTCAGACCTCCAAGGACTCCAGGTTTTGCCCACATGAAGTGAAAAACAAAGCTTTATGTTCAGGGTGGTCAGTGTGAAGTAATAACTATTGTGGTGAAGGAAGTGATCTTGAAAGATCAGCACACCAATACTTATTCTCTGCAGAAGCTGTAAGCGAGCTCTCCCACCCCTGCCAAGAGACCAGAGCCTTCAATGCCATTTTTAAATTGTATCACCATATACCTTTAAAAACCACATTTAAATCATCCCCCTCCTTGGGAGGACTTGAGAAAGAAGGGGATGGGGAAAAAGAAAATCTCGATAACCTCTGAGAGGTCTGAGCTACAGACAAGTCAAGGAAGAAAAGGGGATGTCCTGAACAACCCAGCCCCAAGGGCAGTGATGCTGACTGCTAGAACCACTGTTGACGAACATCCCATCGAAGTGAGGCCATGCCAGCCACCTCCACCAAGCACACCACTCCGGTAACATCAGGGCTGCTTGGGAAATGAGACCGCTGTATTACTGCTCCTGAGGACTAGCATGCTCTGGGTCCCGAAAATACTCCCCGTGATCAGGCGACAGATCGATGCGCAGAGTTGACCACCGGTGGATACGGAGGTTGAAATGCCAACTGGAGAAAAATGATTGTTACCACAGCTGTAAGAGCGAGAAGGCAGGGACATGCAGGGGCTGCCTGATCCAGGGCGGTTGATGAGATGCAGGAAAATATGAACTACCCAGCTGAAATATGCAGACTGCCAGATAATCTCTCTCTCTCCTTCTAAGGCAAAATATAACTTGTAAGACTTGGCTACCAATCTGTCATCTTCAAAGGGGTCTCCTGTAAATGAGACCCTGCATTAATAGTCCAGCCCTGCACTGCCTTCCTACATCCATTGGTCCTCGGGGACTTTCGAGGATGCAGGGCTCTTCCTACATCTTCAGCTGTCACCTGTCCCACCCGGACCTCTCCTGTTCTCTTCCACATCACATAGGTGGTATGTGAAACCACACCTGAAGGACAAGGAGGTTCAGTGCTACTAGTGACAGAATAATCTTTGCTTGTGTGTGCATTGGAGAGGGGACTAGAAAGAAGGAAAATCTCTTCCATCCCTCTGCTTTGCAGGTGTATTGCTTCATCAGGCTTCTCTGAATCAGAAAACTTCATCCCCACCCCCCAACCCCTTAAAGAAATGCAGTAAAAACTGGTATCAGCCTTGGTTAAAGCGAAGTGAATCTGGTCCAAATATTACAGTAAGTGCCTTCCTTCCTGACAGCCTTTGTTTTAGGGGTGATCTTAAGAGCAGCGAGGCATGGAGCAGCAGTGAGGAAACCACTGTCCGATCCTTTTTCATTAGAAGAGTGAAAGAGCTGTAGGTATCCCACCTTTTTTTCTGGCTGGATAAAAATTCTTCTTTAGCAGATATTGCAAAGACAGGTCACCTTCAGCACCTCCTAAAATCAGTGGGGCCAAGCCTGGCCTGAGGTGGATGGTGGAGGCTGGCATGCAGCTGGAAAGAGGAGAAGGCTCCAGGAGAAACTCCCTGTCCTTGACTGTGCACGTCCTAAACAAGAGCCAGCGAGACATTTCTGCCCACCTCTACCTGTTGGCACAATATTTCACCACCCTTTGCTGAGAAGCCCAGGCTACCATATTTCAGAGTTCAGTCACATCCAGTTCAGAGAGGGAAATGATAATGAGCAGAAAGCTGGAACATCTCCAGTGACTTGAAGAAGACACCGTAACACAGAAATGCAGTAATTGCGAGGTTTGATGCTTGGGACTTGCTGAGGATGGAAGCTGTGTGCCTCTGCCTTATTAAGGAGATATTTTTTCCTAGTTAGACCCCAGAAGCAGTTGCTCCTCATGCCCTCCTCCACTTCTGCCCTCTAGGATTTTCCACTACCTGCATTTCTCCATCACTTCTCTTCTTCTCTCTCTACAGCTAACTATTTTGTTTTCCTACTAACACCTGTATTTCACTGTTGCCACTCTCCAGCCTTTCTGTAGCACAGAAGGGGAGGAGAGAGGGTAGGGTTATTTTGAATATTTTGGTATCTCACCTTTGCCTTCTCACTCCCTGGCTACTTGACTGCAGGGCTATTTACAAGGCATAGGGGTAATTGCAGGAATACTTGGACAGCAAAGAGGTTGGAATAAGCAGATGGCTCAGATGCTCTGGAGAAATATCAGACATGACCTCTGCTCTTTGGTTTTACCAGCCCAGTGCTTTGCTATTTCACCCCTTCATTTGCCCTAACTATAAGCCTCTGGCTGAAGAAGCTATGAGTCCCTGCACAGGAGAACTCAGATGTGAGATTTCATGGGGGATCTTCACTTCTCACCAATCCCCTACAGCTCCTCACTGAAGGGGGAAAAAATAGCCTTGAACATGGACTTTTGATTCATGAAAGAAAGAATCCAAACACACTCTGCTTGTTTCAGCTGAGTTGTTAGTCATCAAAATAATTTGTGCTCAGTCTCCAGTGATTCTCTGCTTTTGCTGTAAAAGCCTGCATTGCTGTTTCCTTCTGAATTTCAATCAGGTGTCATTACCGTGCGTTGCCCGCCTTTTGCTCAGGATAGATGCTTCTCATAACATACCAGAATTGCTCAATGCAGTGAACTTATTCTCTTTAAGAACCTGAATCACACTAAGTGGCTTTACTTACCATCTGCTTTTTTGATTTGCTTACTCTTCTGCTCATACTGTCTGCAATAGCCATTTGTTTCCTTGCTTATAAATTAGTGGTCCAAAAGAAACTGCAATGTTGTCAACAGATTACTGAAATACAGTTCTGAGAATGGACCTACAAAAGAGGTTGGAAGCAAAACTTAGCACAGAGCCAAACTGTCTGTAATTGGATTTTGAGACCAAAACTTTATAATGAACAGTGTGAAAGAAATAAACAGGATCATTTATTTTACTTGATCACTAGCAGAACTCCTTGGTTACATGTGATAATTACTGGCAAAGATTTACATACAGAAAGTGTGCCTGAAAATGTTTAAGCCCATTTCTTTCTAACAGATCCACTACTAGCATACCAATTACATGACATAAAATGCATGGAGCTTGGAGAAATCCCACAAGGCTTTCAACAGCATAACCTGCTAGCCTTTCCCTGCTCTGTGCTTGGGGTTGCTTGCCGGATGTACTGATTTAAGCAATGAATACACATTCTCAGCAATCTGTCATGTGTGTTTACAAAATTATCTCTAGAGAAGCTTATATGTTAGCCTGGAAATGAGAAGTGACGCAAGATCAAGATCTTCCGTCCTCACTCTGGTAACATACTAATGGATCATAATGGGTGACTTTGTGTAAGTAAGGTATGTGGGTACATCTCCATTAAGAACCTTTCTTATCACCCTGTGTTTTAAAAAAGCAAGGTTTAGCAATTTGCTCGAGTTTATGTCCGTTAAAATAAAGAACAAAGATCCAACTTGTTTCTCTAAGAGTGTACCATCCTAGGGGTTGATTCAAAGGTCACTGATAGACAGAAATTTATGGATTTCATAATTGGACTCCAGTGGGTGAAGAGCCAAAATGCATTAAGGCACACGTAGGAAGGGAAGGCCACAAGTGTATAGAGATTCACCTTTAGAGGAAGGATCTGCAAACAAGAAAGGTATTGATCTAGAGGGGGCTAGAAATATGAAAACACACATACTTTGCACTGCTCCCACCTGTTTCTAGGCTGGCCTGTCTACCTTGTGTAGGAAAAAGTATCAGGACTTTGGCTGTGCAGCCTTTGCCAAAAAATCCCTTCTACATTTGAACACCCCTGGTTCTCCTGCAGTGCAGGGAAATGGAGCGGCAAGAGGAAGATGGACATGACAGATGCCCAGACTTGAGCCAGTCAACTCAGCTTTTGCACAAAGTATCTGGGTTAGAGAGCCCGTTGCCCTGTTTGCAGCTCTGGATGTCACTCCAGCTCCTGAGGCAGTCTCCAGTGACCCAGAAAGGGAATGTGTTAAGGACACCCGTGCATCTCCTTTCCTCCAGACTGGCATGGTGGGAGCAGCAGTATTTTGAATGCCAATGGGGCAAGGCTGGGGCTGGGGCTGGGTAGAGACAGGGTGGGCAATGCTGCAGTTTATGGGTAGCTGGGATGCAGCTCTTCCTGGAGTGGTAGACGGCAACACAAGCCATAAATTGCCCACTATTTGCAATTCAACAGATAGCCAAGTAGATGGCTAGATGATCAAATCAAAGCAAAATCTTGTTCAATATTCCTAGTGTTTCCCCACTGAATTCAGTGGACTTGCACCAGCTGAGGAGGTAGCACAAGGCAGAAAGCAGTAGGGGAGCAGAATCAACAACTGCTGTCCCCAGAGCTGGGTCTTTTCTCCAGGGCTAAAGATCCCGACCCAATCACAGAAGAACATCTGGGCTGAATTTGCGTCTGATACTGTAGTTTAGTGCTGCCCACACGTGAATTTCTCAACCACGCTTATCTCTAGCTCAGACATTGTATGTTGCAATTCAATGGCATCCTCATTGTCTGTTACAAAGGTTGTTTTTTCTCTACAAATATAGCATAATGATCTATTATTTGACAGTGGCATTATTCCCTCATTACTGTTTATAAAAGCAGCAGGAGTGAGACATGGATACAGCAGTGTGACTGACTGAATGGGCAGAAAGACTTTCAGAGAAAAGTGAGTCTTTTACTGTTTAGGGAGTTAGAGTCCGTACCTTAACTCTTCCTGGACCTCAGGAGGGGGACCTAAGATCTCTTGGATCACGTATCTTTTGATATGAACCCTAAGGCTTAAAAAAACTTCTTCTTCAAAAGTTTACAGTCCCCCTATTTATTAGAATCAACATTTTATGAATTTAGAGGAATGATTTAGAAGAAGTGACCTGTGAGATCACAAAGACGAGAAGAGCTGGGTATCATCAGGAAGGTAATGTGACAGGCTGGTAACAGCTGAATGGCATTTTATAGCTCCGAGACTCTTTGCCGCAGACTTCGCAGGGAGCGGCTGTGCTGACAGCAGGGGACGTGTCCTGTTCTGCCTGAGCCTTATCCCAACCCCTGCCGACAGCCAGTCCCAGTCAGCCCCCTCAACACGCTTCTGACCTTTCTGGAGGATGCATGAAGGCAGATGGACATGACGTTTGCCGAGGACATTGTAACATGGCTTTTGTCTACTTCATCCACGTGCCTTGAACATACCAGGCTGGTGTAGCACCTAACTAGAGTTGCTGGCTGCAATGCTTCTTGTGTCACAAAGATGCAACACTTTCACGCCGTGCTTTCTTGTCTTATGATACCCTGGAAGAGAGGAAACACAGATAACCTTGCTAAAAGTGGCACAGAAGGTCCCAGGTGGAAAGGGGGAAGAGAGGACACAATCTGTAGTCATACATCCTTCCAACCCTGCCATGAGGCACTTTACAGCCATGTTAGATCCTTCAGCCCCGTTAAGTCACGGGCACACTGGCTCAGACGTATTAGCCTGGACCTATTCACAGCATTTACATTGCAGTTGCACCTCGGGCACAGCCTGGATTGGCACCCCATCGTGCTGGACACGGTACAAGAATCACAGAGCCGAGACTCCAAACAAAGGACCCAAATGGCAGGGCTACAGGTGAGCACAGCACGGGATGGATTGCTTGGATTTTACCTCCCAGCCAAACTTTGCTACATTTTGAGTCATTTCACTCCCTCAAGCTGCTATATTTGTCCGTTGGAGAGGCACATCTTGTGCCATTTCCCCTGTTCCATTTTAGTCCTAATATTGCCAGTGGAATGAATTAATGGCACGCTATTTTCTAGTCTAGTAATCTTTGTCACAAAAGTGAGTGAAAGCATACAGTGCAAATGAAGATCTATCAGCACTGCTGCCTGACTGATGGCTCACTCTGAGAGCTAGTGCTAAGATGAGAACAGAAGATGAAAAAAAAATTTAAAAAAATCCCTTTCTTATTTTAATACCAAGAACAGTACACAGCACCTGTATCCATCTTTTTGACAAAGCCTGTAATGAAAATGGCAGCATGCTGGAATGTCATCGTACCTCCATGATGGGCTGTAATTTCACAGCCCTCTGTGGGTGCGCTCTGTCTGCAGGTACTCAGGTTAAAAATGCCTGTCTCTCACTCCAGGTATTGCATCGTGGCATCACCTAGATGGTATTTCAAGCCCCTCATGCCACACAAGCTACCGCACATCCTATTTTCTACTAGTTAATTGGGCAGGGACACAAAGTGTAGCATGCACGATATTTTCTCAGAGTCAATAACTAGCCACAGTTGATGCATATATATTTTTATACCCAATGCCAGCTAGAAAACAATGTATTGAAATGAAATTCACTTCACACATCTTCAGCCTTCATGCCGCAGGCATGTTCTTCACTGACATTTCCCTCTGTCCTACCTTTTAGGCACACCACAAGCCTCCCTGAACATTCACAGGAGCAAAAAGAAGAGCGTACTTATTTTCCATATCCCCTGGCAAATCTCGTCAGTTACTATTTCCTTTCTTCAAGCCAAGGGCACAGCTAGATACTACACAGTTAAGATGTTGTTATCCTAGGAATGATGTAGGAAAAGTTGGTTTAGACATTAGCTCTGATGGTTCAACTTTTTGTGAGTCTTGAAGACGTTGCTTGTGTCCAGATCCATCCTGGGAGCAGGAACAGCCTTCATCTGAAAGAGGAGCTGTGTGAATAATGCAATACAGGAACAAACAAGGCTACATGATGTTGGGGTGTAGGATAAAGTGTTCATCTCCTTCCTTCCCTCCAGCAAACCACTTTTGCTCTCCAGTGGGAGCCCTTCCCTTGATGGGTTTCAGGCCAAGCCTTGGGAGCTGAGTACTTTTCCTTTCCACCAGTATGTGGAGGAATACCATACTCCCTTTCTTTCCAGAGCCAATTACTCCTTGGGGATGGGCCTTACCAAGTGTTTGGATACAGGCAGGAGAAGAGGAGGTGGGTAGTCTGGGGATTGCCCTCTTGACTTCTGAATTCAGCAGTTTCAGCAAGGGACGAGGCTGGCCCAGGACACCTTCTCCTCCAGCTTTGGCAAAGGCAGTATGAGCCCATCAAGAGTATGGCACTGATGGGCAGTGACAGGTATGCAGGACTCACTCTTTCCAGTAGGATGGGGCATTTGGCAGCAATTCAGGTCCCTATGTAAGGAATCTGTCCTAACCTTTCAAAAGCCTTGGGTTTACTAATCCTCACTTGATTGTTTCCTGCTTCGAGCAATTTACATAGTTATTAGGCCCAGCTCTCATTCCCTTCTCTAAAACATGCAGAGGACAGGGCTGAATTAGAAGGAAAATTTGATTGCTTAGTGTTTCCCTGTTACTATCGTTAGGGAGCAGCTACACTGCCTGGCAACAGTCTGCAGAGAGCCTGAAACGCTCCAAAATTAAAGACACCCAGATTCACACTTCTCCTGACTCCTCATTCTCACAGGCCAAAAGAAAAAAGGGAAAGAAAGAAAGAACGACAGAAAGAAAAGAGATCATTTGTTTGCCAAATATTTCTATATGCGTATATTTTGCAGAAGGTTAATTGGAAAGGGTGTTTCTATGCCAACAAGGGCTGAGAACAGACGGCTGAACTTGGAGAAGCATCCACCCCCGGGCAGATGCTTTGGATGCACGGATGATGTGGCCCAGTGGCTAGTACATGGAGCAAGCTGGCAGGAGATGGACCTTCTGGACCACAAGTCTCCATGCCTGTGAGGCTGGAGGAGTTACTTGACTTGTCCCCTGCCTTAACTCAGTCTGGCAGATACAGTGGGATCCAACCCTCGCCCCTCAAACATACCATATTTAAAGTGTGGGGATGAGGAAAAGCAGCCTTTTAAAGGGAAATTTTTTTAACCAACTGGGGAAAAAGCCAGGCCAACCAGAGTAGTGACAAATGTTCTTTAGCTGCCTCCCAAGATGTGAACCAGAAGACCAACTACCTCAAGTGTATGGGAGCTCTGTGCCTAGCCAGTAATTTATGATATTATAGTAGTAGTTGAAACATGGTAGGACAAGTCACATGACTGGAGGATCGTGATGGATGGCTATAGGCTGTTTTGTAAAGACAGGCATGGAAGAAGAGGAGGACCTTGAATGTATAGAGGTCAACTATGGTGATTGTGGAAGCCCTATTGAATGCCTCTGGGTCAAGACCAGAAGGGTCATCTCCAAGGGGGATCTTACAGTAGGCATCTGGTACCAACCTCCAAACCAAGACCATAAAGCCAGCAATATTTGGGTCAACAGAACCTAGTTCTTATGGGTGACTTCAACTACCCAGGTGAGTTACATAATTGTAGTGATAGACGGATCTCTAGGGCATTCAGATCATTCTCTCCTAGCTGAGTCCAGCACATAGGACCTTTGCACAGATCTTCAAAGCAAGAAAAGAAGTGCCCTGTAAGGCCAGCTGAGCTCTTTCAGCTGGACTGACCAACATCCCTTGGATCAACACACATCTCCGAACTGTAAGGGGTATATTATTGGGAAAAAGATGACCTTCATCAGGTGCGGAAACCAGCTTTGAAACATGCATCAAGTGTGTTGTATTATAATGCCAGAGAGAAAATCAAACCTTTAGAACAGCAGAGTGACACATACCCCGGCTAACTACAACCTCACTGCAGTAGCACATCTTGCCGGTTCACAGCTGAATTCCCTTGAATCGTCAGATGAACAGATTTTCATCTGGTTTGCTCACCCAGGCTTTCCCACATGGCCAGGCTCTGCCTCCAGAGCCCGCTGGGAAGGAGGGACTGTAGCGAGCGCACTCGTGCCAGCCAGGCATCCTGGTACGAGCTGCCACAGGTCTGCATGCAAGGGACACTTGGCACCAGAGTGACACAAGCACATACAATGCAGAAGCAACAAACTGTCTTGGTGATAACATCTCGGACACCTTCATCTCATTGAAAACCATAGGAATATTTCCCCTGAACAGCATGGGTAGGATCAGGCCATCATAAACCTGCAGCCAGCCCCTACCTTATATCCATAATCCTCAGGCGGCTTTTGGAGTTCGACAACACCGTGCCTTTGCTCAAAGACATTTCTACCTTAGCTCACATTTGCAGAATTACATCAATTTTTAATTTTCCCCAAGTTAATATCGAAAGAACAAATGTCACTTCAATAAGCTATTTCTTTAAAGCAGCCTTGGAAATAATTACCGAGAGACAGAAGAACTGCAAATCTGTACCCTTTTAATGGCTGTGCCACGTTCCATATGGGGCAATGCAGCACTT
The DNA here is from genome assembly GCF_964106895.1 of Numenius arquata. Lineage (NCBI taxonomy): Eukaryota > Metazoa > Chordata > Aves > Charadriiformes > Scolopacidae > Numenius > Numenius arquata. Next base: position 7,196,001 of record NC_133583.1, on the reverse strand, counting down.
TGCTGAGTGCCGTGGTCAGTAATGAAAGCCACTGAACAAATCTGTTCCTTCCTTTGATCTGCAGCATCTGCTGAGGTACCTGCAGGGTCAGCGCACTTCACACTTGCCAGCGGAGAGTTAATCAGTGTCCTTAGTGTTCATCACAAAAATACCTTTCTAACGCTCGTGTTGTGTGCCCCTGTATCTGTTCTTAATCAACACATAGGTCCCGTCTGCACTGAAAAGCTTTGCCAAGGTAACTCTGAAATGATGGCTTAGTTTATTCAAAGCAATGACATAAGCTACACCAGCAGAAGTACACTGACTCTAGTTACAGTCACAAATTATCTCCAGGACTGACTTATAGTTAAAAGTTTTGCCAGCACAGCAATGCTCCTTAGGGAGGCCATTTTTTCATGACATTTCTACGCCAGCAAAAGTCATGTGAATGCAGCTATGCCAGCATAAAATTCCTGTTGCCAGCAAAGAAGTGTTGGCCAAAAAATGTAAACTCTTAACTCTTACTGCTTTCCCAGGAAAAGTTTCTAGAGTAGGCTCAGCTGTAATTTGAGCAATGGGGACAGAGTAATCTACTACATTTGAAATCACTTCTCTCAGCCCGACAGAAGAGGCACCTCCAAGAGTTTTCATCCTGTGCAAGTCGGTGCTATTTACAGTGCCCTGGCATCACATAATTTTCTTGTTTGCTTATCTAGTTAGAGCCTCTCCACTGGAGCTCTGCACCAAAGAAAATGTTCCAAACAAATAATTTAGGAGATGAGCAACTTAATTTGTGCAGGAGGAAACAACTTGTCAGAGAGTTGTGAAGCTGCTAACGCCACCAGCCTCCTCCAGAGCCTCGCCAGGCTTGTTCCCTGCAGTGGGACAGTGCTTGGTGCAGATTCATATGTGACACTTTACACCCAAACTCAGGAGCTGCAGTAGCTACAGCTGATTCTGCTACAGCAGAGAAGAATATGACTGACAACCTGCCCTGTTGCCATAACCTGGACCCTAAGCAAGTGCCACAGGAGTTTCCAAAAAATACCCAAACTATGGGATCACACTGCCTAAGGCGACTGGTTCTTCATCGCTGTTTAACTCTGACTTACGCTGTGAGCTCTGCCGGGTACCTCCTGCTCACCTCTACCAGCTCTAGAGCAGCCGCCTGGGGTGGGACGGAGGAGGCAGCACTCGCGTCCTGCTTGAAATTCCTCAGGAACACAGTCGGATGCGGTGTCTGTGCTGTTGGCCGCACTATCCGGATTGTAATGTTTGTGTTTCTGCTATCCTCTAGATGCAGGGTAATAAAATTAGCATTCACATTCAGATTTATAACCCAGTAAAGGCAAGTTCCCTCTAATAAAAACAAGCTCATTTATGAGACCAGATCTCAGGCATGACTTGCAAGAGGGAAAATAACATCCTGTGTAATTCTAATGGCTCACACCTCAGTGGGCAGACACAGCAGATATTTTTCTGCAGCTCTGCTTCTGCTTTCAGCCTCCCCTCCTCTGCCCAGTGTCTGTAGGTCCTTCCCATCCCACATCAATAAACACCCTGGGCTAAGCTTTCTGGCCGAGGTGCCAAGCGATGGCCACAGAGGCTGGGCAGGGAGAAAGGCCCATATGTTGCTGCATTGCTGTTAGTGCCCTCACGGTCACGTAATATTAGCAGGCGGCACACCTGGGACTGCATCTGATGCACATTTTCTGTGGTACACTGTGCCTGCGTACATCCCCATGCAACAAGGCACCTTCTCATCTCCTGTGGGTAAATGCAGTGGAAAGACAGAGCCCTTAAAGCAAAACGAAGCAAGAAGATGTGAGTTTAAGCCGTGCTGTCGCATGTGCCTTCTCTAGAGGCACTCGGGAAGGGATCACCTCTGCCTGTTACTGCAGCATTTCTCTTGCTCCCTCTGGCTCCCATCTATCAGATCGCTGTGTGAGACTTCACCGCTTTCATGTGTTTCACAATTTCCATCGCAGCCTTTCTGCTCCCACAACCCCCCCCTGTCTCTCAGCCACCTGCCCAGAAGCAGGAGACCCGGGACGTAGGTGGGAGGGAAGCACCTAAGGCTGGTTTTGGTCTGGTCAAGTGGGGGGGAACAAGGGGACACCTCAGAGCATACACCGGGATGAGTTTAGCCTCTGACACAAAGGGTTATGAATTATGGGGCAGGAAAGTGGAAGCAACCAGAAGACTAAAAGCCACCATTTCTCTTTCTGTATTTACTATAACAATAAAATATCATCATAGCAGCTGGCTGTAATGTAAATCCTCTTCAAGGACTAATGGCTGTGCAGGGGACCATTAAAAAACCAGCTCCATCGTTAAGGCTTTTGGTTAGGAGACAGCCTGTACTGTTACTCTGCAGGGAGGACCGCTCTGCGAGGCTGCACGGAGCCGCCCAGAGACTGCTTTGCTCCGGGCTTCACCACTGCGCAGCAAACTGGCTCCCCAGACCATGCACCAGATAATGGCTGGATTTCAGGGGGCATTTTCTGTCTCCGAATCAATGCTACTCACTAGAAAACAGCTAAATCAGCCCCGCTTTCCTGCAAGTACTCCACAAACTGCTTGCTGGCCATGGAGTTGGTGGTCTGCCACTAAATATGACCCCACTGCAGACTGGGATGAAGCTCAGGGCACACAGATGGGTCTGAGCATCATTCCAAGCCCAAAGCTCTTCTTGTGCTGCAGCACAAGGCCAGCACCGACGGCAGCAGTGCAGTGCCCTGCTGCATTTCTGTGCAGTGGTTGTGACAACCCATTCACCAGCAAACCCCTCTTTGGGCAGCCTTGAACCCTGGAGATATTTTCAGGGCCTTTGCAATGTAACACTTTCATGGGTATATCAAAAAAAAAATTAAAAATCAGCTATCACCTGAAAAACAGGTAATCAGTTGCAGAATCAGCTCCTTTTGAAGTAGTAATATAATCGTTTGCCTCTCTCTTTGTTCCTGGGCCATCTGCCTTTAATCTAACATCTTGCAGGCTTTCCAAACAGTGCCTGGCTCTGTGGTCTTAAGTTCCCGGGATGCTGCACTTGGAGGATGCTCTTCCACACTGTCAGAAACAGAGAGGCCCTTGTCCATCCCACCGGATCCCAGGGTAAGACTCAACTTCCTAGGGCCGTATGCATGGAAAGCTGTGAAGGGGAAAGCACAGGGCCTGCCAAGGAGCACGACACAAATGATCAGAGCAAAGAGCCAAACAGTGAGGCTGCTCTGTTTGATGGCCTCTGTCCAATTTCACCCGCGTAGGAGGGTATTGGGAGAAAAACCGATGAAACCAAAGCACACAGCTGAGGCAAGAGCCTGGGGCATTGCTCTGATCAAACAGCAATTGCCTCTCTCTTTCTTCCAGCACAGCATCCTTCCTCAGCTCTTACTCTGAGCAAAGAGTTTCGGCACTACCTTGCTGCACGCTGGGTCAGGCGACACGTTGGTACGGACCTCACCCAAGCCCTGGGGTGCATCGGTGGGACCGATACAGCCTCTGCCCTCCACCCCTGTGCCGTGGTAACCCTCAGCTTCCCACATCTTTTAACCTTCTGTGGGTCGGGCTGGGGCTGTCACCAGCTATGACATGCTCCCTGCCTGGCCGGCAGCCCGTACTCCTTTGCTTGTGCCCAAGCCAAATTAAGCAGATAATTGCTGGCCTCCTGCTGCGGTCGCTCCTGTTGCAGTAATCTGGGTAGCTCTGCTGTGCCCAAGACCTAAATTCTGTAACCCCTCTGAGGTCTCCTCGCTGCTCTTCAACTTAGCTGATGCTGGCCAGTAAGTTCAGCAGGTACTGGGGTGGGACAGACAGACAGTGCAATCCCCTCAGTCTTGGTTTCTAGCCTTCACCAGACACAGCTGAGGCTCCTACCATAAGGTTATGGATGCTGTGGAGCCCTGGGCTACCATCCTTTGCAATACCATGAGCTGCGCTACAACAGTCTGCTATTTTTCGGGTGATGGCACAGATGGTGAGCCCAGCACCCCATGACTGCAACCTCTCCCAGCGGCTGAAGCCGAACCCCATGAAATGGGCTGAATCTATCAGAGCTGTGGGTTCAGATTTATGCTTCACAATCTGCTTTCAAGCAGAGAAGTTGGCACGAGGAGTATCCTCTTGCAGGATTCTGGCTGGCGGCTGCCTGGCAGCATTTAATCAGCTATGTTCACAAAATCTGACCCAGCCTGCACCTGCTGACCTTGGCCCCAAGACTTGCAACATGTCAAATGAATGCAGGCTCGCAGATCCATCACTATCTTTTTCTGAGAGCTGGTATATCATCCATCCAGTGCATCTTGATGATCTTCATGTAATCAGCATACAGATTCCCATTTGTGTTTCTCAGATATTTGTAGAGAAAGAGCGTCCTGCATTAAAAAAAAACCAAACAAAAACCATCATCCATGGAAGATGCAAATGAAAAATAGCTGCATCTTTGCACAAAAGCTCTCCTCTGCTCCTTGTCCGGCCATGTATACGGGCAATTACTGCATAGTTTATATCTCCCTGCTCCTTCATAGGTGTAATGGAGAAGATGAAAGCCTGGGTTGCTCATTATGAACCAACAAGCCCTGGTCCCTTCATCTGAAGCCTTGGTGGCCTGCCTCCGCCAAGGCCAAATCGTCTCAGTGACCACCTCAAAAGAAGGAACTGTAATGATGAGCCCAGCCTCGGTGAGAAGACACAGAGAGAGCAACTGTTTTGAAATGGAGCTCTCTGTAAAAAAACACATCTTCTCCTGAATTGGCACAGATGACAAGGGGAATATCCTTTAGGAGGAAAAGTAAAGAAAACATTGCCTTTGAAGACATTTAAATTGGAGCATGAAGGTAGCCACCCAAAGAGGTTTCACTGAATTTTAATTAAGTGAGGAGTTTGATGAGCTCATATTATTCTGTTATTGGGATATCTGAGATAAATAAAATGAGCCAGCAAGGGCTGGCTGGTCACATAAAGGACCCACTCCAAATGAAAGTTCATTTACTTGTGTGTATAAAGATTAGCAGAAAGCACATGGCAGGCTCCAGGGCTCTGCAGGGTTATTCAGAGGACAGTTTTCACACTAACATAGGGGATTCTCCCTTCCCTTCCAAAAGTCATCAGATCTTCACAACAGAGCCCTGCCTGGTGCATCCACAAATAATAACATCTCCTGTCCCACCTTGGCTATCGGGTGTCCAGGTTTGTTCATGATATGGCTGAACTCAGTGGTAATTCCAGCGTATATTATCTCATGTTGACTGTGCTTAAGGTGTTTACTGCAAGGAGAGTGGATGTAGTAATTCTCTATTTTTACAGCCCACCAAAGTTTTCACCTTGGTCATTAGAAACCACAGTGCACAATAGATCGCTGATTGACGCCATATAATTTGGCTTTTCTTCTGACTTTCCTTTTTTGGGGGGAGGTACGCATGAATCTTTTAGCATTTCAAATATAAACTTCATTATAAATCATGTAGTAATTTTTCAACTGAAAATCCACAACCGCATCATCAGGAACTGACCTTGCAATTAAATGTTTTCCTCCAAAGTTCTGACTTGATAAAATGTTCCTGCATTTCCGTGCTTGGTGCAACTCATTGTGTGAGTAGGCAGCCGTGACTTTTTCTAGGTCTGCTTTCCAAGCTTGGTTAATCACACAATTTCAATAGCAATAAATCATTATTTCTATAAAGAGCTGTCTCTTCAGCAGAGACGTGCAACTTTTACTCACAAAGGTATGGATTTATCATGTTTATTAATAGACGTGCTCCACAGCTTTGTCTTGCATTTGTGTACTGCAAGCAGTGACTCAGCCCCGTGCCATGGGCATGCAAACATTATTAATAAAACCTTATTCTGCCACATTTAGACAGATTATGGACAAATGATAAGGAGGGATTTGCATACAAGCATCCCCATCAGAAGTATGTGAGAGAGGATCATAGTTTCTGGTAAATTAGATATGCCATTTCCTCTGGGGAAAAAATGTAAAATTCAGGTGGTCTATTAGAAAGTGTATTTTACCCTCAAATGTGGTAAACACGAGCTGCTAGTATTCACCACGGTACTTCATTTTGTCAATAACTGGGGCATGTCAAGGTACTTCCAGAGGATGATTTGCAGGGTTCTGCCCGCTGCAAGGGATGTGCTGGGTTACACGATGGGGCCATCCCTGCCAGGAGCTGTGTTCCGTCTACTCCCAGTACCCACTGCAGAATTAAGAAAGCAGGGATTTTCTCACCAGTTTTGTGCTGAAAACACGTGTAATTGCAGGTATTAATTACAGGCAGCAGATTACTCGTAATTAAACTGCTATCATTCATGAATATTCCCCAAGCTCCTCCTACGGGATCAGGTCTTTCTCGGAGACCCGCTGCCACCCTGCTCTTCCCAGGGAGCTGCTGTAAGAGCGGCAGTGGGGATGATTCATTTCACTTTGAAGCTTTTGTCTGTGATTCGTGGCAACAGGACGTCCCTGATCAACCCGCAAATCTCGCTGCTGGCGTGGGAACCCTGTGTGAAGACATCTGGCTCCACTGATATTTCTGTATTGCGGGGCTCTGCTGCAAAAAGGAAACCAGCTGGCACCGCTGATGGTTGTCAGGTCCCCAAAAAATCTCCATATAGGGGTGCTCTCAGTACCTGTCTCTTTGCAAGCCTGATAAGCACCACCAGCATAAGAAAACCTACAAAATACTAGTAAACAAGGGTTCCTGGGAGGGAGATAGATGCTCCTCCTTTTCCCTCTTACTCTCTTCCTGTGTGCAGGCAAATTTAGCAGTGAGCCAAGATTTACAGCTTTAATTATGAACTTCAGCCCAAGCAGTCATTCTGGAAATATCCTTGCTGGGGAAATGGAGAGTGGGACCTGGATGTGCGCAGCGAGGTGTACAGCTGTGCCTCCGGTTAATTGTACTGATTCTGCTCCTTCATTAAGATGATTTCATGTGAACGGCTTTTATCTCCCCCCCCTAATGCTGGTGACAAGGAAAAAAAAACAGGAGAAAAAGGAGTCTCAATCTGTCTGTTACTGTATTATCTAATAAACCAGCAAAAATAGCCTCAGCAGCAAAGATTAGCCATCTTCAAGCTCACACACCTTAATTAAACATGCTGAGCTCTGGCTGGCAGCAAGCTTAAAATGTTTTACACTGTTAAAAATTGTTCATTTGTTTTATCATCCAGTCACCCTAATTTTTACACCCAAAGCGGATCAGGATTCCGAGCAAGAACCTGATCACAATAGTGGGCCACTGGAGAAACCTCCTTGCTTGTTTCAGAGAGAAAATTTCAGTTAAGAAGGTAGGGAGATTTTTGTAAAGAGATCACCAGTGAACCATTTTGCAGAGAAGCAGTGCAGACCGCTGCCACAGTGACCGGTGGTCTTTGTATTGAAATATAATCTGTCTTGGATACTCATCTCCAATAAACAGCATAGCTAATGCAGGTTCATCACTGCAGTGGTAAATTAGGTCTGACTCCATACTGAAAGTATAGCTCCATCACGATGTGTTCCCTTGCTGCTGAGCCTATAACTCAGTGTCCCGGTTTGAAGTAAAACTGAACCAATTTTCTGTTCTGTAACTTTACATCCTAGCTAGGCCTCCTCTAACTCTCTGAAATTAACGGCATATTGTGGAGAAAACTGCTAATTCTCAGAATGATAAGACCAATGTTTGTGCTCCATGCCAAGGAACGGTATGCAGGGAGGCCCTTGCTTATACTTATTGCTGTAACAACCAAGGTCAGCCAATTTCGTTATTTGCCCCCTTAGAGGGTCAGAAATGGAAAAAACGTAGAGGGGTCACATTGGTGGGGAGGAGTGGACAGGAGAGGTGACCCAAACCTGACCAACTGGGGTATTCCATCTCATCTGCCCCATGCTCAGTATAAAAGCTGAGGGACCAAAGGGTCAACCCCCTTCCTGCGATGGCCGACGTCCAGAGAGGGCTCTGTGTGTTCATCTGCCTTTGATCCCGATCCGTGTGTTCCTGACTCCAGAGCTGGGATCCAGTTCCCATCCGTCACTGAGTCCAGTCTGGGACTTCCCCAGTGCCTGCCGGTGACGTGACTGTCATCCTGGGAGCTTGATACGGTTTTGTGTATATTGTATCTATTGCATTATTTTCTTCTTTATTTTTATTTTAATATTAATTCTTCATTAAAGTAGTTTAGTTCATTCTAAACTTCTGAATCTCCTTATCTCTTTCTCTCCTCTGTCTCTCTTTTGGGGGAGGGGGGAGAGGGGGCAGGGGGAAGGGCCATCTGTCGGTCTGATTTCGGTAAATTCGGCCGAAACCACGACACTCAGCCATGGTCAGGGATGTACAGAAACTGTGGTTCTGCAAAAGGGCCAAAGTGAGAACTCAAGCCATGTAGAAGATCTTTGTGGCATTGCCCATGTTGTTTCTTTAATGAAATAAGCTCTCCGTGTAAGACTAATATAATTCCATAATGGCATTATGGTATATCAGGAGCTTTGTATGAACTTAGACAAACTAATGGCAAGGCGCTGTAATTCCCTTTTGCAAAAGCTTCGAGATATCTTGAAAAGCCCAAGTACGGGGAAAGAGGAGCCGCTCAGAGGCACAAAACTCAGCTGCAGCATCCCACCTGCCCGAGGCAGAGAGCGTCGGAGGGCGCCTTGCTGGCAGGCAAACAAACAGGTAAAACAGCTGAACCCGACCTCCGGGCTGGCCACCCCGAAGTGCAGAGCATGGTCACGATCAATTTTTGAAACACATTTTTCATTGTATCTATTATTCATGAGACGCTACAGGAAGGGGGACTCACAGTTCCCTGCGGAGTCGAGATTGGCCGACACCGTCTCCGAATACATTACAGGAGCACCGTCCCCGCCAGGGACACCACTGCCTGTCTCCTCCCTGGCACAGAAGCAGAAAGAAGCATTATGGCTGCAAAAAGATGACATGCTGGGAGGTTTCATTATGTCACATTTGACCTTCTCGGCTTCCCTAATAGATTGTTCTTGTCATCAGGGCCTAACAAAACGCATTACCTTGCTGGCATTTGCTGCTCAGCAGCAAGTACAAATCTTAGCTCCACTAGCTTCATTTGGAGGTCCAGCACTCTGATTTAGAAAGTAACTTCAGAAGCTAAAAGGCTTAATTTTTTTTTCCTCCAAAAAGATTAAATTTTAAATCTCTTTGTAAGAAGACCTTTGCAGTTGAGCAGTCCTTTTAAACTACATTTCTTTCTTGATAGGAAAGAAATTGAAGTGCATTAGAAAATGTTCAACCAAATCAGTATTCTTAAATATTGGTGTGCAGAAGACAGAAAAGGGCCTTTTCTTCTCTGTGCAGTCCAAGAAAAACCCTCCAAGGACTTTTGAAGCCCTTGCTTTGCACCTACTGTGCACTTGTGCATCCCAAATGTCCTCTTCATTATTCTTTGAAGACTCTCAGTTTTATGTTTTGATTTCCAATTCCATACCATAGTTAGCTCCTAGCTGGCGTTTGTGGCCTGTCTCACCAAAGTTTAGTAGTCAGCAAGAGAGGTCATTTTTTTCACAATATACTTTAAGTATTATATCATTTCTTGATGTCCTTTTGATTGCAGTTTAGTTACACTGAAAATAGCTGTGAATAAACTTACTGATCTTAAACTAATTCTGTTTTCTGAAGGTCCCACAACCCTGTTCTTCTCTCAGCCTCTCCTAAACTCTGTTAGACATAAGATCACCCTTGTGGTTTCACCCTGTGGTGGTTACATTGCAGAAAAGAGCATCTGAGCACCACTACCACTGACATTGATGGAGAATTATCTTCAGCCCAATTATACATCCATGGTCTTTAATCCACTGGTCCTTGATCACACGCAAGAAGAGGCAGTGCTGGGGGAATGCTTCTAAAGGCTCTGCAAATATTCACCTTCACCTTCTTCATAGAGAAATAAATATGTATACTTTCACTCTCAGGCCCTCTTTCAAGAGCAGGCGTGAAATTGCGTATAAATGCTGTATTTCCTTTACTAGGAAAATTATCTGGAAGAAATATTATAGCAACTGGGGTTCACTAATGCACAGCCAAAAGCTGTCATTAAGTGATACATCATGCATTTAAGATAAAGTTATGGGCTCTAAAACAGATTTGGTAAAGGAAAATTTAACTTACGCTAAATTACCTATGGAAATAACTCACCTAAACACTGACTTAATTTATTATGATCAGTGCTATTATAATAAATATCAGATATATTCATAATTGCATAGCATTTATCTTTAGTTAATGACCTGTAGGAAGGTTATTATGTAGGTTTCATCCTTTGGTTACTGTAAATGGAAGCATTCACTGAGCTGGTTTGCAATGTCGCTCTTCATCCTGAAGAACAGGTATTGCTGAGCCTTCCGTGACTAAGGTGTGGACCAGCCGGTAGCTCAGCATTCACTGGGTGCTGACATATCCTGCCCGAGGGAAGAAGCAGCTCATTTTTGGTTGCTCTGGCCAGAAGCTACAAGGAGAAGCTAAGACTCTACTCCACCCACTTTGTACTGCTGATGTTGGTCGCTTCAGCATGGTCTAGTTGTGAAGAGCAGGCCAGCAGCAAGCTTTATCTCAGGTTCAGTCTTATAGCCCAGAACTTCAGTGGTATCTGTGGAAAACATGGGACAAACACGTCCTACCCCTAATTAATAGATATAATATAGATACAAGGCTACTGATGCTTCCAGAAATTGGAATTAATGCTGACCCTGGTGGTAAATGGGTCCATGCAGGGTCAGAGCAGTGAATAATCAGGTCTTCTCCTTGTTTCTGGGCTCAGCAAAATAATAATAAATTAGTGGACAATGACAGCAGTGCATCCATTTCCCTTGTGACCATCAGGTTTGGTATGAAAGTTGTTAATCTGGTGTCCTTAGCCATGTTGCTTGTACTAGAAGCAGCTGCATTGCCAAATCCTAGAAGAGAAGCGTGAGCTTACCTCACAGACAGGTTTTGGAAATGATGGTCCAAGAAGATAATTGTCTGAGCACTGTGCAAAACAATTTATCTTCCACGGCTGTATCTTTAATCTTAATTTTAAGTGTCCTTGGTTTTCCTAACCCTCATCAAAGCAGCAGGTGGCCCAGTAGGCTGAAGGACCTTTTGTTGTTATTAATTCACCTCCATGTCTTTTGGTCCTCCTGGGATCTCAGTTCAAGGATGGTGGTTCACATCATCTCTGGTACCCTTAATCCAACTCTTCCTGTCTCTAACCACAGCTAATGCTTGCAGTGCAGAGAAAGCAGCTGCCTGTCCTGGCAATTAACGGCTTTTCCTTGGCTGGTGTTTTATCCATCAGTCATTCCTCTCTGGACTAATTTTAGAAGCTGGATTCAGTGCCAGCTTCACAGATGATCTTTTAATTTTGTAAAGGTGTTTGGCTTTGTTCACCAATAACTTCATTAGAGGTACTCTCCAAGTTCCCTCTCTGCTTACACAGCCCTCACACTGCTTCTTTTCCTTGTTTTCTCTTTCTGTCAGACAGGTACATCAGAGCTCAGAGGACTCAGGGTGGTGAAACTTAGGAACACTGATGAGTCCATGGGAGGAACAAGGACTGCAGCACCCAAGAAACGGTTTGCTGAAAGCCTCTTCCAGTCACAGCCACATTAAGGATGAATCGCCTTGATGAAAAATGAGGGTGTTTCGGATGCTGGGAGCTTAAGTGAAGAGAGGGTACACACATTTCACAGACAATACAAAACTGGGAGGAGTGGTAGCACACCAGATGGCTGCGCTGCCCTTCAGAGAGACCTTGGCAGGCTGGAGAAATGGGCCAACAAATGCAAAGTCCTGTGCCTGGGGAGGAATAACCACAGGCACCAGGACAGGCTGGGTACCGACTGGCTGGAAAGCAGCTCTGCAGAGAAGGTCCCAGGGGTCCTGGTGGACACCAAGTTGAACATGAGCCAGCAGTGTGCCCCTTGGGGCAAAGAAGGCCACAGGTCTCCTGGACTGCTTTAGACAGAGCATTGCCAGCAGGTCAAGGGAGGTGCTCCTGCCCCTCTGTTCACACTGGTGAGACACATCTGTGGGCTGGGTCTACTGCTGGGCTTCCCAGCACAAGAGAGACATGGACATGCTGGAGTGAGGCCAGCAAAGGGCCACAAAGAAGATGAAGGCACTGGAGCATCTGATATATGGGGAAAGGCTGAGAGGTTGGGACTACTCGGCCTGGAGAAGACTCAGGGATTATCAGTGTGTATAAATACCTGATGGACGAAGTAAAGTTGACACAACCAGACTCTTCTCAGTGGTGACCAGTGAAAGAACAAGAGGCGACGGGCACAGATACGGGAAATTCCACTTAAACATAAGAAACAACTTTCTTACTGTGAGGGTGGTTGAACACTGAAACAGGTTGCCCAGAGAGGTTGTGGTGTCTCCATCCTTGCAGATGTTCACAGCCCAATGGCACATGGTCCTGGTCAACCTGCTGTAAGTGACCCTGCTTCGAGCAGGGACTACGCGATCTCCAGAGCTGCCTCACGGCCTCAGCCACTCCCCGATTCTGTGATTTTTGCTATCTCGAAGGTAAAACTTCTATTACTTTCAGCAGGGTGAATTTTGTGTGCAAATGTTTCTGACATTATCCGAATTTCTACCAGAAACTGGTGTTCCTTCTTTCTTTTTAGGAGCAATAACCATCTGTCCTGATTCCCTGAATGAAAACATTTACCTCCTATCAGCAGGCATGGTAGGAAAGAAATGAAAAAACTGAAAGCGGCTTATTGTTTATTAAAGTTTGACTGAGTTTATATCCTTTCTGGAAGTCTGCAGTCCTATGTATGCTGACTATTCTCCTGGATATCCTTCCTATGGGTATATATGTCTCTTTTTTTAAACTCCTTAATAAATTCTTGGCCTCAATGAGAATTCCTGGGGGCAAGAAGTCCCTGAAAATGTGTTATGTTAATACAAAATATATTCCTTAGAAAAAGCCTGAGTCCAGGTGTGATGGATTGTGCAAAGATTTGCTTGGATTTTTCCAAAAATGTGACCCGAGGCCTTGGGATGGAGGAGGGTTGTGATTTGACTGGCATGGTTACCTGACCCTTGACAGAAGAGTGCGATCCAAGGAGACTGACAGCAGCAGCCTTTCGTTCCAGCATCGCTGTTGTTCTGGTTTTATTTAAATTGGAAAGGCGAGAGGGCTTGGGAAGCTGCCAACGTTAATGCTATAGTCACTGACAAGGTAAAACGTGCCTCGAAAAGATACACAGCTCTCCTTTCACAGCCACATTTGCTTTAAAGTTGGAGCTAAACCTCTCCGCAGAGCAGATATGGGGAGCGTGGACTGCATTGATTCCTGGCCCTAGGAGGCTGGGAAGAGATTTGGCATCTAACCCCAGGCCTGGCCCTGCTGCAGGAGGGGGTGGCGAAGGGATTGACTGCTTTGCATGGCTTAATTGTCTTCAGCATTAAAATCTGCAGCACTTTGCTAAATTATGGCTAATGTTCAGCTTTATTTCTTTGTGAGAAATGGCAGCAAGTAATGAAGTAGAGCATTTAGTCAATGGTAATAAATAAAAATAATTTCTTTCTTAACCACAAAAACAGCAATAAGGGACCCATAGCTGGGTGATCAGGCTCTACTTCTTTTCTTCTTAGATAACATCACCAACAAAAACCCCAGGAGCTTTAAGGAGGCAAATGCCCATCTAAAAGTTTATTGGTGTGACAGTTTATTGGTGTTATTCTTCCCTGACTTGTCTCTGCCACCTTATGCTAAAACTTTAAGCCTATTCTCTCTCAGGCATGCATTATAAAACAGATTTTAGTTCTCTGCCCACATAACACTTTCCTTCCTCTTGCTTGAGCCTCCTGCTCTTGGCAAGAGTGGAGTCTCCTACAGAAACAGATGTTTCCCTCTTGCCTATCAAGGATACACTGCTCTTGGGCTGAGGCTTTCTGCTTGCCGGTACCTCCAAGCACAACGGGTAACCCCTGCTCCCTGCCGGAGCTCCCTTCCTTCCCTCAGGAACCCCCTGCCCCTCCTAAGCAGCCCTGGGAGAAGAGGCTGAAGTGAGCAGAAGTTTCCCAGAATATGTCAAGGCTTTTGCTGTCTGTCTGCTCTTAAAAGCAAGTGGGGTGTCCTGGGATGTGTTAATCTCCCTGTATCAGTGACTGATTTGGCTCCCTGTGAATGCTTTGGCCATTTACACAGTCCTTAATATTTCCACAAAAAAATGGACCTGCTGGCACTCCTTGGAAGGGCCAAGGAAAAGTTGAGAAGAAAAGGACTTGGGCTGAGAGCAGAAAGCTGCTCATGGCCCCACCAGCATCTCTTTTTGGGATTGGGGACCCTCAGGGTCGAGTCTTTCATTGTTCAGAAAACCTTAAATTTTATGTAAAAATTAAAAGAGGTGACTGAGATGCCACATAAGCTCTTACTGACTGTACAACAACAATTTGTAGGGTCTGTTAAGAATCAACCAAATGTCTAGGGATGCTGCTGGCTCTGCCTGGTTCCTGTGTATTTACTCATTAGCTCTTTGTGTGCTCTTCCCTGCTATCTGTGTTTGGAAAGATGGTACATACCAGCTACTCCACTTGGCTTCCTCTGTTCTGTGCCTCATTAGTTGTAGCTCTTGGCATGTTGATAAAATGTTATCTCCCAGATAAGCCGAACACACTGTGCGGTTGTCTTGACTCGTGCAGTAACACTCGGCCTCTGTTTCTGTGGGAAATAACGGAGTGGAAAGGGTACCTTCTGAGGCACGATTAAATTACCTCCTCAGAGGTATTGCCTGTGTATTACCGCCACAAGCAATGGTGTCTGAGAGGGGATCTGAAGACCAGCACCCGGCAGGTGTCCCCTTCCTTGCTGGGCAGCGTCAGCACGTGGCCACCTGAAGCAGGAGCACACGTGCCGTGCCCTGGAGTGACAGCTGAGCAATGGGAGGGACAGCACGAGGCCTGATTTAATAACCAGGTGTGCTGCGTTAAGACTGGGAAAGGCAAGGACCAGCTGGGCAGGGTCATGCTGCAATGGGCTGTAACAGACTGGCATGAAAGGATCACCCCGCGCCAGAGACACACGTTATATTCTTGTCACTTGGGGGAATTTGGTGCTCTCTGGGCCCCCCCCACCACTCTGCCTTTCTGCAACACTTTGCCATTCCCCACTTTGCGTTAGGGAGGATGCCCAGGACTACATTTGGGCTTCTCCATGTATCCGAGTGGTGGGAGCACCTGGGGTTTCTGTGAGGTCCAGAGGACATCTTGGGGCAAGCTGAGGCTCACCATTGAGCTTTGAAACTGTGTTCCTGGCATCTGTATGTATTTGTGGGCTAGTAAAGCGGCACAAACCATTGCCTACGAACCCTTCATGTGCTTTCTCTGCTGTTCCTGTGCTGGCTCCCCAGTGCAAACACACAACACATGGGATCTTTTCTGCAAGCCTCTCTAGTGATACATGGCTGTCAGCATTAACACAGCAGGAGAAGCAGCATAACCATCTGCAGCACTGACGGGAACCAGGCTTGATCCACGAGAGCACCGTGTATTTTCAGCAAGGATCAGAAAACCAGCTTACCAAGGAGTAAAACAAAAAAGCTCATCGTTTAATACCTTTCCTCCCCAGGATATGAATCTGGACCCTGTGATGTTCTGGCTTTTATTTTATTCAGCTCTCTAGAGGATGAAATGACTGAGCTCCCCCCTCCAATGTGATAAACGTGGCTAATACACAGGTAGTGCCACCGCCAGCAAAGGGCCCAACCTGCTCTCAGGCCTCCAAGCGATCTGTGCTTGGTGATCTCTGCAGATGGTTGAAGTGGCTCATCTCCTCTCTAGCAGAAGTGTTTTATGTTCTCCATAGGGGGAAAAGAAGGAGAATAACTGCATAAATTACCAGTGGAAGCAATCTCTTCCCTGACAGTCTTCCCTGTCTGCTCTGCTCCTAAAGGACCAGTATATACTGACTCTAATCAGGCTTGTCTGCTCGTGTCGGGAATTTCAACAAGAGGAGGGAGAGAAGATACTCTGCTTCCCAACCAGCAGAAAAATCTCCTACAGCAGAGAGTGTTCCCGGGGGGCTCCAGCCCTTTGCCCTCATTGATCAGAGGAAAAAATCGCTCCCAGGCATTACCTAGTCACCTCGGCCTTCGTTTTCAGGAGTAACAACCACAACTGCCTCCCGCCGAGCGTCCGGCTTACATTTTAACAAGGCTGATTTTCAGCTGGGAGGTGCCTGGCACTGCTTGGATATCCTCTGGCTTTTCCCACTGCCCAGGCAGGGCTGAGAGTGACCATCTTCGTATCACACAGGCCACTACAACCACAGCAAAGCGGCAAAAGCCTCACTTTCTGTTTTCAATGCAGGGAAACAGGATCATGAAAGTGCCCTTTACAGGTTTCCTGTCCTAATCCAGAGAAAAACAGCTCTCATTGTTCACCAAAGTTAAGGAATTGCAGGGGTTTGTACATTCCTTTCAAGAGTTTGCAAGCCCTGCAGAGGCAGCGCCTGCGTTCTGTGTTTTAGCACCTGCAAAAAGCACTCAGATCAGCAACTTGCCAGAGCTACAGAATACATAAACCTGGTATTTTTGCATCTGCTTAGTATGTGCTGTTAGTGGGAACCAGCTGAGTAGGTTCATGTCTTTTTTGCTGGAGAAAGCGGATGACACAAAATCCCTTTCCTTGTATTTTTTAGAGGTAGGCTAAGAGAAGCCACTTCTCTCTCCTGCATAAAACATTCAACAGGGCCCAAGCTCATTATTTTCTACATTTTCGGTATAAATCTCTAGAAGCACTGATCACAGACGGAAAAATCTGCAGCCTACCATCATGAGACGCTCACGTGGACTGACCTGTCCCCTCCCACAGTTTCAACTGAGGTAGGACCAAGCGGCCCCTTTGGACTGGGTGTGCGTGTTAAACTGTTTTCCATGTTAAACTGGTATTTCCCAGCCCTCTCACAAGCTATGAGGATTTGGGGGCTGCTTGGGGAGACAGGATGAGGCAGAAAAGAAGAAAACACCAATATTGAGTTGCTAAATGTTGGCTGAACGGCTGGAGCATGAAACCGTACTCGCAACTGCACATCGGGTGAGAGTACTGTATTAAATGGTTTCCTTTTTCTACTTGGGCACCACCTGCTGGCATGTAATTAAATTAGCATCATCAGCCAGATATTAAACTCTGCAGTCCCTGAGAATATGCCAGGTTTTTTCCAGATTATTAAGCAAGGTAGAGAGGAGAATTTTTCTAATCACCTTGTGCACTCCCTGTACCAGCGCTTAGTCACTATAAATACATCTCCTTGTACATCCCTCCTGCTTTTAAGATTGCAGTGGAGAGCATTTATGGAGAACGTTTTTCTAGGCGTTATTCCTGGTGTCAGGCAAAGCCCGGTGTGTGTGTGGCAGGGGCACCCGGCCATGGTGCTCAGCCCTTCCCATCCTGCCCGTGGAGCACCCCTGGGCCTGCCAGAACACAACCAGGACAAACATGGGACTGCACGGACACTCCCGGGAGCCAAGGCTAGGCAACTTGCTATAACCCCAAAATATAAAGCCGTGTGGCTGAGAAATACTGGCCCAGCTCACCCAGGGCATCCCAGAAGGGGCTGCAGTGAGCGCACGGCCCAGAGCTGGTCCCAGCAGGGAGGGCTGCAAGGGGGAGACCAGGAGAGGGCTGTGATCACGTCCGAAGAGCTGCAAATAGGTTTCTGGGAGTTTGACTTCACGTCTGACGGATTTAACTTTCTTTGCTCCTCTTCCCGCATGAAACATTGCAATCTCCACGCTCAGCAGTGTAAGCTCATCTAAGTTGGTGCCGTAGAGCTCATCTGCCCTCTTCAGCCATGCTTTGCCTTCGGGCCTCCCTCCTCTGCCCTCGGCAAAACAGTCTCTGCAGCCAGGGCTGGTTTTGCACAGGTACAAGTGGCTTCCTATCAGCTTCTTCCAGCTGCAAAATACGTAGCAGGAGGGAAAGGAGACGAGGAGGAAGGAAGGGCGAGGGAGAATACACTTAAGGAGCAAACCATTAAATAACAGCAGAGGTTTCACATCTACAGCTACAAAGTCACTGCACTGGAGGGGACAGAGGGCTAGCCCACAGATGAAGACAGGGACATACTCAGAATATGGGGGCCAGGCCTGATCCAGGAAGCCTTCCTCTTCGGGAAGAGTTTGCTGGCTGGTGGCTCTTCCCCAGGAGTGCAACAAAAAGGGAAAGGGCAGCTAACACAGATGATTCTTTCCCCCGGGGACCCAAAATCATCTGCTGGTGCATATGGTGGGGTAAGAAACAGCACATAGTACCCAGTGTTCATCCCAAGATATTTCCTACTCGGCTTTTTGGCTGAGAGTTTCACAGCTGGTCCCAAACATGCTGTTCTGTTTCTCCACATTGAAGGGAAAAAGGATAACCAGGACTTGGATCGGGAAGGCTGAGGGGAAATGAGAAGTGACATCCAAATTCCTCATTGCTTGCAAGATGTGTGTACACTACAGGAGGAAACAAGCCCAAAAGAAATCAAATTAAAAGCTATGCTTGTGAGAAATTGAGCTGAGAGTGAAAAACCTCCTAACTATCATTTTTGCTGCAATCTGCTGTTAAAGGCTTGTGGTCTCACTGGACACCCGGTGCTGTGGGACAGCTGTGTCAGGTGGCTCAGCAAAGGGTTGGGAAAGCCCTGCGAGACATATGGAAGTGTTTATACAATATCTGCCTTTAGCTGGCTGCAGAATAGCATGACTTTTATAAACAGAGGTGCCTTTGGGAGCCCTAGTCTTTCTGCAGGGTAGATCTCTGCCCATTCTCCTGGCTATGGCACCAGGGAGACACAAGAACAACTCCCTGAACTCACCACGTGTGTGAAGCTCCCCAGAACCCAAGGGACAGGCTCTCACGAGCCAGGGCAAACTCAGGACCTCACCAAGGTAAAAGCCAGCCTGCCTGACCAACCGGCTCCTGTGTCCTCTGTATGGGATGCATATACAGAGCATAAACACCCAAAAGATGCTGAGAAAAGGCTGTATGGCTAAGCACACCCCAGCCCCATGCCAGCCCCGTGGCACGCAAACCATCTGGGGGGCCCTTGGGCTAAATACAGCCCCTTCCCCAGGGAGCTGGAAGTACCTGGGAGAGCCAGAATGGGTGGAAAAGCAGCTTTTGGGGCCCGGGTCACTGGTGTCACATCTGCTGGGGTGGCCACAGAGAAAGGCCATACTGGATCTGAACTTTTCAACCCCAATGCTCCAGCTGGCTTATTGGGGACACAGGGCTTTCAGCAGGGCTTACAGTGCTTTACTCATTAGCTCATTTACTCATTAGCTCATCGATAAAGAGCTTGAACAAAAGCCCTACTTTCAGATACCACCACAGTGATTAGCAGCCTCCAAGCTGGGCACTAGAACACGTTCACAGCTCATCCACGCTACCAGTTTCAGCAGAGTCCTTCCCACGAGCCTTCTGAGAAGGCAGAGAACATGGTCCAAAGCCTCTAGAAAAGCAATGAAGATGCTCGGTTTTGATAGAAATTCTGTTATTAAAGAATAAAATTCACTCAGAAGGTAACTTTGCAAAAAAATACTCTTTCCTAGAGAATTCTTTGCAAGAAGTGGAAGCTTAAGGTAATTAGAGTAGAAATGTTTCCTCCTTATCAGGCATGGGAAGAGAAAAACCAGGCATTTAAAAAGCAACTTCTGGGAAGGCCTCTGCAATGTGCAGGATGTGTGGAGCTGCAGGTGGGATTTGTGCAGAAGGGACAGAGGAGTGAACTGAAGTTGATGAAAAGACTTCCCAATGGCTGTGCATCTCTGTCCTGGTTTGAGGTAAAACAGAACTAATTTTCTGTTCAGTAATTTTTCCTTGTTAGCTGGGCCTCTTCTAACTAACTAAACTCTGAAATTAACGGCATATTGTTCAGAAACTGCTCGCTCTCATAGTGATAAGACCTGATAATACCCAGGAATGGTATGCAGAGAGGCCCTTGCTTATACTTATTGCTATAACAACCAAGGTCAGGTAAATTTGTTATTTGCCCCGTTGGAGGGTCGGAAGCGGAAAAGCGTAGAGGGGTCACACCTGTAGGGAGGAGCGGACAGGACAGGACAAAACTGACCAACAGGGTATTCCATCCCATCTGCATCATGCTCAGTATAAAAGCTGAGGGATCAAAGGGTCATCTCTCTTCCTTCAATGGCCGACATCTGAGGAGGACCCTGTCTGTTCGTCTGCCTTTGATCCCGATCCGAGCAATCCTGACTCCAGATCCGGAATCCAGCTCCTGTCCATCACCGAGTCCAGCCTGGGACTTTTCCCTTGTGCCTGCCGGTGACGTGATCATCACCCTGGGAGCTTGATACGGTTTTGTATATACTGTATATATATTTTTTTTTTCTTTTCTTTTTTTCTTTTTATTATTTATTATTTCATTATTTATTAATATTTTCATTAAAGTAGTTTAGTTTTTTCTAAACTCATAATTTTTTTTTTTATCTCTTCCTCTCCTCTCTTTTCCTTAGGGGGGGGGGAGGGGCCATCTGTCGCTCTGATTGGTTAATCTGGTCAAAACCACGACAATCTCTCAGGCACAGCAACGGGGCTTTTACGCAGCAGCCCTATGCCTGCTCTCTCATTCAAAGCTGTTTCAGATCCCCATATAAGTAGGAGAAAAGTTCTCCAAATGGTCAGAAAAGGGGATTTTTCAAACACAAACCTGAAAGATTTCCTAGACTTCTTCAGAAATACATGTCTTCACATCCTCCCTGCAGTAACAGCAGTTCTCCAGCTCTTGCAGAGAGAAAACACCACCCCACCAACACCCCACAAATGGAGGTGTACCAGCAATTGCATTCACTCTCTGCTGGATTCAGCCAAGGGGGAGCATCTTAGCTCCCAGTGTGCACCGGCCAGAACATGGCACTGCCTGACCCATGGACCTCAGAGGGGAGCAAGCCCTCTGCCAGCCTTCCTTGCTTTGCCTGTAATGACCAGAGCTGGCAGGATCTGACCATGCCTCCAAGGCAAGCACATGAAAAAAAAAAAAAATATAGTGAAAAGGATTTGAAATGTGGTTTGTGAGCAATAAGGCTTTCCCCATGTTGGCTCAGTCTGACAATCTCTCCTCATACAAATTTCAAAGAGGGTTTTGCCCTAGTGAAAATACAGTGAAAGGCTCTCTTTTTTATGTATTTTAAAGCCTATGCAATCAAAAAGCTCTTTGAAGCTTCAGGAGCTCTAGACATTGTCTAAAAACATCTGCTTCTATTTTTCTGCTGTATTTTTCCTTGATGGGAAATGAAACCAATCAAACTCTTGTTAGGGAGGACGGCCCTGTGCCGACAGCCTGGGTGCCTGGCTGGGACCCGGCTCTGCCAGGAGGGACTGGTGGCACCTGCACAAACCAGCACCACTGGATTTCCAAAAGCTGGGCCCTGCTTCCCCTGTTGTGATGAATGAAGTATGATCCAGTGCCCTCAGAATGACCAATATGGCTTCAGACACTTCTCCAGTTATTTGCTGTCCCCAGCAGCTGGTGGCATTTGCTGCTCACCCTCTGGATGAGGAAGTCTCTCTGGAGATGCTGGAAGACACTTTTGCCCTCTCCTTCCCAAAGCTCAGTCTCAGGAAGGTTTTCTCTTGGTTCAGCCCCACTGTGATGGAAAGGAGAGCTAAATGGATGGCAACACTGGCCTCAGAGAGGCCCCAAGGAGCTGCCCGCACTGTCCCCATCCCCATAGCAAGGGAGGAAGGTGCTTGCCAGCCCACAGCCATCAATTTGAGTTTACGGTGTTCAAGCAAGCTGGTGAGAACATCTGTGGATTTGCCATTTAAAAGCATTTTAATGAGAGGAAGCCCATTTTTCAGTGCAAAAGCAGAAGCTCAAAGAAATATTACAAACTGTGAGCATTACTTTCTGCTTCTTTCACAGCAGGTCTGAACCATCTCATCTGGTGCATTATGAAGAAATTATTTTAGTTTTCCTAAAAAAAAAAAAAAGCCTCACAAACCCCAGGAGTAATAGCACAGCTACCTTGCTGCTTCTCCCAGGAGGTAATTGCTTAATAGGAACATCTCGCTGCCTTCAAAGAAAAATAAAATCACCAGGCCTGTAGGTCTTCCTCCCCAGCTGTTCTCTGTAAGTGCCCACAGCCGCTGCTGGTAATTTCTAGCACCCTGGCTGCTTATATGTCACAGCTACGATGATATCATCATTGTGAACAACCTCATTGTGGAAGAAAATAGTATTTACTAAGCTGGAATGGATCCCACAGTGACAGCCAGAGTAGCAAGTTCTGCATTTTGGGACAGTCAGAGCTGATCCTGCCTCAACAGTGGCCAGGGCTGGCACCTATCTGTCACCTGGGGGTGATGGGGTTCCTTCTGTGCAGGTACCTCTCAGCTGAAAACCCAGCAAGCAAAACATGCTGGGCTCAAATGTGCAAGGGGAAAGAGCACAGGGTTCCTTGGGCTGTTGTTTCTCCTACCGCTCCCTCGGGCCAAGCAGAAGGCAAAGTAGAAGGAACAAGCATCCAGATGGAGAGGGCATGGAGAAGAAGAAAAGAACATCCTCAAGAAGAAAAACATGTTTAAGTAGAGGATAATAGGGAATATTTTATGTAATTCTGGAAAACCTGTCCAGAAGTAGGGCAGATGAGGGACGTCACCTCTCTCATCACAGCCCCCATGTTCCCACAGAAATCAGCGAAGGCAAAGCTGGTGTTTCACAGCCTTGGCCAGCCTTTCACCAGCACTGCTACCCCTGCACCATGCATGCATCCTGAGCTTAGAAGCTATTGGAAGGGAAGGGACTACCGCAGCTTTACCTCTTCGGTTCCTCAGCCCTTTTGCCTTTCTGCCATCCAGTCCCAGCTTTCAGCAATTCTGATTTTTACAACAGCAGTCTGACTTCTGCTGTCCTCCAGCTCTTCTCAGACAACTTCAAAACAGCCTTGAACTATGGCTCCAACTGCTGCAGCTGCTGGCTGTGGTCTCCCTGTTTCTCCAAGGGACCCTTGCTCTCATCCTGCTGCGTTAGGCAGGGTAGGACTTAAAACCAGAACTCTTAAGTCCTTCCCTGTCCCCATTGTGTCCTCCTGGGCCCTACACTGAGGTTTCCCCTCTCACTGGAGGTGGGAGCTGGAGGCTCCTTCCCCTGGACATCTGTCATCTGAGAGGCAGCGTTGACATGCAACACCTGCAGCATAAAAACTATGAGGGGAAATGGAATTGCATGGAGTGGAAAGCTCAGTGTAAAATTTTGTGCTCAGTTTGAGGCTGAAAAAAATCAGTGTGTTCTTCATTCACTCACCTGATTTCTTCCCTCCCCATTAGCTCCGAGAGGGCCATCAAAGCATCGCAGCTGAATATATTTCCGTATGGAGACAGGAGGAGTGATGTTTTGGCCTTCAAAATGGATACAGCTTATGCAGCAGGGAAGAAATTTGGGGCAGAGACTTGGCAGTGAAACAGGAAGGTTATAAGATAAAAATTCAGCCCCCCTAAACCCCTACACACCCAGGTACACAAGGGAAATCATTTTAACAGCAAGGCCAAGCAAAAAAACAGAATGATGCCAAACCAGACTGAAATGCAGCATGAGCTGCATCTAGTGGCCAAGGAAAATAGTGATTTTCTTTGGAGGAGCAGTTCAGCTTGGTAGAAAAGTTATGACTGAATCCAGGAGTGGAACTAGCACTTCTCTCCTTGCTGCTCAAGACTGGCCCCAAACTGCAATCGTCCTGCCTTAGGAAAAACAGCAGCTCCAAGAAAAAATCACAAGCTTCAGCATTTCAAACAGCACTTGTTTGGGAGGTGCCATAGGTGCCCTCCTGGCTCAGGTTTGCAGCAGCCCTCATTGCCCACAGGCTACTGTGGCCACCCCTTTGGGGACAGTCACAATAAAAAAAAAAAAAAAAAAGGTAGCTGCTGCCTGCACTGCTTGCAAACAAGGTGGCGTGGGCAGGGGGATTGGGGCAGAAAGGCAGCAAATGCACAACGAGGCTGTTGCATACAGTTGCCAAGATGCCCAGAAGGCCGACAGCACCAACTAAGCGAGCCTCTGCACCTTCGTATTCTGCTCAGGGCTACATAATCCCTGGCTGCACGTTATTACAATCCTCAGCATTTCCTCCTCTAAATCTTGACAGTATACTGACAACTCAATTTGAAAGCCAAGGTGTTTCCTTGATGCAGGACTTTTTTTTTTTTTCTAAACAGGAGGCAGAGTACATCAACCCACGGCACGATTCATTACCCTCAATTCAGAATACACAGCGTGTCAGGGATAAAGCCGTGAAGTTTTGATTTATTCAGGCTAATCAAGGAGAAAGCTATTAACTGAGGGGCAATGGATTATTAAATAAAATGACAGAAGAAACATAATGTCAAAACACCTAGTTCTGACTCTTGGAACATATAATTTCTCTTCTTATCTGTCCCAAGTCTTCGCTATAAAAGTTAAAGCAATCCTTCCAGCTCAGATACAATTTTAAACACATTGAGGACGTGATCCAGCTCCCATTTAAGCATTTAGAGTGCGGCAAAGTACTTGAAACTCTGCATAATGTCACTGAAAGGCTTTCTTAACAGTAGTCAGTAATAGCAAGCTCAAAGATCAAGACCTGGGTGCTACCTGCTGCAAACCTTTCAGTAAATTGCCCTTGACTGACAGCAGGGCTAGTTTTGGGGGACACAAGCTGGAGGGATGTGCCACAGCATGTTGCTAGAGTGGCAATAGAGAGCAAGAGCAATATCCATAGTCATAAATATTATACGTCTGGCATCTCCATCCAATCAAAACTAGTCCATCTGCAAGCTGTGTGTCATTGTGAAGAGAAGGAAGACCACGGAGGATGAAACTGAAGAGCAAAAGAGAAATTCACATCAGCACTGAAAGCCATCAAGAGCCGTATGTATCTCTCTAGATCCAGTATAACAACTATATCCCTGTTACAGCACAGATGGAGCAAATGCAGAAAAATCCCACCCCATGGACAACTTCCATCCCCATGCCCCATATCAGGGTCAGCTTTAATGTCCCCTTCCCTCCAGGGCCACCTAATGCCTTGCGCTACCTCCTGGCTTGCTCTCCACCCTCATCTCTGATAGAAAGGTGTCCTTCCCATGCCACTTCTAAACTCCCTTCCCACACTGGGCCCATCCAGCACCAGTAAAGCCTCTATGTCTCCTCCTGTGGCATGTGCCCGGTTCCTCCCCCCCGTGATCAAGACAGCGTGTACTGTTATTTGATTTTCCCAGCCTGCTACACTCGCAGCAGGAACTTTCTGAGCGGGGCCACGAGCTGCCTGCCTAAGCCCTGTTATTCAGCAGGGATCCACTTAAAAGAGCCAGAGGATGGGGATTAAAGCAGAGTTCAGTGTTCTCCTATAACAGCTTTTAAAAACCTGGCATTGGTGCGTGACAGATCCTCTCTCAGTCCTAATTAACATGGCTTGCTATAGCTATTTGTCCAGGGCTTTTTCTTTTCCCCCCTCTCCTCTGGTTTTGTGCTTAGCTTACCTGTTTTGCTTTTATATATCTGTTCCTCCTATACAAGGCAGACAGAAAGCAGAGCCCAAGAGGCCAGAGAGCACTCACCACCACCACCAAAGGAGTGAGTGTGAAGACAGCCCAGAGATGCACACGGAAGTTCAACTGTAACACCAGCCCTCCAGCTGCAAATTCACAGAAATTTCTGAATTCATTTCTGAATCCCATGCAGCAGCTTAAAGACAATAATTCACAAGTCAATCAACACAGGTGGCTTGTTCTGAGCCATATTTGCAGTGTGGTGAGGAACTGTACATGGAGCAAAAATGGCAACATCATTCTACCTTCCCTTCCCAGCACCTTGGGTTTATCTGCTCATGCAGCACACAAGCACTGAGGCCAGGGATTCTGGGCTGTCCTGAGCCCATTCCAGGGCTGCCTTCATCTTCTGGGATTATCTCAGGCTGAAGTAGTTCCTAGGGCTCTGCTAGGGACCTGTGCCTCTGAACTCTCCACACTACCAGTACCTATTTTTTGGAGGATTTGCAAGCCATATTACAACTCCTCCTCTCAGCTCTGCTAATGGTTGGCTAACTAGCCACACATCAAGGGCTCTGTTGAGTCCAAACAGATGGGCTGCGGTACTGTTGTATTGTCTAGATTAAGTGCTAATTTAGCAAAGATAATACGTGTCAATGTACCCTACAGCCAGCTCACCTTCACTTAAAGCAATTCAAGTCAGACCATACCCTATAACCTTTTTTTAAGTGTTACATAAGAAATTTGATGATAAAGCAAAAAAGACACCCCACAACTAAAACAAAAATCAAATCCTTCCACCTTACTGCTCTACCCCTTCATCCTACTTTCTCATAGGGTTCTCCTCAATTTTCCCTTCTGCCTGAACTCTACTGCTTTTCTAACTCAGCATCTATTTCCCAGTAACCAGATGACTTCTTCTCTGCTACCCTGTTCCTCTCTCAGAAAGGGGAAAGGCACAGCTCTTCCTCTGCAACACTTTCCTACCTGCCTTTTTAAAGGATTGTCTCTCCCAGCCAAGTCAGTTATTGACTTTGATTCTTAGATGATTGGGATCAGCTGAGAAAGGGAAGGACCAATGATCCAACACAGATAAAGCTGAGCCCGGTTACCTATGGAAGGTTTAGAAGCCTGAGCTATAGTAATTTTTGCTCTAGACCAAAAGCTTCTTGAGGAACTAGTACTGCAGTATGCTGTTCTTGGAGCACAGAAATGGAATAGGCTGGAAACAGGAAGACATTTACTTTATTTTTGCTCTCTAAGATCAAGATACAGCAAAGCTCTCTTTCTTGCAGTGATTAGCTTTCAGGATGAAGGAGCTGGATACTGCTCTGCTCACAGCATTGATTTTTCTTCTTGCCCAGTAAGTTGATCTTAAGCTTTTTCTGAGTATATTTTTTTAGTTGAAAGGCTGCCCATGTTCTAATAGGCTGCTAACAACCTGCAATTTAACAGGCCTGCAATTTAAGTTCTGGGCTGTGCTTGGTTGCTCATATAAGACAACTTTGTTTCCTAGTTTTCATGGATGCCTAAACACAAAGATGAACACAAGGTCTAGTACTAGTGACTTTGGATTTATGCTGAAACATGAACATTGGTCATTCCAGCCTTCCTGCAGGGTGTTTGAGGCTCTGAAAAAAACCTCTTTACCACATATTTCTATATGCAGGGAAGTAGCTTCCACTTAATATAGCAAATGCACACTTCTTTTTCACAGAGGGGTTCTGCTGTCACAGGTGGATTAGTGTTCTTTCCCCTTTGTGTTAATTTGCTTAAATTATCAGCCTGAGATCTCCTGTTGGTTTTAAGCCTTGATGTAATGTCCTGGCATGCTTATGAGCAGCTGTGTGGCTTCTGGGGACACTGGGAACTGCAGGAGTGGGGCCTTGTTTGGGTCTGTGTAACAAAGGCACTACTGGGTGGAAGGAAGGAGAGACAAAGGACAGGAAAAAAGCCTGCTGATATCAACCCCAGGCTGGTGGAAATAGTCTGGGAATGGCCTCTTGGATTCCTCTGACCGCTGGGTATCTCTGGCAAGGCAAAATGTTGGTGACAAATCTGTCAAATAAGGTTTTCTCTTTAATCAATAAAACTGCTTTTTTTTAAAAGGGATTTTTTGGCTGCTGCCATACAGCTAGTATTGAGAGAGAAAAGAGCCATCAGGTTTAGATGTCAACACTGTCAGTTTAATTTTAGAAGGAATGACTTGTCTACATGTCAGTCCTGAGCCATTTCTCCCTGTTGTCACATCTCTGCCCAGCTCAGGAGTGAAAGGGGCCATTGCTTCTGCCTCTCCTTGCTTTGAAAAGTCTCTTCAACGTTGGCTGACTGGAGAGTTTTGCTGCTATCTGACACTGTGGCCTTGGCTGGCAATTGGCTTCCTCAGGCCAATTCCTGCCTGTATGTCAGTCCTAGTTCCACCATAGGGAGCAGGCAAGGACCATGAAGGTGATCAGAGGGCTGGACCACCTCTCCTACGATGACAGGCTGAGAGAGTTGGGGTTGTTCAGCCTGGAGAAGAGAAGGCTCCGGGCAGACCTTATTGTGGCCTTGCAGTACCTGAAGGAGGCCTACAGGAGAGATGGGGAGGGACTCTTGATCAGGGAGTGCGGCGATAGGATGAGGGCTAATGGTTTTAAACTTGAAGGAGGGGAGATTTAGATTAGATATCAGGAAGAAATTTTTCACTATGAGGGTGGTGAGACACTGGCAGAGGTTGCCCAGAGAATCTGTGGATGCTCCATCCTGGGAAGTGTTCAAGGCCAGGCTGGATGGGGCTTTGAGCAACCAGGCCTAGTGGGAGGTCTCCCCACCTACTGCAGGGGAGTTGGAACTAGATGTTCTTTAAGGTCCTTTCCAACCTAAACCTTTCCATGATTTCTATGGGGAATGATGTCTGTCCTCTTCCCCACTGCAAAGGAGCAGAGGGCTCTGCAATCCAGTGACTTGTCCCTTTACTCCACACCCTACATCTTCATGACAGCTCTTGTCCAGGAGTAGCAAAATTCGCTTTGGCCCATATTACTGAGTGTTTTTAATTTTCAAATGGCTTTATCAGTCTGAGAAGGATGATTAGGTTTGCTGAGGATTACAGCTTGGATGTCTGAACTGCAAGAGAAATTTGAGATTTGTTCAGAGTCTACTGGAGAGCGTATTTTACGTATGCCGAAAATGACAGGCAAGCACTCTAAAAAGGGTTCAAGAGCATTGATACCTTCAGCCTGAGGATGTCCAGACCGCTTACAACATTGTGAAATTGTGTCAATAATTTGAAGAAATAAGATACCATTATGGCCTCAGCATCAAAAGCAATGTAATGGCTCTTCTTTGCTGTCAGCAGGTTAAAGGCTTTCTCTGGACTACAGTGTTTTCAGTGGAAGACGTATATAATGAGCCTGGCATGGTGCAGTCTGTCACAGCTCATTCAATACCTGTAATAAAGCAGAGCTGTCTCAAGAGTCCCTAATGCAATATTTTTCTAGTTGAAAATGCTGTTACAGCACATTGAGACTGTAAATGGGGGAATGGGAGAATTTTGAGGCAACTTGTCTGGGAAAGGCATGAGAGTTTTTGTAGGTCAAAAGGGAACTTTCATTGTGGGTTTTTTTTGTTTTGAAATTATTTTGGAAAGTATAACAGCAAGTAAAAGGGGATTCAATAAAATAAAAAGGTGGAAAGGGCATTTTTTATTTTTTTTTAAAGCATTCAGTCTTTCAGTGGCTTCCACTGCGTTTTCCAGTTTCTCCTGCAGCAACCTGGCCAAAACAGAGTCCTTTTCCCCTTCAGGCAGCCTTGTAGGGCTTGCGTATCACTTGGTAGCTCTTTGGACTTGATTTTCAAGGGTGGACACTGCAGGCAAAGATTGTCACTTAATTAGATTAATATTGCTGAAGTTACCTGCTCCTTGCTGAAGCAGCCAGGGCAGCTGAGTAGTGGGGCTGGGGCTCCAAGAAGGCTCTTGATTTGGGAGACTCATTTTAGAGGAAAACTAACTCTTCTGACATCCTGGAGATGTTCTACACATGCTCATCACCCCCACACCAGGAAGCGTGTCTTGAAGTGCGACTGGTCCGGTGGAGCTGTGTCGTGAGCTTCTCCGAAGCGAGCTGAAGAGGCTCCCAAGGCAGCAAGAGAGGCCCTGTGAAGCCCTGAGATTTCACGCTTGATCGGTGCCAGTTCTGTTGAATATCTCATGTGTGCTAATAAGAGCATTAATGTGTTATCCATTTTAGTTGCCTTTGGAAGAAAAATATGGAAACCAAACGTATCACTTAGGCTTCCTGCGAGAACTACTATTACACCAGCTCAGTGCTTTTTTTCCAAGATCATAAGCCTAGTTGACTTTTCTATTCTCATTCATGTGGGAAAGCAAGATGGCATGGTGTGGCCTTCAGTCTCTCTCCTATTTGTACGTGTCTCAGGAGATGAATTATCTATGATAATGTAATTATAGAGGTGAACAAACATGTGCATTGTACTAGTTTGGGGTTTTTTTCCCCCTAACGAAGCCGCAGTCTGTCATCAGGACACTAGATGGTAGTCTCAGTCCAGAAACATTCCAGTGAATGTTTGACATCACAGTGACAGTAATCGTGGCTGTTTCAGAGGGGCTTGCTCTTTGCAACACAAGTTTTGAGGTGAATCAGTTGTGATGTGGAAATGTTACTCAAAGCTGAACTCTCTGCAGTTAGGTTCAGTAGCTTGTAACCAATTCCCAGCTGATTTCCAGAAAAGGAGATCTCGAGTCCAGTAATTTTGCAGTTAACTGTTACAGATCTACCTAAAAACTAGTGAAATCTCTGTTTCTGATGGTGTGAGCACAAATTCTGATCAAAAGAGAAACCTAGTCCCTAGGTATCTCAATGACTGGCCTCAATGAGAGGTGGAAAACATATTAGCCTCTTTTTTTCCCCTTCGTTTGGAGCAGATGTATAAGCAAATGTCACCTCAGACCATGGAAACATCCTGGCTTGTAGGCTATTATGTGAAGTTGTCCTATTTCACATTTGGAATGGACAAACTGTGACCCATGAAGCCATGATAATTTTGTCACATGCGATTAAGTTGGTATCTTCTACTTTGCATAAATAATGAAGTACTTGCTGACTTGCATTCTTTGTTAGGGCTCCAATATGCTTTCAGTTCAAGTCTAGTCTTTGAAGGAGGTGGGCTAGAAACTTCAATTTGTATCTTTCACGGCCAATCCCCATTCCCTTCCACCTGCTTGTCTTCCCCTGAAAAGTCAGAATTGTTAAGGCTCATTTTACAGTTACTGCAGATATGTGAATTTTACTTTTTATAAATATATGCCATTAAACTTTCAAGAACAGAAGAATACAGAATTCAATAGCAGCACAGAATCAAAAGAGAATTAGTTGACTTCATTCCCCACTGATCAATATTCAGGTTATTTTAGATGTGCTGGCTGGGGATGGACCTTCTTCCAGCTTTCCCTGAATCAAAGAAAGGATTCCCTTTGACACCAAGGATGTTAAGGAAGACTTGCAGCCATGTTCCTGCTTGCTTTGTTCAGTTATGTTTCAGTGTGAGGTTACTAAAAAATGCATGTGGGATGTGGAAATAACCGGTTTTAATTATTAGATATCATAGATTGACTGAGAAATGAACCCAATTCTCCCTCTGCTGAGGGACTGGGAATAGAATGCAAGGAGAAATCAGACATATGTTACTCCTAACATGACCATTTCAGTTTCAACAAATGGCAAACTAGTATTGATTTCTATACATAAGCTATGAACAAAAAAGAATTACAAAACGTCTCAGCAGCCTGAAAAGCCAATATCGACCAAACTAGAATGGCATTTAGGAGAGCGATGCTTAGCTGATGAAAATAAATAGCAGTAAAATAGCTTCTCACTTGTAATTTTTATCTAATATTGTATCAGGTCTGTAATCCCTTGCAAGTGTCATCTAATGCATCACTGGTGACTACAGAAATGTGCAGAATTAATAAAGAAGGTGCCTGGATGTGGAATAGCTACCCACCTCCAATCTTCCTGAAAGGCTTCAGCTTTTGATGTATGATATTCCTCTGATGAAAGTATAAAATCTATTAGTTCACAAAGTGAGTCTTATTCTTGAGTTCCAGCAAAAGAAGCCCTTTGCTCGAGGCCCCAGTTTCATACCATCGATTTATCTTTATCCCAACATGCATCTTCAGCTGTGAAACTGTGGTCATGCTACAGTACATCTAACAGGAGCGGGTAAGGGGTTGCAAACATGTGGATTGGAATAAAATTTGGTTTAATATTTCTCTACCTTTAAATACCTGAAGCAGAGAAAGGGAGTAAGGGATAGTAGATGGGTGTGAATTGGCAGGCTGCACGTGAAGGGAACTCCAGCAGGAAGGGGAATAGAGCATGGATATGGGTGACTGGGATGCTGTGAAATAAATGGGCATGTCAAAAAGCCAAAAATATGACAAACTTTCCCCAGAAGAGTGTTGGAGCGGTTCCTCTGGAGATCCCTTTCCCTTGTTGTTGTGCCCCTAGAATGTTACTGTTCCAGCATGAGACAAGCATCAGTAGTTTTTAAGGAACAGAAGGAGAAAGTCTTTCTCGCTAACACAGGCCAATCATCATTTTGCATTCAACAGCCTTCCTTGAGTACGTTTTGATTTCTCCTCTGTTTTAGAGCAGGGGAGCCCGGGTGGGTGGATGGGGGAGCCCAGAGGGTGTGGACATCAGCAGAGCACAGCATATGGGATCAGTCCATTCAAACAGACAGCTTTACGCTATCATCCCACTGCCATCAGAAAAGAGCCCATGGAGCAGGTATTGGGTCTCTGAATGCATCTGCCCAATGTTGTACACCCCTAATGTTCCGGTTAAAACTGGGGCTTCTAGTCCCTTCTCCCTTCGTCAGGTCCCAGGTCTCCCTCAGGTTCAGCAGAAAGTGAGAGCCATGAGGATGTTCCTTGCCTCCCCAGAGCATGCTGGCCTCCTTTTAATGGGAATTTAGACCAACAATCCTTAGTTCCTACAGTAACCTACTGAGATGAGAAACCACTACTAGGCAAGTGCCACTGTATTTTTTTAGGCTCAACAGGTAGAAAACAGTTTGTTGTACTGATTCTGCAAGGATGTAAGCTCTTGCTAAGTATGGGAGGTTGCCGCTTGCTGTAGAATACTGGTGTTTCAAGTTCAACATGCATTTCACCAGCCTGAAGCTCAAATCTTTATCGACTTGTGGCCAACTGCAAGCAAGAGTGGCTCCATCCCTTTGGTTACAAATATTACTGTTTGACTGGTATCATAGTTTGAAAAGAAATTAAACTGAGAAGCAGGTGTTGTGTACAGCCAGACAAAGAAAAAGTTTAGGAAGCCTCTCTCTATATCTTCAGATCAAGATGAACTTTGATAAACTTGGTTATTAAAAAAACAAGCAACATTTTTCTTCCTATTCTGACTTGCAAATTAAGCTAAACTTGTATTATCAAATCTGATTGGAATTTATTTTCAGCTGAAGAGTTCACCACAGACTTAAAAGACTAAAGCCAAGATCATAATTGCATATTGTGAACTGGCCCTGCTGCAAAAGTTTTCCTGATTTCAGACCAAAAATCTACTTAGTGAAAGGGGGTTTTGTACTAAATGAACAGTTAGAAATGCAGAAATTGTTGTTCTCATTCAGATGCAGAAAGGATTTTCATTCAGATCCCTCCTCCATCCCTTTGAAATGCTATTTACCTACATCAGAGTCTAATAAGGTTAATGGGTTAGATGTTCCCCTAGTGTAAATTGTATCAGTGGGAAGAATACTGCCTGAATAGAGTCCTCCAGCTCTATTCATTTGCTTTCAATGTGTCAAATTAATTTTGCCACATGGGTAATAAAAGCTGTGCTTCTGTGTATTTCTGTAAACATTGTACGATTTAGAAAGTGTTTATGATTTCTTTCAACAATGAAACTTAAACTGTGCGCAGTCCAATATCACTGAGTAATTTCAGAAGCGACTGAGGCATGTAATTGAGTTTGTCAGCGTAATTGTATTTTGGAGTAGATAGTGGTATGTTTTTTTTAGTCGTTAGCAAGTCTCGTATTTAGTGTGCTGATTAATTCTATTAGAGGAGTTAATTAGACTGAGAAGGTGGGGGTGAGAATGGATACAAAATTAAAGCACTGCATTTAACTCAGAGTTGATTATTCTGTGCACAGAGAAATGCCGCCTCTCCCTGTTTTGGACTCACGTGTGTGATTAGAGCTCATCAGTGCAGCCCTGCGTCTGCCGACAAGGACGGACGATGAGTATGGATGCAATTCTCTCTCCTTTCAAGTGTGAACTTCCAAATTAAGGCACTGCAGGGCACAGAGCTGACCTGACTTAGAAATAATAAGCTCCTGTGCATATTCTGTAATAATAAAAATAGTAATTACAATATCTGTATTTCTGGCACAGCCTCCCCATATTGTTTCCTGTGAAGAATGAAAAGCAATAAGGAATGAACAGGCACCACTTAAGGGCATTCTCTGGCTTTGCGGACTTCAGAAGGTCTTGGGCTCGAGGCTTAGCATGGGAGATTCAGATTTTCCCCTGCAAAAAGAAAAGAGACTTGGATGCTGGAGGCCTGGCAGCTGCATCTGCCCTGGAGGTACTTCAGTCGGGAGCTGAATGCAGAGCTCTGTTGGCATCTCCAAGCTGGAGCCGGCACATCTTGCCCGCAGGGAGCTGCACGGGCCCTGCCTGCACCAGAAAGGTGGGTGCTCTGCAGAGGAGTTGGCTGGTCTAAAAGAGGGAGCTGAACTTGCAGCTGCGTTAAAAAAGAATCATAGATCTGACCCAGAGCCTGGTGGTAGACATGTCATTTTTAGAGAGCATCACTAGCCCTGGGATGGGAAAGGGAGGAGGATGGACGGACATTAAGTCTCCCTACCTGTTGACTGGGTGCTGTGCAGAATGAAGTACAGCCTTAGGAGCGGCCATGGAGGAGCTGATGTGGCTCTTCTGCATCTGACCTAGCATGGACCAAGCTAGCTCAAAGTATGGGCAGGCTGAGCTCAAGCCCTTCTACACCTCTTCATCCCCACAGTATGCCCCAAAGCACTTCTGGGTGTGAGATGGGAAGGATGGAGAATTGAAACAGCTTCCTCTAAAGCCCAAATATGTGAAATAAATATATACAGAATAGATTTTTAAGCAGCAGTGTGTAATTTTTGAATCTAGCGTTGGAGTGTTTCCAACTAGACAAACACAAGACACTGTCAGAAGAGCATAAAAACATGCCTCGAGGCATCATCTGAGCTGGAAAAAAGTTGGGTCCCTTTATGAACCAAACATAAATATTGGGAGCTGGTGTAATTTTCTGGAATACAGTTTGTCTGAATAGATGCGAAGGAAGGATACTGTAAAACAAAGCAGTGGTCAGGACTACACAAAAGCTAGGTCAAGAGCCTGTACATTTTCAAGAAATTGTGGTGCCATGTCAGGGAATTGCTCCCAGGCTGCCTGGTCATTACAGCGCTGTCGGTAAAAATGCCTCTTATCTTCGGACTCCTTCCCCGTTCAGATAAAGCAGCTGTGGTCAGTACAGGGCATATTTTAATAAGATTCAGAGTGGTAACATCTGGCAAATTCACATGTCATACGCTTCTCCTTCCCCATATAAAAACAGCCTCTGTTCCCATGCTTTTGTGTTTCCCTTAGATAAGGGCTTTTCTGCAACAGAATACGGATGATAGGTTATCGGCTAGGAATGGCAATGCGCCTCACGATGGCACGATATGAAGAAACGATCAGAAACTTTCGCCGTTGAGAAACTTCACGTCGGAAGCCAGCTCCGATAATCCTATTGAGAGGAGGAGAGCTGGCAAGTCTCTCTCGCTGCAAAACAGAAGGAAAAGGAAGAGGGCCCTGGAAAGTCACAGGAGGGTGAACAACTATTTCTTGTCACCAGCTCCTTCCGCTGTTCCTGGGAAGGACCTCTCGGCTGCCTCTCACCAAAGGGTTGTGCTCCGCAATATCAAAGAAAACATGGAAGATGTCTCACAGCCAGGACTGAGACAAGACTGAAGCACCTCAGGAAAGATTCGGAGATGTACAGAGGGAGAAGGCAGTGGGAGCCTCAAGCAGAAGAGCAGCAGCATGGCTGTCCAGGGGCATCATGGATAAAAGGACAACTTTTTGTGATGGCAAATCACATCCTGACTATTGGGCTTGGACTCGGCTGCTGGATTCAGTGGCTGTTACAGCAATGGTCCAGGGCTCTGTGAGTACCCAGAGATGCCTCTAGGGATAGTCTAAAATGCCCAAGAAGGTTAAGTCTCTGCAGTTGACAAGATTTATGAATCTGAAAATTTTTAGGCAATACTGAGACTCCGAAGATCCTGTTTTAATGCAGTAGGAGTCTGCTGTTACAGTAGGAGTCTGCTTGTTACAGTAGGAGTCTGCTTGTTACAGTAGGAGTCTGCTACAGGCCACCAGATCAAAGTGACAGCGAGGATGTGGCCCTCTACAAACAGATAGGGGCAGCATCGCGCTCACACGCTCTGGTCCTCATGGGGGACTTCAACCACCCCGACATCTGTTGGAAGGACAACACAGCAGAGCACAGGAAATCCAGGAAGTTCTTAGAATGTGTCGACGACAACTTTCTTCTGCAAATAATAGAGGAACCAACGAGGAAAGGAGCAGTGCTGGACCTTGTCCTCACCAACAAGGAGGGGCTGGTCGGGAATGTCAAGTTCAAGGGTAGCCTCGGCTGCAGTGACCATGAGATGATAGAATTCAAGATTCATAAGGCAGCAAGGAGGGTGCGCAGCAAGCTGGCTACCCTGGACTTCAAAAGAGCAGACTTTGATCTCCTGAGAGATCTGATTGGTAAGGTAGCGTGGGAAAAAGAACTGGAAGGGAGAGGGGCCCAAAAAAGCTGGGTGGTATTTAAGGATTGCCTCCTCCAAGCTCAGGAGAGGTGCATCCCAAAAAAGAAGAAATCGGGCAAAATAGCCAGTAGGCCGGCGTGGATGAACAAGGAACTGCTGGACAAACTCAGGACCAAAAAGGAGGCCTATAGAGGGTGGAAGCAGGGAAAGGTAGACTGGGAAGAATACAGAGAAGCTGTCCGAGTCACCAGAAACCTGATCAGGCAAGCGAAAGCCCAGGCAGAACTAAATCTAGCCAGGGATGTGAAAAATAACAAGAAGAACTTCTATAGATATATCAGGGATAAAAATAAGACGAGGGAAGCTGTGGGTCCCCTCCGGAAGGAAACGGGAGACCTGGTCACCCAGGATGTGGATAAGGCTGAGCTACTGAATGACTTCTTTGCCTCAGTCTTCACTGGCAAGGGCCCTAACCACACTGCCCAAGTCACGGAGGGCAAGAACAGGGGCTCTGGGAATGAAGAAGCACCCACAGTACAAGAAGACGAGGTTCGAGACCTCTTAAATAACCTGAAGGTGCATAAGTCCATGGGACCTGATGAAATCCATCCACGGGTCCTGAGAGAACTGGCGGACGAAGTTGCTAAGCCCCTCTCCATCATATTTGAGAAATCGTGGCAGTCTGGTGAAGTTCCCACTGACTGGAAAAAAGGGAACATAACTCCAATATTCAAAAAAGGAAACAAAGAAGACCCGGGAAACTACAGGCCGGTCAGTCTCACCTCTGTGCCTGGCAAGATCATGGAGCAGATCCTCCTGAAATCCTTGCTAAGGCACATGGAGAATAAAGAAGTGATTGGAAACAGCCAACATGGCTTCACCAAGGGCAAATCGTGCCTGACAAATTTGGTGGCCTTTTACAATACTGCCACAGACTTGGTAGACAAGGGCAGAGCGACTGACGTCATTTACCTGGACTTATGCAAAGCATTTGACACTGTCCCGCACGACATCCTGGTCTCAAAATTGGAAACTCATGGATTCGATGGATGGACCACTCGGTGGATAGGGAACTGGCTGGATGGCCGCATCCAAAGGGTTACAATCAATGGCTCAATGTCCAGGTGGCGGCCAGTAACGAGTGGTGTTCCGCAGGGGTCGGTACTGGGACCAGTACTGTTTAACATCTTTGTCGGTGACATGGACAGTGGGATAGAGTGCACCCTCAGCAAGTTTGCTGATGACACCAAGCTCGGTGGCGCAGTTGACACGCTGGAGGGAAGGGATGCCATCCAGAGGGACCTAGACAGGCTGGAGAGGTGGGCTCGTGCAAATTGCATGAAGTTCAACCAAGCCAAGTGCAGGGTCCTGCACCTGGGACGTGGCAACCCCAGGCACAAATACAAGTTGGGTGGAGAATGGCTGGAGAGCAGCCCCGAGGAGAAGGACTTGGGAGTGCTTATGGATGAGAAGCTCAACATGAGCAGGCAGTGTGCACTGGCAGCCCAGAGAGCCAACCGTGTCCTGGGCTGCATCAGGAGAAGTGTGGCCAGCAGGTCTCGCGAGGTGATTCTGCCCCTCTACTCTGCGCTCGTGAGACCCCTCCTGGAGTACTGTGTCCAGCTTTGGAGTCCTCAACACAGAAAGGACATGGACCTGTTGGAACGGGTCCAGCGGAGGGCCACGAGGATGATCAGAGGGATGGAGCACCTCTCCTATGAAGACAGACTGAGAGAGCTGGGGTTGTTCAGCCTGGAGAAGAGAAGGCTCCGGGGAGACCTTATAACAGCCTATCAATACCTGAAGGGAGCCTACAGAAGAGCTGAAGAGGGACTCTTTGTCAGGAAGAGTGGTGACAGGACAAGGGGCAATGGTTTTAAATTGGAAGAGAAGAGATTTAGATTAGATATAAGGAAGAAATTCTTTACAGTGAGGGTGGTGAGGCACTGGAACAGGTTGCCCAGGGAAGTTGTGGATGCCCCATCCCTGGAAGTGTTCAAGGCCAGGCTGGATGGGGCTTTGAGCAACCTGCTCTAGTGAGAGGTGTCCCTGCCCATGGCAGGGGGGTTGGAACTAGATGATCTTTAAGGTCCTTTCCAACTCTAGCCATTCTATGATTCTATGATTCTATGATTCTATGACTTCATGTGGTCTTACAAGACATAGGTGGCAGCGTGCAGTGGTGGCTAAAAGGGATGTGCAGGAGTTTTGGGGCAGGCAACATGTCCCAGCAGCTGGTCCTTCTGAGACCCTTCAGCCCTCTCCTCCCTGTTAAGTGGCACACTATGTACTTTTGTTTCTTTGTCCTTCTCTGAGTAGCCAAAACAGACTGAGAAAGACTTTTCCTTGAATTAAATGACACTAAAAATGAATTGTTTCAAGAACAAGTACACAGCACCAAGCACACAGCATGTTTTTTAAATCAAACTTTATTTTTACAGTTTACATTTAAAAAATAGCTATAGTTTACATGCCAAAATTTAGCTG
Organism: Numenius arquata; assembly: GCF_964106895.1. Taxonomy (NCBI): domain Eukaryota; kingdom Metazoa; phylum Chordata; class Aves; order Charadriiformes; family Scolopacidae; genus Numenius; species Numenius arquata. The sequence continues at coordinate 7,157,222 of NC_133583.1, read as the reverse complement.
TTCAAATAAACCCTTAAGATCCTTTCTTCAGCAGCATCTCCCAAAAGGTGGATCATTTCGGCCACAGTGGCTGCTCTATATGTCATTGCAAGCACTTCCCATCAGCCGTGCTCCCAGGGAGCTGGTGAAGGAATTTAGCTGATAAAAACTCTGAGCTGAGCAAACAGCTGGCAATGAACTAATTTTCTAAAATACTGCTCCTTGTCTGTACAGAAACAATTGCAATTTATTTATGCCAGGAGGCTGATGGAGGTGAGGGTCATCCTTGAGCCAAAGCCACCCACCTCTCCCAGGAGCCCAGGGCAAGGGCCACGGCATTGGGATGGAGGATTTATCCATCCCCATGGAACAGGGAGGGGTCAGTGGCTAGCACTCCAAAAACATAAAATTCAAGGAAATCCAATTTTAAATGAGTCTTTCCTTACAAAGGTGTAGTAAAATAGCCTGAGGGGTCACGCTGGGCCTCCACCAGGATGGCCTTGGTCTCCTCCTGGTCCATACTGGTTGGAAGGAGAGGGCCAGTGGGTCCAGCACTAATGTTGCACCCACTCCTCCTAGGAGGGGACAACCCACACTCTATTTCATTAGCATTGGTCACAGTCTTTGGAAGAGGTCAGTTAATCCTCTTTTTTTTTTTTTTTGAACAGAGGAAGGCATTAACTCACCAGGAGAACGACTGAAGCAATTCAGTGGCCAAAGGAACCCTCATGTCCCAGTTCCAGCTACTCTGCGGGAATGTTAGGGATGCTCCTCTGGGACCTTTTGGTAATGCACAACTGTCTGGGCAGCTTAGGGCCATCCTGTTGCAAACTTTTTCTTAACTCCGCTTCCTGAGTCAACTAAGTCATTGCATCAGCCCACAAAATGAGCTGAGAACAGATGTGAGTGATTCCAGTGTCAGGAGTTTGGACTATAACCACAAATGCAGACATAATTAAGAATTTTCCTCCATTTCTCGTATGTGCTAAATGGAAATATTAGATTAACTCAGCTATGCTGTAAGACTAACTGCAGAGAGTCTCTGGAAGATGTGTTCACATGGAAAAGGTCGCTACATTGCCACTGGATCATTATTTCGCTTACTTTACCCAGTAGTTAAAATGCATGTTTTCTGTCTTTCCTAGACCATTCATCTTCAATTGTCCAGGCAGCCAATAAGGCAGAATAAATGAGGATCATCGGATCATCAGAAAGTTGTACAGTTTAAGGTTTTCTATCATTATGCAAAATCTACATCTTCATTAATCACTTTTTTTCCTTAATGAATTTGGGGACTAGTGTTTCTGTTGCTAAGTACTCAAAGGAGTTATTAAATCTCTGGCTGTCTGGTTCCCCCATCTGTTTCCATAAAAATTTAGTGCAATTAGTATTTCAGCAAAATTTCTAAAACCTGCCAGATTTCTTAAGAACAGGGACCACTACTGTAAGCGTGAGGGGGAGCTTATGTTGTCTGAGTGGCAAAAAATTATCTAAAATCCACATTAAACCAGCCTTCCCTGTAGTTTGCAGGAAGGTTAAGGCAGCAAAAGGAAGACTGACAGAATGAAGAGAGGCTGGAAAAACTGCTGCCTGTCCAGCTGTCCGCTGCTGGTTAGGTGTTAGAATAATATTAAATTAATTTTCATTTTTTGAAGGGGACAGCTCCAGAAGCACAGCCAACAGCCAGGGTAGTGGGTAGAGGTCTGCAGCGTGGCTACTGGGTGTGCAGAGGGGCAATGGGATGGCTCCTGGGGGTAAGTACCAGTCCTGGGGGGAAGTACTGGGCACAGGAGTCCGCTTCCTTGCGCAAGAGCCACTTGGTGTCATGCGCCCTCTTGGATTTTACTGTGGACAAGAGCACAAGCAGGGCAGGACAAGTCCTACCCCCGGCAGAAATAAACTGCAGAATATAAGCCTGTGCTTCTGCAGGAGTATGGAAGGAGCCCACGCCTTGGTGTGCGCACATCAGGTGTTAAAGGAGGCTGGTGACAACACCGTGCACTGACATGGTCTCAAGGAAGGCCCTTTATTCCACACTGATTTCACAGTTCTGCAGTCGTTCGTAATAAAATGGGACAAACCAGTTTTTGATGGCCAAAGGGTTATTCTTCCTAATCTCTTAATTAATGGCCCCCTCCACCGTACTGTGGTGCATCACAGCCTCTTGGGTGCTGTATGCGGCCCTATCATTGAAATTCGCCCTCCAGATGGCCTTCCTGGCCCCTAAGCATTATGTACCTGCTTAATATCAAATTAAAGGGATCCCTGAGTCCTTATTTTCACTATATTTATGCCAGGATAAATTTCCATCTGCTTTTAAGAACAGTGGGATGGGCCCATTTTCTCAGGAAGGAAGGGTTGCAGGGTGTTGTCTGAGCTGAAGCAAAAATGATGATCCAAGAAGGGCTGACTGACTGGAAGGGCTTGGCTTCGATGCTCCTGAATTGCCCAGGAGGAAGATAATAAACAGAATGAGGAGAGCAATTGCTTTAATAATTAATCTGGAACATGTGTGTGACTGATACCGCCAGGGGCTGATACATGCCAAGAAGTCTGTTTTTAACATCTGCTCTTCAGCAGCCTTAATATGTTATGACCAGATCAATATATCTTCTGCTGCTGGTGTCAGACGTCCTATAGGAGCTAGAGGCTTGGGAGGGAAATACACGTGAACAAACATATAGAAATGCATACATAGACCCATACAGGCATTTTTGTACGCGTGCATTGTTGTACCAGGGGAAGGATTAATAATGTGAAATCGATTCAAAACGGCGCTTAAGTAGCCCTGGAATACTGTGTTCAGTTTTAGTCTCTGCAATAAAAAAAAGCTGTGGACAGCTGTGGAGGTCCAGAGGGCCACAAAGATGAGCAAAGGACCAGGAAACCTGCCATATGAGGAAAGGCTGAGAAGAAATGGGTTTTGTCAGCTTTGAGAAAAGAAGGCTTAGGGGAGACCTTATCACCATGTTCTGGTATTTAAAGGGTGGCTACAAAGAAGATGGAGAGTCATATGGAAAAGACAAGTAGTAATGGGTACAAGTTACTCCCGGGGAGATTCCAATGGGACACAAGAGGAAAATGTTTCACAATGAGAACAATCAGCCATTGGAATAATCTCCCCAGGGAAGTGGTGGATTCCCCATCACTGGACACTTTTAAGATGCAGCTGGACAGGGTGCTGGGCCATCTTGTCTAGACTGTGCTTTTGCCGGGAAAGGTTGGGCCAGATGATCCTTAAGGTCCCTTCCAACCTGGTGTTCTATGAATCTATGACAAAGAAAACTCAGTGGCCAATTTTCGTTCCCTATGATCTCTCTTTTTGTGTGAAGCATAAGCTAGAGGATTGCTATGTTGTTGGCAGCTCATATCCCTCTCAGTGCATCCATAGATGCAATATGTTCTTTATACTGTAATTAAAAGGCTTTTCATCTCTTGCCAAGGCTTTTATGCGCCGCAAAGGCTGAAGGAAGCAGGTGAGGTGCTGTCGGCATAATGGTCATTTTTAAAAGCAGTCTTACCAGCCTGCAGCCACGGGCAGGGAAGGGCAGAGAAAGAGAGGAGCAGGGAATGAAAAAGGAGATGAAAGGAGGGGCTGAGTGAAAACCCAGTGGCCACAAAGCTGTTCTGGCGCTGGCAGAGTCAGTACTGGCAGCAGCACAGACACAACTGTCTATTCTCTCCTCTGCTACAGGGTATTGCACCCGCAGTGCCTGGGAAAAGCACCACGCGGCTGCTCCTCAGCCTCCCCAGCTTGCCCTCCAGCCCCTGAGCTTCAGCCACAGCTGGAAGCAGCCTTGGGAGAAGGTACAGAACCATGAACAAGCTGAAAACAGAGTTAAATGAAGGTATGGGGCCACAAACGTCCATCGTTCAGGTGCAGCCAGACACTTCCTTTGCCTGTGCTGGGTTTCTCTGCTCAGCCCATCTTCTTCACTTGCAGTGGAGATGCTGGGGAAGTCCTGTGGCGTTTCCTCGCAAGGAAGAAAGGACAGGAGAAAATGGATCTCTTGCTTCATTCAACTTACTCTGCAAGCTCAGGGGGAGTCCATTGAAGGACTTATCACAAAGATTAATGTTTGGCCTGCGGCATTAAGCAGAACTTGTTCATTTAAGACAGGACAGTGGCTTGGAAGAATAGGAGGTTATGACCTCTCTAATGCAGCAGCAGTTCTTCTGACAGAAGGTGATAAATAAAAAGAGTTGCTGCCACAGAGTGTATCTGAAAGCTTTGCACTGAACAATGTGAAAAATGCTTGCTATGACCCCAAGAACCTTTACATCAAGAGACCTCCTGGGCACATGGGGGGAATAAGGTCTCATTTTAAATGCTGCCATCAGTGGGTTGTATGGGGATAGCAGTAACTCTAAAGCATGCTTCATTTACTGCAGATGTCTGATTTTTCCCTCAATATTGCTCCAAAGTACCTAATTTGATGACAGACATGGACTTGGAAACTGAGGGACTTTCAGCTTTTGTGTTTATTTAGCCACTTACCACAACACCAGCTGGAAACGGTAGATTTCAGGTCATTTTTATTTCTGTCTAAATAGCACGGTTCTTTCAGAAAGCCAGGTACTCTGGCTGGGTGTTACTATAATAACTGCTCACAGTCCAGTCTTCACTATACTACAGCTGAACTATATAACTGTGGCTCCTGCTTCTTCCAGGAATCAGAACCAAAGTTTTCAGGAATTAATTCCTAGGACAGCAAACTGGCTTGCCTTAGGCTTCACACATATTGTGGGCTTTGGAGGAAAGGTGGTCAGACGGCCACGCTTGGGGACAGTTGTGCTAGTAATGTCAAAGACGACCACTTGTTTGATCATGTCCTGATACGAAACCAAGAAGTGATCCTTGATAAACACAACAAAGCCTGAATTAAAATAAAGTACTCATAACCTGCCAGTTTATTGTGAAAATTCTAAGTGAGGACCAGAAAACCAAGGAGCTGCCTTAAAAATCAAAGGAGGCTGAGAAATATAATACATTCATTTCTATTTCTTTCTATTTTTGCCTGCAGAGCTTTGAGCTTTTCACTCAAATGAAAATGAAGACTAAATTAAATGAAGACTGCTTTAACATCGCCTGTCTCTGGGGACTGAGGCAGTTCAGAAAAAAATCACAGCGTTGCAGGAAAGCTGTAATAAATTTGCTGGAGTTGGCAACTCCACTTTGATGTCAATCACTGCACTGCTGAAGGCAGGCGCTACCGGCCAGGACATCACGGTGCTTCCCACCTGCAAACACCCTTAGCAGTTTGATGAAGAGCTGAGCTGCCTGAAGGTGGTTACTGATGCTGAGAACGTCATCATATGCTCTGCTGCTACATCCAAAGTCTTCCCAAATGATGCGTTTGCAGCCAAGGAAATCTTGAATCGAAGCCTGCCAATTTTCCGGCTCCGCATGTCCTAGAGTGTTCTCCAACATTTGCCCCTTCTCCCTACCCTGGAATCGTATTTCCTGTAATTTCAAGTGCGGTTTCCTGCTGGGTGAGGATTATGTGAGGACCCTGTGCCAAAATCCTCTTTGCAACTTCTGAAACCACTGTGGATTTGAATGCCCTTTGTCGAGAGGGGTAGAGGCCTCAGAGACACAAGTACAAACCACAAAGCCTGGAGAAGAGAAGGCTCCGGGAAGACCTTATAACGGCCTTCCAGTACCTGAAGGGGGCCTACAGGAGAGATGGGGAGGGACTCTTCATCAGGGAGTGTAGCGATAGGATGAGGGGTAAGGGTTTTAAACTGAAAGAGGGGAGATTTAGGTTAGATATTAAGAAGAAATTCTTTACTGTGAGGTTGGTGAGACACTGGAACAGGTTGCCCAGGGAAGCTGTGGATGCACCATCCCTGGAGGTGTTCAAGGCCAGGCTGGATGGGGCTTTGAGCAACCTGCTCTAGTGGGAGGTGTCCCTGCCCATGGCAGCGGGGTTGGAAGTAGATGATTAACTTTAAAGTCCCTTCCAAGCTAAACCATTCTATGATTCTGATGAGATGGGAGTGAAAAATGGCATTTTCCCTCCAGGGAGAGCAAACACACTTCCCGGAAACTGGCAGGAGAGATGACCCTGGCCAGGATTCATTGGTTTCCCCGTGCATTGCTCTGATCTGCTCTTCACAGGCACGGCCCATGGAAGGTCTGCACAGGATGGCATGAGCAGCGCTGTCCATTGGGTGTCTCTGCTGCTGGCATGAACTGAGGAATAAACCTCAAGTGACTTCAGAAATGTTTTCCCCTCTAAATGCCTTTTTTTTTTCAATGGCCTTAGGTTTTGCTTTCTAACTGGACTGTAGCCGCAGGTGGCGCGATCCGGAGTGGCCACCGCAGCAGCCACCAGCGCCTCCGGCCCACACCTCGGGGGCAGCGCCTCTTCCCCCCCCCCCTTTTCTGAAGCAGCACGGCCGCTAGCGCACCGCAAATCACTATTAAGTAAGAACTAATTAACGTTTAGCGATAATGGGCGGCGCTAACACTCTGGAGACGCTGAGGGCCCCCGGCGGGCAGAGGGAAGCGCGGGGCCACGGGCAGCGGCGTCGCGGCCGGCCGTGCGCATGCGCGGCAGCCTTGCACAGGCGCAGTGACGACGCGCTCCCGCCTGACCGCGGGTCAGGGGCAGCAACATGGCTGCGCCTATGTGCACGCCGGGGGCACGGCTAGAACGGGCGGTCTAGTGCTGTGCGGTGGTGTGGGGAGTCGGGCTGCGTCGTGTCGTGTAGCTTCCCCGTATCGCTACCCCGGCATGGAGCCGCGGGAATCCTGGGCGGCCTTGGCGGTGAGTGAGCGGGGCCGGGCCTGCCCGTTGCCAAGGCGACGCGGCGGCCTCGGTTTACCGGCCCCGCAGGCCCCAAGCCGGCGCAGCGCTGAGGGGCGGCGGGAGTGCGCTTCGGTTCGTCTCTCCTTGGCTTCCACAGCCGCCCTCGGGCGGGGGTGTCGGTGCCGCGGAGAGGCGCCCTGGGTCTCCCCGGGCCCGGCTGTCGCTGCTGGGCGTGCCTGTGCTTTGCGCTGCATTTCTTGCCCTAAAAGCTGCGTTTCAATGTGGACGCCCACAAGCGGGTAAAGCCCCCGGTCTCCATAGCTAGGGACCATCCTGGAAACACCTGGGACTCCTCTCAGTTCCGTGTTGGAAATTCATGGACTCGCTGCCCAGGGGTAGAGTGAGGAGGGCTGCGGGCCTGTGCCGGCTGTAGAGTTCAGCTCCCTGCCCCAGATACTCCAGGGGCACTCGGCTGCCAGCCGCAAGATCATGGTTCAATGTGTTTGAATTAAATCCTGGTTTTGTTTAATCGTTTTGATGGAGTTAAGTTTAACGGGTATATCCAACTCCTGGTAAAGGTTTTTCATCTCTTTGACTTCTAATAATGCTGCTGTTACCGAAAGGTAGGGGGAAAGGTGCATTTTAGTTGTCTTATTATCGAAAAGTCACTACTGTTTTCTGCAGATGGCGTAAGCGCACAGGTATTGTCGCCCGCTGGCAGGTGCTCTATTAGCTGCTTCATGAATTTAAATGACATTTAAGATACAGAACTTCGAAAACTGAAGAAGCAATTAGTAACTTTTGATTCACGTTTTCACAGATGGGTAGATTAAATCTGATTAAATCTGATCAATGTTATTTTCAGCAGATAAGGATTTTGATGAAAAAGAGTGAAGAAAAATCAATACATGCAAAATAGCCAAATAGATTAAAAGAGTAATTAACTTATTGACTAAAACTTTAGTAGTAGATAGTGAACACCTCTCTGAATCCTCTGTTGGCCCTGAAAAAAAGATTAAGTAACACATGATTTGTTTTCAGGCAAAGTTAAAAATCTGTGCAGCTGTTTCTTGTGTGATGCTCTACATGAGATAGACTTCAAACTATTTTTTTCCTGTTCTGAAAAACAGTGCATCTAAATAATGTTTCATAGTGGATTAATGCTAACTATTGATATTTTTTTTCTTTTGTTTTTGTTTTGAAATGAGTTTTTCCTATTTATTTCAGTCCCTTCCTCCTGTTTTTGACAAGTAATTAATTTCTACAGATCAGCCATGTCTTGGGGAAACCTTTTTTTAAAAAATAAAGTCATCTGGAAACACAGACACTGGAAAAAGATTGCACTTTAGTTGAAATGACTTTCAACTAAAACTTCCCCTTTTCTTTATGACTTTGAAAACATCTTTCTTTAATATGATTTTTCTTTTTTTTCCCATATAGGATTTTGTCAACAAAGGAAAATAAAGCTTATTTTTGGCTTTGTTCAACAAACCAAATGGAGGGCTAACACTTTAAATGAAGACATTTGCTAGGAAAATGTGAACATGCTTTCTGGAGATGCTTACAGGGGAAGCAGAATTGCTTCTCTCTTTTCCTGATCTTATCACACAAATTCCCAGAGGTGTTGGTCATTCTGTGCTGTGTCATTTTGATAAGTGGCATTCACTGTCTTACTTTTATGTGTAGTGGGTAATTGTTGAATTGCTTTGCTTGTACTATTCCAAACACTGAGGTTGTTTTGAAAATACCTTAAAAGTGGTTTAAAAGTTGTAATATCTATTACTTTCTTCCTTTTGTTGAAGCTTCCTTGTTAAAGCTGTCAAAGCTATTGGGGTCTGTGTAAATATCAGTTTATAATTTGACCTCAGAAAGGATACGGTCAGTAGTGCTTTGGTTTAGGCATGTGCCTCAGTTATTCACATAAGCACCACAGCTTCACCCCATGAATAATAATGCACTTTACTCCATGGTTTTGTCTTGAAGGCTGGAGGCGTTGCTGGCGTCTGTGTTGACTTGATCCTTTTTCCACTGGATACTGTAAAAACAAGACTGCAGAGTCCCCAAGGATTTAGGAAGGCTGGTGGTTTTCGTGGCATCTATGCTGGTGTTCCTTCCACTGCTATAGGATCTTTTCCAAATGGTAAACTTTCTTTGGATTGTGCTTTGTCATCTTTAAGTGGGAACTTGTGTAGTACAGGACAGTCGTGTCTGTGGCGTCCTCTCCTGTAGGTGACTGGATTCTGTGAGTCCACGTCCAACTGTGAAGAGCAGTTTCTAGAATCGTACCGTATTAAACAAACTCTTCGAGCAAGCTTGGAATGAAGGCTGCTGTATGAAAAGCAACCCTTACTTATTGGAAGCGTTCCTGGATATGTTTTCTAAGCTTGTCCTTTACTTACAGGGGCACCCTAACGCATTTCCAAGTGCCAAAGAGGGCTCGAGTCTTGCTTGCCCTGGACGCTTTTGTCATGACCCACTCATTCACAGCGTTGGAAATGAATCAGAATTCAAAGTGCATGAGCACTGGAGCTAGTTGCCTTTGGGATGCTATGCCCGTCTTTTTCTCCTTGAAAACAACTACATCGCTTAAAATGAGAAGACATCAGGAATACTTTTGAAACTGAAACTTTAAAAAAGTAAACGCTTGTAGTCCCTGCAGAGAAAAGGCATCTAAAATTCCTAATGCCTTTATCCATTTTGTCTTTGTAGGGAGGGATAAGAAAGTAGCAAGCTATGCTGTCAGTAGTAAATGTTAGGAGAACTTTGCTGACAAATCCACTGACACGTTCAGATGTTTGATGTCCTTCATAAGATGATATAAAAAAAAATTCAGTTCTTTATCTTGTTTGCTCTGTTATCTCCTTTTGAGGTGATAAGCATCTTTTGATTAGCAGAAGGCAATTCACATAGCCCTTCTTTACAATTAAAATCTGTTCCCCCGCAAGACATGTCAGTTTTTTTCAGGATTTACATCTTCAAAATCTGAACTGTGGCTTTATCTTTCCAACGTATGACTGAGAACTGAAATTATCTTTAGGAGAAGGAGTAACCCTTAAGGTGCAAGTGCCTTTGTAGTTGACTTGTAGTGAATAAACACAGCCATGTTGCTATGCTCAGTTTAGGTTTGTCTGTTTCTTGTTCGCTGGATGGGACTTTTGCAAGTCCTTCACAATTCTTTTTTATGGAGCTAAAATGCAAAATATTAAACTGCTGATAGCTAGGAAGAAGTTATTAATATCTGTGACTGAAACAGTTTTGCACATTGCAGAGTAGCAGACTTGTATCAAATACATTGATGATTTTGGGATATTGGTTGTTGTTTGTTTTGTTTGTTTGTTGTTTTTATTTCTTTACAATTAATCAACTGTTTTGGGTTGGGTGTGGTGTGTTTTGTCTTTGGTGGTTTTTTTTTTTTTCCCCTCGCCCTAAAACAGACCATCAATACAATTCAACCAATCAATCTCCTCTCTGCTCTTCCTATCAATGAATATGGAAGATACCATTTTTTCAAAACCTGCTGGACATTCATGACTAATTAACACATCTTTCCTTATCTCAATACTAAAAATGGCCTTAAGTCCTGACACCTTTGATATTAATGGGAGATTTGCCAGTGACAGCCAAGAGCGTGAACTTCCGAGGAATTATCTCGCAGATTGTGTTGATACTGTTTTGGGGCAAAAATATCCTGTTTTCAACTACAGTTGTCGAATAATAGATGGAAAAATCCACCTCTAAATGTTTTTGTGCTAGTTCTGTGGTGGAGGAACAGTTAAATGACTGCATGTATTCTTGAATTTCAGCTGCTGCATTTTTTATCACCTACGAGAATGTGAAATCCCTGTTGCACCATGGCTCTACATCTTACTTGACTCCAGCAGCACACATGGTGGCTGCCTCCCTCGGGGAAGTGGTAAGAAAGAAGTTCATATATTGTGTGTCTGTGGGAGGAGAGGAAACCATTCAATTGTGAAAACTCAGGTTTGGTGTCATATCTTACTTTTTTGAGTGTTGACCATCTTTGTACTTGTGAACAGTTGTTACAAAAATATTACTTATTTTTTAATGAAGTGTTGGCACTTGTAAGGATTGTTTCAAAGCGAATGAATGAGTTAGTAACAATTCTTAGTGGGCCTGTTGGCTGCCCTTGCTAAGTCAGTAGGTTGTGGAAGCGTGCATTGTTCCAAAACGTGAATACTTCATATTGTAGTAGTTTTACATCAAGAAAAGCTTTTACAGCCTTTCAGCTTCATGTGGGGTAGTCGTGGCAAGGTTTTTTTTTTATTTTAAAAATAGCCCTAAGACAATGATGTTATATGTAAAGTGGGTAGGTGCCATCATCTGAAACACATGCACCTTGACGTGTAAGAACTAGTATTAACTAATTAATATTTATCTCCCTCTCCTTCCCTCCTTACATTCACATTCAGCCAACACCATTTACCAAAACATTTTGTTGTACGTATAAACAGACTCTCCCAGTGGATGTACAAAATGAGGGGACAGCATAGGGCAGCTGTGTAACTTCACTTACCAAATGATGTGTAATGCTTTCCTGGTGAAGCCTGTCTCAGTGGAAATTGTCATGGGTGATCTAATGAACCTTTTTCCCTTGAGATGGATATCTGTATATTTTGGTTACAGCTTTTCGCATGGTCTCTCTGATAGTTATAGTCCTTAGTTTAATATATTGGTTGGGTTATTATGGGATAAAGATTTATGTGAATCATAAAAATTTCTCTATACAAGCTTTTTGAAAACTCTTCCTCCCACTTTTTGGAAAAGTTGGTGTTTCTTATCCATTAAATCCATTATTTTGTTTATAGCAGGTTCTGGTGCTGCAAGTAATGGCTTGTTTTGCCTAGGTTTATACCATACTCAGAATAATTGGGACCAAATTCTGTTGAACGCTTTAGATAATCATTAAGGAAGGTCACAAGAGAAGAGTCTTTTGTTTTGATGCCTAGTTTGCCCTTGCCTTGTTAGCAGCGTGGACTTTGAACCTATTGAATTTAAGTAACAAAATACCTCTTGCCCTCATGACTTTCCAGTCTGGTATATGTATATATATGTATAGTGAGAGAGGTCTGTCTAGGCTGTTTCCCAGCTTCTATTGACCACTCCTGAGAAATCTTTCTTTTTTTTTTTTTTTTTTTTTTGAGAGAAGGAAAAGTTTTTTAGTATTAAGGAAATGTCAAGGCTGTATTTGAAAGTGACTTTACATACCAGTTTAAGACTGTAAAATTAATTTCATTACCAACGTGCAATACCAGGATACCAGGATGAATGGGCAACCTGGAAATCCACAGAGTTGAAAGTTTAGCTCTGGCAAGAGCTAGTACGTGACAGTCTGTAACAGGAACTTCCTGCGCAAATAGCCTGTAGCAAGTGTTGAAAGAGAACACTTCTTGATGTGATCAATGATGACATACTTGTCTATAGGTAAATACTGTAGATGTTTTATCCACACACTTTGTATTAGAAATTTGAATATTGTGTTTTTAAACACTCTTTATTTGCAAAGAAAAAGAGCAAGGTTGCTTTGGATTAGCTGAATCAAATATATTCTAGGTTTAGCAAAATCCTTCTTTCCCCAGATACTCTTCTTGTTTTTAACTGCAGAGTTGGCACAGTGTCTTGGCAGTTTTTGGGGCTGAGTGTTCAGCTGTAAACAGCCCATTGCTGTTCCTGCCAGTGCTGTCCACCTCCGTTCTCCTGCTTTTGTCACACTGGATGTTTTCTGGCACTGCAGTGGTGATATGGGGGAGCGAATTGCTGTATCCCCACAAGTTTGGGGAAAGTAAATGCACTGTGTAAAACTAGCTTTTCTGGCTCTTTTGAAACTTAAACTTAGCTCACGATGTAGGGCAGCAAAGTGTATTGTGTCTGTGGTTCCATATTCTGCTTCTATTAACTGAGTTTTTTCATCTCTTGTGACGCTGGCTTCTTTCTTTTCATTATGGTTAGCTGTGTATTTGTATACCCTGTGGTGGCTTAGCTTACTTGTAGGTTGATCCCAAGCTACCAGGGATGCAGAGGGATCTGTGCTGTTTTAGCTTAGCACCAGGTGCCTCGCTATTACAGCATCATACCTAGCTACTTCCCACGGGAAGCAGTTCAGTTCTCCCTGCTCTCTGTGGTTTCAGCTTTGATTCCCAAGTAATTTTTGTTCTCTGTGGAGATGATACTGATTAGACTGAATGGGGCTTAGCCAGGGAACACAATTTAACATACCAAGCACATGAAGATAGGTGAACACAGCACCTCCTAACCACTCTGGTAGTGGTTATAGGCAGGAGTGGATAGAAGGCGAGAGATTTAGGGCTGGGTGGGATACATTTGTGTTGCTGCCCCAGGTGGATTCTTTTTCATCTTGATTAGAGTCTGTGCTCTCAGGTTATGACTTCTTATGAACTTATTTTCATGGAAGATCCATAAAAGCTGTTAGAAATCAGCAAGAGGTTCTTCACTATGATAATGCATAGCCCTTAAATTCCTTGTTTGCCTGATATCTCATGGAATATGGACATGCTGGAGGGTAGGGATGCCAGAGGGACCTTGACAGGCTTGAGAGGTGGGCCCGGGCAAACCTCGTGAAGTTCAACCAGGCCAAGTGCAAGGTCCTGCACATGGGTCAAGGCAATCCTGAGCACAAATATAGGATGGATGGAGAATGGATTGAGGGCAGCACTGAGGAGAAGGACTTGGGGGTGTTGGTTGGTGAGAAGCTCAACCTGAGTCAGCAATGTGTGCTCGCAGCCCAGAAAGCCAACCACATTCTGGACTGCATCAAAAGAAGCGTGACCAGCAGGTCGAAGAAGAAGAGCTGCCAGTGCTCTGCAATAAAATCCACTGAAAAAAGGTCTTGTCTTTTGTGAGTGGGTTATTGATGTTATACTTTCTCTGCCTGTGAGAAAACTCTAACTGGGTAATTTAATTATCAGCAGTCAAAGAACAGCTGGCTACAGATGATTCCTTGCATGATTATAGAACCTGTTGCCTGTATTTTCCAAGGTGGTCTGTAGTCTTGTGACCCTTACAATTCAGGCACTTTAATGCTTTCATTTTCAGACTGACATATGGAGATGCAGCGTAGTTAAATTTGAGCTGCACAGGGCTGTCTCGTGCTTGGCTCTTGCTGCTCTCAGGCCAGAGAAATATAGAGTGATAGCCATTGGAATGGCAATCTGACTTTATGGTGTGGAAACTGCAATGTAACAGCCATTTTTCAGCTAATAAGATTCTGCTTTTTGCTGGCTTTTCTTCTCCTCTTGGTGTGATGGGAGAACTAAGCTGTGAAATAATTGAGATAGGGATTTAGAGATTTGCTACAACAAACCTGTAATAAAAATAGCACAAAGCAAGATCTCACATCTTTTTATAGAAAGTGTTAGCCGATCAATAGAAATATATAAACTATTCCAAATTGCATCAGGGTGAAAGTTATAATTATAGTTTTATTGATTAGTCATTAAGTTTTAATCAGGGCATAACCGCTGAGACTATTATTTTGTCAGTAGTATTTTTTAATACATATTTTTATTTCTTTGTACACTTCAATAATTACTGTGATATAAATTGCTTTTAAATGTGAAATAATAAGCAAAAGACTCTGTCACATTAGGGTTCCCAAGGCATCTCTTTGTATTTTCAAGCTGTCTTTTTACAAAATGGAGAAATTAAGATTTAGAGCAAGAAACTGACATTGGATTTCTAGGTTTGCTGCTCCTTTACTGGTGAGCATAAATGAGTCAGCTACCTTCTTGTGGATCAATAAAATGTATTTGCTAAGCTTAAAGGTATGTTAATGCTGACTAATCTGTGTTTTGAATCTGACCCAGTAAAAATAATAAAATAAGCAGAAAGGAAAAAAATGCAAAGGTTGCATCAAGAAATGTTAAAATATATGGGAGAAATTGTTCAAATGGGACTCTTACTTTTTATAACAGCCACTCTTCTGTGTTGTTCACAGCCTGTGTAAATTCATGGGAAACACAGTCCACTGCAACTGGTTTGGTCCGGTTTCCCAGTTCTAGGCTAGGAGGCACAAAACCAAGCAGTAAAAAGGCAGTGGCTGTAGCATGTTTGGGTTTGTTGGTTGGTTTTTTTTTTTTTCCCCTTTTAGGCAGGAGGAATATAGAAGGCTAATCTCATCTCCCAGAGTGAGATAAAGAAAAGTACATACAAAATCTGACCCTGTTAAACATAGTTATTTTTTCCTATAACTGAATCTTGCTGTACAGGGACTCTGAATATCCAATAATACATGAAAAATTACTTACAAAGACACAGCCAAAACTCTAGAGGGCAGATATATGGTATCTCATCAAGGAAGATGAAGGTTTAAGAATACATGAGTTACCAAGGGGGAAAAACCCTTATTATACCACTTGTGTAACTGAAATTTGGAGATAGGAAACATACTTACTTCTTCCAGGGCTTTGGAATTTTTCATCTTGACTCTACATTGCCCTGTATGTTTAGTCTGCCTGTATCTTTACAGTGAGCTGCCAAAAGTGCTTGGAAAACATGATATCATAGGGAGTGGAAAGGAAAACCAGATGTTCTAAAATTTTACTTTTAATATTTTAGGCGGTGTAAGTAACTCTGAGAAGGAGCAGTATTTTTAACCTCCTAGTGCCCACTTTAAAGGTGCGTCTTGAACATCCAGAGTTAAATGTACAGCTCCAGATTGATTTGTGTAGAATATTTTTGTCAGTTTAATACGACAGTGTAAACTATTAATTACAAGAAACTCTGATAAAGAGAAGTCCCCCTCTGAGCCTCCTCCACCAGCCTTCTGCAAACATGGGTTTATGAGGCAAGTTTAAGATTGTCCCAGTTTGACCGATGAGCTTTCCTCCATGAGTGCCAAAGTGGTTGGATTCAGCACACTTAATTTTACATCCTGCTGGCTTTTCTGTGGAGGTGAGAATAAAGTTGTTTGGATCCCATTCTAGAGAAGCTAGCTGACAACAGCCTTTACCGTCTAATACCTAGATATTGTTATGGTTACGATCTGAGCTTTGCAAGATATTTTGTGTAAGTTTTGAGCTGTTGCTTGCAAATATCAGGTTCACTCTTATAATATTTCTGACCTTTTCTTTTATTTTTGATTGTCTATTTTTGGTGAAGTGGTCTTCCCCCCTCCCTCCCCGTAGGGAAGCTAAAACATGGAAATGCAGTTGGACATTCATTTCACTGCCTCATCTTGACTTAAATAAGTAGGTGGGGGGTGTGACATTGTCACCTCATATGGCTCCACAGGGCAAGGTGAGGACAAGCCTTTCAAGGTGAAATTCCAAGCTCGCTTGTGTATTCCAGTGTGTTGCCACTTAAGATACTTTTGTGATAAGAGCAAAGTGTGTGGTTCATCTGTGATTAGCATCTGACCCTCAGTATTAATAACTTGGGAATTTTTTTATCTGCTGTTGGGATGTGTGAAATAGAAAAGCTTCTTAATGCAGGAATTATCTTTCTGGGGAATTCAGATAGCTTTCTCGCCTCGTCCTAACTTGTTTCATAGAAGAAGCAAGCCCAAATACAAGTAAGTTCACAGTTTACAAATCATGATTCTGTAGAATGACATTTTGAGTGTGCTTGTAATTCAAATAAAGAAGGAAAGTGCATGTTTTATATTTAGACTTGGGTTTTTTTTCTGGGGGAAAAAAAGGGCATTTTAGACATGAACGTCCATGTCTCTGTCCAGGAATCAGCCCCTTCTTCCCGCTGCCCTGGCGGTAGCTTTTTTGAAACAGTTAACTAGAAGAAATGGAATCTCCAAAAGTATAATGGTATGAATTCCATGAGAGTAACTGGGTAGGTCAGAGAAGAAAGTTGCTATTAATGCACGTTCTGAGGAGAAGGCAGAAGCGTGAGTCAGACATATCCACAGAGTAATGTCATGAAAGAATCTCCAGCAGTATAATTGGTCAAGGCTTTTCGGCATTGTAAGCCTCAGAAGATCAGTTTACAGGAGTCCAATCTAACAGAGATGAAACAGCCATTCACATCAGACACGGAGTTAAGATTTTAGCTATTTGAAACTCCAAAACTTGCATGTTGGAAGATGTGGCTTGAAAGTTCAACAGGCAAGTTGGATGCTCTAGGGAGAAGTCCTTCTAAATCAACAATTGTCTGCTGTGACAAAGAGGTGATTTAGCACTTACTGTGTCTAGATTTTGGGCTAATGGATTTGAATTTTCAACTATCCCTTTTCTAAGAACTGAGCGAAGAAATAGACAAAACTGTTTCAAACCAAAAAGCTGCATTTTCTGCTTAGCATCCTGTCTCCTGTCAACCAGCGTGGTATGGGCTGGCAGACCATAGTATTCAAAGTAGTATCCGAAGTCTTACAGCAGTCAAAGTCTGATGGGACCTGTCCCACAGTACTTAAGCTTTTTTTGCTACTTTCATTGATCAGTGCCGCTTGTTTTGGGTGTGATTCTGTCTCTTGTGCTGTGCGTATCTGGATGCATAAAGACATTGAGAAGGGGAACGTGCCAACCCTGGCAAGATGAGCAATGGTGGGGGGTGCAGCAATGTAGGTGGTCTTTTGAATTAATCATGGTGGATTTTGAAATATTCATAAATTAATCTAGGTGAGGTCAGGTCTGCAATACAGGTGCTGCAGGACTTTTGCCAAATCCTTCTGCAGAAGCGTAGCTGAGCAGCGGTTGGAAGTTGGTTGTGAAGGTGAGACTGCTGCCATTAAGAGCTAGTGGAGAAGGAGAGTAGTGAGGGTGGATAGAAACTCAAATTAGAGCTGCAGCTGGAAATTGCTTGTAAATAAAGATGAATGGAAGCATGAATGCACAAATGCTGCCAACAAATTCATCATACAATTAAAGGCTGAAACAGCAAATTAAGAACTGTCAAGCACCTAACCAGCCACCCACGCTGATCTTCTCTTGTATGCTCCATGTTAACTGCATGTATTACTACTTAGTCATCAGCTGACCTTCCGAGATTGCTTTGTGTTACCTGTTCAGTTCAGGGTTTATAGGACATGCTACTTTGCAGTATAGAGTAGAAGCTTGATGGTTGTCACCTTTTCTTTCAATCCTAGGGCTGATATTAGAAATATCTGTGGCTCAAAGTGTCTGTAGAGGAAAGCTAATTTGGGTTAAAGAGTACAAGTGATAAATAATTTTAAAGTATTTCCCGATGTGTTTCCTGGCTTGCAACATATTCTACTAGAGTCAGCTTTGGAAATGTCTGAGATAGTTTAAGGTAAGCTTAGTCCAAAATAAGATTCTGTACAGGGTTTGTCAGGAATAGCTGTTTTTGAATAGCTCCATATGTGGACAAGCCCGTAATTCTTTAAGTGAAAAGGCTGTAAGAAAGAGTAAGAGATCAATTAAAGGAAAATACTTGATAAAATAGAATGTAGTTGAAATTTCCGTATGCTGGGCCAATGTAACCCCAAGAGACTGAACAAATTGTAAAACACTAGTCATCTTTCAACAGGAGATTTAATGTGTTTTCAGAAAATATTGCCTGTGTTCTCTTGCCTGAAATCTCATTAACATTTGTCCTCCTGTAACACAGCCTGACCCCACTTGGCTCCTTGGAAACAATTCTATGCTGGAAGGGATGCACCATGCTACTTTTGCTGAAAGAACAGTTTGGCTGGTGGATGTGATTAGTTTCTTAAGCCTTTTAAAATAAGTTTAACAGACTCTCAGTGGTCGAAGAGTTGCTGGGATAGACTGAATCATACAGACAATTCTGTAGGTTGAATTAGGGGTCTACTCTTCTTGGGCTTTAAGGCTTTCTGTGTTTAAATGTGGTAGTAATTTGTGATTTGAGCATCAACCAGGATTTTTTTTTAAATCTATTCAGTTGTCTGATTTTTGCCATTCAAGTTTAAACTAACTGCTTGCGACTATACCGCGGAACTTCAAAATCTGTGGGATGCTTAATCTGTGCTGGAGTATGAAAGAGGTGTGCGTAACAGCAGGCTGCTTTTGGTAAGTTTTAGATTTAGTTTTAAAAAGGAAACAAAACTCTACACTGATTAAACTTTGAAAGCCCAATTT
Source organism: Numenius arquata (assembly GCF_964106895.1). NCBI lineage: Eukaryota > Metazoa > Chordata > Aves > Charadriiformes > Scolopacidae > Numenius > Numenius arquata. Next base: position 7,138,447 of record NC_133583.1, on the reverse strand, counting down.
AGTTATGCAAAGCACACAAACTTTCAAAACATCTGCAGTGAGAACTACTTCTGTAAAGAAGTGGTTAGTGTGAGCTTTGTCAGCTTCACAGATTTCCCCTGTTCTTTGCCCATTAACTGATACAATTGGGGTAACAGTTTCTCCTCGTTGTGAAGAGAGCTCAGCACAAATTTCCACCATTTGAGGACAAAAGTGTTCCAAGGTGTTACCTGACATAGCTGATGGAGAGGTAGGCAGGGAGCCTACAGAAACAGTTGTAGGGCATGTAGCTGGGCAATTGAAGAGCCACTCGTGGGGAAGGAAAACCAAGAGAGGGACAGAAGCCCATGTTGAGAGGGCTTCTGAAGTGAATGACAAGGTGCCAGCTAAGGACTTCAGGCAGCTGGGGTGAAAAGGCCATTGATGGCCATTGTGAAGGGAGAAGTGTATGGTGGTACAGATAATGCTCTGGAGCAGGAGAAAGGGAGCTCTGGAAAGCAATAATAAGGAGCTGACTTAGATTTGACAATGACAGGGTGAAATAACACTCTGCAAAACAGCTCTGCAGGTTTCCAGGTGGAATCATCTAAGGTGGAACTTAGAAGAAGTTGAAAACGTTTGTGCAGAAGCTCCAATTTTCCAAATACTTGCGACATTCGGTCCCTGTGAATGGTCTCATCTCTGAAACAGTATGTTTTTAAGCTCTTGCAAGTGCTGAGATCTGAGGGATCTTGCAGGGTGAGATTGCTCTTTGAAGAAATGTTTCCTGCCAGCATACAGGGGAGCTACAGTTAAATTAATGAAGGCCCTATTGTGTCAGTCAGAGGAAAAGATGGGACAAAGAGCTTGGCATTGTCTAAACTTTACCATCCAGAGCCCATTAGTCAAAACTTGTTCTCTCCATGGGGTTTAAATTAGGAGTGGAGTCACCTGTTCGTGACCCCAGCAGCTTTGCACAGGACTGAATTTAACTATGCTGGAAAGACCCATCTGTGCTGTGCTTGAGTGTGGGAGGGGAAAATAAGATTAGCATATTCTGAGGTTTTATTTTGAAGATGAACACTTTTTCACTGGGGCTGGCACTTAAAGCAGAAATGGATAGTGTACCGTATATATAATGGGCAGATCCTGTCACCTCTGGAGACAATTTCCTTGTTAAAATCGGTGTTAATTCAATTCTCTACTTCAGTTGTGCTTTAGCAGGTAGCACAGCCCGCTGGCAAGCATGTCTGGAAGGACTTGTTCGCAACTTGAGTTGTGATCCACAGCAAATTACAGACCACAGAGACATTTTTGTTCTGTCTTGGTCAAAAGGGCAGCAATTATTTAGATGAAGGTTTATTGGTGTTGGAGCTGGTAATCGGTCTCTGATTGCAGCAGTTCAGGCTTCTCTGTTGAAAGAAAATATGAAACCAAATGACAAAAGCGTATTTCATGTTTCTCTGCTTTTCTGTTAATTTTCCTGGTGGTGGAAGGGGTTGGGTAGTTCATTTTCTGTCTACAGATAGATCTCATGCTCCCTCTCCCCCACTATCCTACATTCCCAATCCAAAAGTTGTGACCAGAGTTTAGAAACAATTATTTGGAGGATGAAACACTTTGCTAATCTCATAATGTTGCACCAAAAAAGTTCGTTTTTTTCTCTTCTACTGGAGAGGGGAATCCTAGTGATATCTGAAGAATCAAACATAAACTAACAGAATTTGAGAGGCGTTGGAAGCTGCAGTGCTGAATTCAAGGTTTGTTTACTTGAACAAAGAGAGAAATTTCACCTTTTTCGGAATCCAAAGGAAATCAGTGCAATTTAAGACCTCTGAATTTTAGACTCATTCAGTTATCTGAGGAATGGAAAAAGACATTTTTCATGTTTCAGATTAAAAATAGTAACTTCCTACTTACAAGGGAGCATCTCACATAGAAATTGAGATGCTCAGGTTATGTCAGAAACATATTAACCTATTTATGGGAACCAGTATTGATTTAATATATATTAAAAAACAATAAACCAAACAAAAAACTAACAGCAAAACAAACCTGAGCTGTAAATTGGCCTTGGTCTGCAGGAGTACAGCCAGAGCTAATGCAGAGTGCAATTTAAAAAAAAAAAAAACACCAAAACCAAACAACCCCAAACCAAACATCCCACAGCACCAAAAACACCTTTATTGCCTCTTTTTTTTTTGAATGGGCTTTTAGGGTCGCTCTGTTTTCCTTGCTCTTTCTAGGTTGTGTTGGAGCAGGCAGTCCTGTTGACCTTCAAGCACAGGGTGAGAAATTATGATTTTGTTGCCAGATTGACTGCAGCCTAAACATATGTCCTTTGATCATAGCCTCTTTGTTGTCATTTTTATGCAGCATCTTTTTTTCCCCTGAATGGGTTAGCGATTATCTTGCACAGATATTGTGAGGTTTAGTTTAAAGTCTCTGCTCTCTGGATACAAAGTTGTGTAGTGTCATAAATTAGATTCTTATTTGATTAAGAATAAACTTATGCAAATGCCACTTAAGAGTGACTCTCCCCAGGTATGTTCCTTTAGTTCTGTATTAAGTATCAAATTATATGGTGAACATCAGTTAAAGCTTCCCAGCCTAGTCAAAGTCATTAAATCTAACCTCCTGATCAGGAAATTTAAAATTAAAATCCTTTAGACAGTGTTCTAAAGGGTATAAAGCTGCAACAGATAAATGTTTCCTGGAGCTCCCTGCATGTTTCTGTACCCAGTTTCAAAGCAGGCTTAGATGTGCAAGCCAGAGACTTGCTTGGAGTCACTGAGTACAGGTTCCTAAATCACCAGCCACTTACGTATTCCAGAAGAGTTCTCTGTCAGACTACTCTTCTCCTGCCTTGTAGCAGAATGGCTGGCTAATTACTAAGTGGAAAAAATTTGGTCTTGGTCCTCATGCAGTCCCAGGTTAGTGCAGAGAACAGATCAGCTCGTTAGCCAGGAACGCATCAGGTGCCAGCATTTTAACAGAATGGGCTTTTAGTCTTTGTCCTTCAGTAGCCTAAGAGCAGGGATAATATCTGTCTATCATTAAAGATAAGAAGTGCTCAGACCGTACGGTTGTGGGAGCTTTTAAGAGCGTGAGTTGGATCATCAGCTGTGCAAGGTGTGTGCCAGGCTGCACAAGGTAATGCTTTCTCAAGCTGCTCTCCTTAGAGGTACAAAGCTGCTAATGGTGGTGTACCAGCTGTGTCCCTGGTTCAGAGAAAAACCTGCCATGTGTTAACCCAATTTAAATACCCAGCATAAGCCCTTAGCAGCAACTCTAACACCTGCTCTGTCCTCTTTCAAATCTTTCTGGATACATCTCATGCTCAGATCACGCCTGCAAGGTTAGTGGTCAAACTGTAGTATAGCGGCCTAAAAACAAATGTGTTATCTTTGGTTTTCTGCTAAATCCTACAAAGCCAGTCATGTAGAGAATGGTTAGCCTGGAGCACAAAGGTTGGAAGCAAAAGGCTGTTAATCTAAATGGGATATGTTAATATTTGGATAATATTATAGCTTTGAACACCAGGAGGAGTTGTGCTCTTTTTTAAAGGTGTTGTCGTTGTCTTCTGTTCTGCTTTGCCTGAAGAATAGAACATACTGGGTGGAGGAGCAAGGACCTGCTAGTAAACTAGAAGTGGTGTCGTGGTGGTTTGCAGATAAGTGCTTACTCCAGAATCTGCATTGGCAATGCTACCAGCTACTTCAGATTCTTTGTCATGTCAACCACAAAGTCATTTAAATAAAATAATCTCCTTTTGGTTGGGAGTTTTCTTCAGCCATTTTCACAGCAGGCTGTTTGCTGCTGGTTTACCTGGATGACTTGTACCAAATCCCCTTTTAAGCAGGGCTATCCCCTCTTTGTTCTTGTCTTATTACATGTCTTGTGTTATTGTCTGGAGAGAAATGCTCGATAGCCTTGTGCTGATGAATTAGATGTGTACTGCCTAGTTCTGAGCAGCTGCTCCAGCTTTAAGTAGGATTGGCCCCTATGCAGAAGTTAGTGGTTTGAGATAAGGTGTTTCCAATAAACTTAGGTGAGCCCACGCAAAAGGCTTTGTGCAGGTTCCTGGTGCTGTTTGCAGGAGATCTTATTTTCTGTTAGCTACAGCCACGTAGGAACAGGTTTCAGCTATACTGAAACAAACTGTTTAAATCGGTATATAAAAAGAAGCTTTGTGTTAACTTTAAGGCGCTTTTGTGACTTGAATGCACTGGTCATTCTTCAGGATCAGTCGAGACCTCGGTCAGAACATCCAGGAAAGTCTGGTTCCAACATGAATCCGACCAGGAGATGGCAGCATTGATGCATGCAAAGAGTGTCCAAAAGTTAAAACACTTTTGTCTAAACTGTCAGAAGAAAAAAATTATCATCATTTATTTGGAAGATATACTGTCTTAGCAACACATAGATAAATGTTAACAAAATAGTCCTATTTTTAGGTACTGTCCCTAAGTGGCTAATGCAAGTCTGTAAATTAAAAATGCGTGTAGGTTTGCATCTAAATACTGGAATCACCCTTTGACCTGTCAATGATTTAAGACAAGGTTTTTGAAATTCAGTACTCTTTTGTTCAGAAGTGGTTATAGTATTAAAAGACTGGAAAGATAATAGATGCTAATATTGTCGTTTCTGCATACCTGCTCTGTAAACTAATAATAGCTTTGCTTGTAGCTGTAAAATTGGGTTTTGTTAAAGCTTAAATCTAAAAATCCTTGAGCCTTTTGTTGCAGGGTTATTGTCTTTCTGCCCTTATGGTATGTATACGTGCACATTGACATGGGCAATAGAGTCTGAAAACTGGAGAATTGTATTACCTGACCTGGTAAATAAGGCAGGAACTTGTAGGGCAACATCCATTTTTCCCTTGGACTTGGTCTGTAGGGTCTTGATTCTGTCTTTCTGCTCCCATCAAAAGAAGGGAATAACTGCTGGCTCCAGGGCTTGCTTGGAAAAATGAGCATGGCCTCTGTCAACAGGGTGCTGTTGTCTGATGCCTTAATTTTGGCCAAGGTAGCTTTCCATGGCTGGCTACGCAGACGTTTGACAGAGAGCTAATTTGTCACAGGGTCATCTCCAAAACCAGTAGGATGCTCCAGGAATGGCCTGAGTTTGGCAGGCTGTATTGTGCTCTTCTGTGGCAAGCAACAGGCTACTTCTATGTGAACAGCCCAGAGATTAAAAAGCAATTTCTTCCTGAGATCTTGGTGATTAGGGAGGTGAATGGGCTCCCAGTGTGCAAGGTCACATTATTGTCTGTCTTCTGTGTCTATTTATCTAGTAGTTGATGCAGGTAAAAGCATATATGTAGACAGTTACTGCGGAGCAGCCACTCGATTATATCTTTCACCCTCGTTCATGCAATTTGCTTATACCTTTCAGATGTCTGAAAATTTAAGTATGAATTCTCTTGGTGCAGTGTTATCGTACCGGTGCTGCTCAGACAGATTTAGCTAAGAAAGCAAATGGTGGAGATGTGTGTTGTGTTCTTTTAGCTTTGGCAGCATTACCTGGAAGGCGCTGCAGTGATTGAGATCTGAACATAATAGATTGGAGATTTTTTTTCTTCACCCATCTCTCCCAGGTTGCTGCTTTTTTTTTTTTTTTTTTTTTTTAACCTTGTGGGCTAATAAGACATGTGTGAACTTAATCTTGCAAACTTCCCTTTGGAGACCTGTGTTTGACTGACATCAAAAGACTGCTGGGATTGTTATTGATAGAAAGGTACGCGTATAGGAACAAATAAGGTAACACGTTGTAAGTTCAGGTGCACAGCGAAAATGTCACCGTTCAGTCTGATGTTGGCAGTTGCAGCTCGTGGCTTTTTTAGTACCAGAAGTGAGTGCCCTGTGGAGCCAATGTGACAGCACAGCCTGGGTGAGACGAGCCTGTATTTCCTTTCATAACAGCACAATGTAATCACTGTTTTTGTTCTTGTGCAGCCACAGATTCCCTTGTAAGCGCAAATTCAAATGGGAGAAACATCAAAGTTAATTTGAAATGAAATGCACCCCAAGTAGTCGGGGGGGGGGGGGGGGAAATGGAGACATTACTTTGTAGCCACCCTTCTCCTGCCAAAACTGCAGCACCCCAGATGTCGGGAAGCCACGCTGCACTTTGTCTGGTCTTGATTGACTAGATTGTTTTCATCCGAGCCTTTTTAAAGCTTTCCTCCTGCCTCCATATTTTTAAGGAATAAAAAGCTAATATAAGGACATGGAGTGTTATGAAGCATGAAGTTCTATAAATATTTATGCTGAACTATCAAAAAACTTGACAGTTCTTATTTTCTTGACAGATTGGGGTCACTTGTTATTTTTGACCCTGAGAATTGAAGAGCACATGGAGTTAGATCTGTTTGTAATGACTTTTGGATATTGTTGTCTGGTAAACTTGTAGGAATGTAACAGGATAACAGACTTTTTTTTTGGTCTCTTTGTGAAAATGGAACTTAAACCCTGTACTGTGTTACCCACAAATGACCACTCGCGTTAGTGTCTCTGTTCGATCTGGCAGTGAATTCCTGAACTTTCTTTGGCATGTGTGGGTTTCTGAGTTAGCAGCTTGGTTTCCCACTTTGGATGGACAGCTTCCACCTAGCTTGCTATTGACTTGAAGTACTTGGTTATCACCTTTACGTCTAGGAACCACAGTGTGTTCCTGGACCCAGCACAGGGTGGGATTGAGGAAGGCTAAAAATCTGACAAAAGCCCGTGGTGTCTCCAGTGTTTTGCTACCAGCCCTAGCGCTGCTGTAAGTATCCCTGGGGCCAACTGGAGACAAACTCTTCTTAAAAGTTGAAGTGCCAATAAACAGGCATTTTCTAGAGAGATGGGTGAGTTGTAATTCTCTGACACTTCGGGATCCTCATTCCTCAAAATTATATGCACACAAGCTTAAGTCCTACCTGAAGCTGAAGTGGCAGGTGAACGTTTTAAAGCCAGATCTGGCTTTTTCTGTAGCTTAGTGGTCATAGCCACGTTATTACATCCAGCTGCAGGGGCCTTTCTTGCCTAGTAAATTCATTGTGTAGGAAAGAATCAATCTGATGCTTCACCTTGAATGAAATCCAGTGTGTGTTTTAAGGTAAACCTTGAATATATTGCGTGCATGTAAAGCTAACCAGAGCGTCTCTTGCTGGCAGTCACTAGAGGGCACAAAGGAACTACCTAGGAGAGGAGTTTGTTCTTCAAGTTCTGAATCTCCAGTTTAGATCTGTGAAAATGGGGGGAAGAGTTCCTGTGGCTACCAAAAAAAAGGATGGCTTCAAAATCTCAGGTTCATTGACGATTTTCCCCACCCAAATCTACTTCTGGTTTAGAAGTTAAAAATTTCAAGGGTACTTCTGTTTTTCTGTTAGTAGAATTTTGTGTTCAGAAAGTACATAGCTCTCAGAACAAATACATAACCTGCTCATAAGTGTCTTTTAGGTTCAACTCATATAATCTCAAAAAATATTTCCTCATTTCTAGGTTTCTGTACTTGGAACAATCTCCAGATGTGTCCGCTGTATGAAGAGTAAGGCAGCAAAAGGAACTGGTCTCTGACTGTACGGTTCTTTTGCAGGTTGCGTGTCTCATACGGGTTCCATCTGAGGTTGTCAAGCAAAGGGCCCAGGTTTCTCCTTCCTCGAGCACCCTCCGGATTCTCTCCCACACCTTGTATCATGAGGTGAGTTCAGAGCAAAATTTCAAAGAAGTTGCGTCATTTTTCCCACTCAGTGCCATGTCCAGAACCATTCTTACAACTTTATTCCAGTTGTGGAATATTCAGTGCTCTCCCAGCACTTTCCCATCTATTCTCCTGTTGTTAAAAGCACTTGGCATGTTATGTTTAAGGAAACCAAACCCCCACCTCTCCCTTGTGCATGCGCTTACATGCACACTCTAAACAACTCTTTTCCCCTCCTCTTTTTATATGGGGTACCTACATAAAAAAAAAAAAAAAAAAAAAAAAAAGGATTTAACTTTCCAGTTTCCAAAGCTCTGCTTGTATTTATGCAAACAGTCCTTGTCTGGGACAGCAGAACATCGAGTCTCTGTATCTAGAGTTTGCTGAATGGCTTCCAGTATTTTAAGCAGGCTTTGGAGGGCATGTCCTAAAGGCACCGTTTCAGAGAGGCTTAGTAGGAGCTCTGGAAATGAATGCTCATCCAGTATTGGTAACTTTTGAAAAATAAGGGCTTTTGTCATCTTTTCAGTAGTTACACTGTTCCTTCCTGGAAAAACCTGTTCACCACTGTTTTTACTGAGTCTCACAAGGGGCATTTTTCAAGTTGTATTCCATAAGCAAAAGTGGCTCCTGAAAACACCGTGGGGAAAATATACACATTTCCCTGTGTAAAAGCCAGGAAAAGGAAGACATAAATATGACCTTCAAATGATCCACTTGATTTTTGTTTGCTTGTAAATGAAAACTATTGTGATAACCCTGCACAAGACGGTTGCTGGAACTTCCTCCTGTGACTTGGTCATTCTGCTCTGAGACCTGGTGCTCTCAAAACCGTATGTTTTTCCCCTTCTTTGTAGCTGGCCAGAGAACCATAGGACTTGCCAAGCACTGGAGTAAACTGTCCTATAAGATATTAAGCATAATTTTATATACACTTACAAAATAAAATTTTAATTATTTTGAATGTTATCAGCTTGTTAAAAATACAAAATATTTGTCCTGATAAAAGCTTTGAATCAAGGCTAAGAGGCTGGACATAGGAACCTGTCATCCTATGGGTTCATTTTGCATGGGCTATTTAAACAGAAGAGTAGTAGTTTCAAAATATTTATGGGAAAGTGGATAATTCTAGAGAAAAATATTGGGCAAGTAGAGTGTGAAGTAATGTGTTTCTGTGCCTTCTCACCCTTTTAATTTTAACTGTAAGGAAAATTTTCTTCTCTATAACTGGTTATTCTGAACAATGCTTAAATGATCTTTGAAATGAACATAAAACCCTCTGGCACTGTAAATCATGGAATACAGTATACAATGTTATAATCAATATAGTCAATTTGCAAGAAATTCAGGTCTGACACTCAGTAAGGCTGTAATGCTTGCCTCGTAATCACCGATAAATTGTGGTCTTTGGCAAACTAATTCCCCATAGCTGATGCTTTGTTTTGTTGGTTTACAGGGTATTCAAGGACTTTATCGGGGTTATAAAAGCACAGTATTAAGAGAGGTAAAACAATTGTCTTTCTCTTTTTTTTTTTTTTAAATTGATTCCTTTGCCTCACTTTGTTTTCTAAGAACAGATAATAGAACAATTGAGATCAATTGCTCTAACCATAAGCTCTAAATCCTAGTGTATTTCGTTCCAGATAAGTTACTAGTCTGTAATTTAAATAGAATAGTGATAATGTGCGCTAAGAAAACCTGTGGTACGTGCAAAATGTCATCTACCATCCTGTCTCTCAGTTCTGTTGGTGCTAAACTGTAAAAGGATGGAAAGGTATATGTTAACATGATGAAAACCATAAAATAAAGTACTGGAAACTTCCTTGAGTCTTGTGATTGCATCATGTGAAGCATTTATGCCAACAATGGTGAACTGGTGGCATCAGGCCAAGTTTGGCACAGACAGATTTAGGCTTTCTTTAAATATATTTGTCAGCAGATGCCAGGAGATTATCTGTCATCTGGATATAGGGAGGATTGTGCTCTATCTTTTCTTTTTTTTTTTTTTTTTTTATGTGTGAAAGAAATGCATTTAGTCATCTAGTCTGTAGATGTGATATGGCATTACTTAACTCTAAATCAGAAGTATTTCACTGTTGGAAAAAAAAAGGAGCTAAAAATATTTGGCCTGCTTGGCAGAAAATAGTTCCTATACTGAAATCTCTTCATGAACATACTGTGAATTACAGGATTAGTGTCATGGAAGCGTTTGATATGCTGTGTGAACTGAAGGCAGATTATAAAAGAAGTAGAAAAACATACTGGTGAACTCCCAGTCTAAAACTGTTTCAGAATTGGATCCTGGGAGGTCATCTTTTGACAAAGCAGAAGTTGCACCACAAGTACCTCAAATAAAGAGAGGAGACTCAATTCCTATGAAAACATAACAGCTATTGTCCATAAAGGGTTCTTTGCTTCCTGTGTTCAGTGTGGTATGTGTGGGTTTCTCCTCTCTGTATATAACTCAACTGAGCAAACTAGCTTTGAATCTTTGTTTCTTTTGTTTTTTTAAACACAGATCAGACCTGTTGGCTGTGTTGCTGTCGATAATAAAGCCAGTTGCAGAGGCTTTTTAAGCCTTCATTCAATAGCTCTGCTTTTAAAGTCTGTCTTCATGCTGAAAACTGTTTTTAGGACAGTTATGTTAGCCAGCTCTTGTTACAATTACGGAATAAAGATGGATATTACCTAAAATAAGAAATACTAAATTTAGTGTTCCTTAAGGTGCTGACAAATGAAAATGCACTGCAGTCTATTTTAGCAGTTTTGAGTGTTAAAAAAAATTAATTATTTGTGCAGAGATGACACCTGCTTTTCTGAACCATAGCTTCGTCCTGTACTTATTTTCTGGCTCACTAAACACATGTTATTCACTCAGATTTCATTTGGAGACAGGCAAAAAAGGCCAACGAATCATTTTGATTTCTCTGAGGGGCTCTGAATAAATGAATAAATTTAGATCCCATTGAATACAGATTTTGCATACTAACAGGTAGATAAAACACATGGTTACTACTGGCTGCTATTCCCCTTAAAATTTGTTTTGACATATGTCAGGGCGGTAATTAATTTGCAGACCATATTCATGCCATAGTGTGTGACCCTGCTGAGATAACTTTGTTTACTCAAAATGGCAGCACTTTGTTGGAAATTTAATGGGGGTCCTCTCCATTATGTATATTCATAAAAGATCCTTCAGAACTGATTTCAGTTGAAGTATTGCTTTTTGGGAGAATCTGTCCAATAGAATGAGAAATAAATGATTACCAAATGAAATGTGCTTTCTCTTCAAAATGAAACAAATCATAGGTGATGTTTAAAAAAAAAAATAATCTTTGAATTTAACACTGTTAAGACACTTGCATTTTTCTGACACTAAATATTGTAAAGCAATGTCCACTCGATCAGAATATTGAACCTTTGGCTGGAACTGTTGTAAGTCTGATGTTTAATCTTGGTATTTTCCCTCCTCTTTAAGTACACTTTAGGGAAAGTCTTCATTTTCAGATAAAAATCTATATTCATTATTGGACACATCCAGGTAGCTGCAGAGCATATATAGACTGATACTTAATTCCAGCTGATTTTTATACTTACAGAGTTTGTTTATTTGCTTTGGTTCTTTACTTATACAAAATCCTTTTTTTAGTTACAGTGGAGTGGGATTTTTGGATATAGGGGCTTCAATAGATGATTTTTCATTAAAAAAAAAATAATTGGAAGAGGCTGGGAATACTGATGCTTTTCAGATGATGATATTCTTGCACTGGCAAAATTCTTGAGCCAGAATTTGAGAGGTTAATTTTAGTTGTTGCCTCAGGATAAAATTTTGTGTGTTACATAAAGCAGATATTTTGTGTATTACATAAAGCAGATTTCAGTGCCTGGACAGAGATCTCCTTGCCAATTGCTTGGACTTAAGTGAAAATAAGTTTGATTTTTTTTTAATATGTTTAAACCTCAACTTTTTACTATAGCATGGTAGATCTTATCAAGGCAGCCGTATTCTGCTCCATGTAATTTGTATTAGCTGCTGTGCTGCTTCTGTTCTGGTGCAAGGTAGTTGTTTCATTCTTCATTTTTGATTCTCGTTCTTTCACTTATCCCCTTTATCTTCTCATCAGAATACTTTCTGTACAGATTAATATTAAAAGAGAAAAAAGATGGCTAAATATGTAATGCTTTTGGAAATAACTTTGAGTGAACCTCAATGCTTGGAAGTTTTGGCTTTGACTCTTTCACCTACCTCCTTTTTGGTGCCTCTTCTCTCACATCTCTATTACATTTTGGTTTTATATCTTCCTTTGATGTAGTTACACTGAACTCATCCTAAAATGGAAAGGGTAAGTGCGGGACAGTGCATCATTCTTGTCAATAGTAGCCCAAAAGAGACACCTGTGCTCCAAGAGTAAAGCTCTTCTGATAAAGCACAATGTGGGAGTACGGTTTTTGGTTGCTGCATGAGACTTTAAGTAAATGGCAGAAATCGGAGGCTGTGAGATGATGCGGAATTCCCATGATGTCATTTCCAAAGCAAATCCAAGTGAGAATTGTCCTTTCCTATGGTTGTGGTGTACCAGTGTGCATCGGGGTGGAAACTGGATCGTGCTACTAAAAACAGTCAATGAACAGGTAAATTTATTCATGTTTTCCACAACAGAGACAAGTTCATTTGTAAAATCTCCAGCCATCTTATAACAAGGCAGGAGCAGACTATAAATCCACTGTAAATCCTCTAGAATTTCTTAATGGGAATATAGTTCTGCTGCTGAGATCTTATATAAGCAAATGGAGCCAGATTTTTAATTCCTGCATAATTCATTTTATTAACTATGACCAAGTAGAACATCTGTTAAAATTCCATAATGTTCAGTTCATGGGAAAAAGAGAGAAACCCCTGAGTTCCTGTTGGAGCTTTTCCATTTCCATTAATGTTACAGGACTCTAGCAGATGTCTTAAAGGACGTTATTATGAATGAGGGGACAACACAAAAGAAAAGGAAGTGCCTTGTCCAGTTTCCCTGTGTAAAATAAGTTGCTGTTACTTCACTCTCTGCATGTTTCTGTGCAAGTTGCAGCTTCCCACAAGCAGTGCCACAGTTTACTGTAGTGTCCCTTCTGTCCTGAGTTACCGTAGTTTGGAAGAACTGGGGTCCTGAGCGGGTGTTCTGTGTGGTTTTAATCTAATTAGTCACTTTAAAAAATATTGCAGATGGACTGGGCCCTAGCCCAGAAGTAGATTTAAAAGGAGCTAAAATGAATATTAAACTCTAAAGACAAAGGGGATGGAGGATGACTGGCTCTTTATAATTCACAGATGACTTGAAAGGAGACCAAGAATCACATTCAAATGTCTGTTTTTGCTGTGCAGGTAGCCCTGAGTAAGCTTGTCCTCTCTGATGCCTCGTAGACTTTTCTGAGACAATTCAGGCTCTCTGCTTGTGGTGGCCTCCATTCAGGAAGATGTGGCAGTGATGCTTTACTTGCCAGGGTTGTTTCAGAGCTCATCTCAGAGCTCTAAATTTGATAGAAAACTACTGGAACCCGCTCTTGTACAGCGTGCTATTGAGCTTACTTTCAGTGAGATAGCCAAGTCATCACTTTTGGGAGTTCTAGTTTCAGATAGTACAGTTGTGGGCTGGTTTGCTTGGGTGTTTTGGGGGTTTTTTTGGGTTTTCTTTTTTTTTTTTTTTCCTTCACTGTATGCAAGTTGGAGTCCTAAGTGCATAAAGGCAGCGACTGCTGTCTTGGGAGGGAGAGAGCACCCCATGCAGTATTAGTTTTGGAGAGGAGGACAGCTAGTGTAAAATATGCTGTTGCATTAATGAATGGCAGCAGTGTGACAAATAGGCAACAAATTCAGGCTCTTCTCAATCTCGGAAAGCAAAGAATAACGTCTCCTGAGCAAGAAGTACTGTTTGTTGTACGTATGCCACAGAACTAGCGTCCTGTTGTAATGTGTGTATCAAAAGGGATATGGAGGATATGCAGTGCAGCCTCTGCAGACGACGAAGGAGCTAGCAGAAAAAAGACCAGCAAAAAACCCCTTTCTTACTACCTGGGAGAAGGAATCTAAAGCAGATAGCAGCAAAATGGGCCTTAAAGGCACACCTGCTGCATTTTCCTAAATTTAAAGGGTCAGTGGACAAAGGATGCTGAGAAGGGTTTGTATAAAAATGTGAAGCCCAGCTGAGATATGTTGACCCTGTTGACTGAGGGAGGGAGGGGATCTCTGAGGGCTGAGCTTGATAGGGAACAGTCTGCAAACAGAGAGCCGGTTTGTTTATCCACTAGAGGTAGTTTTGCATGCTTTCCTTTTGTTAGGACATCTTTATATAAATATCCTGTTCCCCTAGCTGTTAGAAGTTTTTTTAAGTTTATCTCTGTTGCTGTAGGACAGAAAGAATGTTATTAATACATTCTTTTACTTGCACAATTAAAACTTTGATCTTCTATCATTCTCTGTGTATTACAGAGCAGATGTCGATAGAAATAGGCAAACAGGACACTATCTTAATACAATATTTGGAAAAATAAACATCCTCTTTAATGAAATATGTGCAGTATCTGTCTTTTGTTACCTTCTGGAAAACTGAGCTGGATTTGTTTTATTTTGTGATTCTAGATAGGTTTAACCAGGAATTTGCCAGGCAGGATCTGTAACGCTGTTTGGTTTTTTTCTGTTTGAGTTTTACTGAGCAACCAGCATTTCTTTGGCTTGGGTGTTTCTATATAGAACAACACCAGTCTCATGAAAGGGATGGGAACTGTGAAATGGATTAAGCAGCTAGTCCCTGCCATGTGGAAAATTGTGCAGAAGTTATGTGACATGATTAATGGGAGGAAAGTTGAAAAATAAGTCTCTGCTTTCCCCTTTCCCCCTTAGCACTACTCTCTTGGAAAGCCTGGAGTTGTGTCAACTCTTGTATCGCTTGTACACTTGTATCCTTCTAGATACCTATATTCAAGGGCTTTTCATTTTGAAAGGTGTATAAGGGTTAAAGGTGATTCTTGTGGGGTAAGAGCAGGAGACAAGTCCATGCTCCAGGATGAGGGCTCGGGCACATCCTGGCTCCTCAGCTGGAACACTGATAAATGGACAAACGGACTAACTGTCCTTCGCTGTTGTAGGTTATGCTCATTATCTTCTCCCTGCAAACGCTGGAATAGTACTTGGAAATGAAAACGGAGATTTCAAAAAGCACCTATAAATTACTTTTACAGACCACAAAGTAACCATGCTTTTTCTAAATTACCAGTTGTGGGAAATAGGTTTTGTGACATGCCTGAATGTTAAATAAACTGGCCAGGGTGGACAGAGACCTAAAGCAAATTCCTTGTTGAAGTTTGGGAGGGCGTGTCCGTGGTTTTTTTTTTTGTTTTTTTTTTTTTTTTGTGTTGGGGTTTTTTGGTTTTGTGTTGGGTTTTTTTTAAGCGTGTGCAATGATCTCAGATTTTCCAGTTGGACACTCTCTCTTTCTCAGGCTTGGTGCAGTATCCGTATATACTGGGTAGAAGTAGAATGCAGCCATCCTTGCTGCCATCGATTTGCAGTTTGCCAATGGAGCACACAATTATTGCATCTGACATCAGTGGATGTCTTCAGATGAAAAGAATTTCATGTGTGCAAAGCGTTTTCTGTATTTTGAAAACTAGAGCCTTGCATCTAGGGTCTTTGAACAGAAAAACCACTTTGAAAACTATGTGCACTAAAAACGGCTTATGTGATTTGATAATGCAGATTCTTTCCAAGTGAATGTGTGTGCAAGCAGAGTCTTGCAGGAAGCGTATTCTACTGCATGCTTGAAATAGAGATACTATTTCCATACATTCTCTAAGCCGCTTACTAAAGCATTTTTGCAAGTGATGTTTTCTGCAGCATTCATGGTGTAGGAATGTGTTTTGTGGGTCAGTAGCAACACTGGGCAAGAACAAAGTCGGGAAAAAGAAAATGCCTAAGTTTTTTTCTGGTTTTCTTCACGCTGTGATATGTTTTTATTTCTTTGTTGTGTTTTTCTTTTTGTTGGTTGGTTTTGTTTTTTTTTTACTTTTATATAACCTAAGAACTGTATTCTTTGCATTGATTGCGTTTGATTTTTACATGTTTCACAATGTTTTGAAGAGTACATTCCACATGCTATCTCCAGTGGAGAATGTGAATTTCCCCACTCTGTTTCCCCACCTAAATAAAATTATCTGTGGCAAAGGATTAGGAGGTGGTTGCAAATCCCTCATGAAGGAGAACACACAAAAAGATCCCTTTCCCCGATGAGAAGGTGGGACTGTAACAAGAGGGAGGACAGGCACCAAGAGATAGAGTCCTCATTGTAAAAGAAGAGAAAAGGGTTAGAATAGTAGAAGTACTAAGTAGCAAACAAGAGTGATTATAAGGAGTATTTAAAAAAAAAAAAAGCAGCTATCTGATAGTGTCATTGGATGAGTAACATCTTTAAAGCTTTCCAGGGCAAACTAAGTATATTAGACTTAATGGAATAACTTTGAATCTTCAGTCATTGTAGCCTGACAGCATGATGCTGAAGTCAGGAGAAGCCTCTACATGTCTAATGGGATTAGATAATTGTGTCTACTTCTGTAAAATTTGGCTGGTCTTAACTCTTGTGACTGTTTAAAAGCAAAAAAAAAAGAAAGAATCAAACAAATATTTGTGGAATATTTGGCTGAGTGATTACTTTTAGTTTTAATTACACAGCTACATTCCACTATGGGCAACTATATTTTGTCTGTCTAAATTCTTTCTGTAGCTCTTAATAGGAAACAAGATTTCCTTTTTCACCAAGTTTTACAGTAATCCTACCGATGGCTGTAGGGCTATGTCTGGTGAAGACCATGTTTTGTTTGTGGGTGCAGCAATTTCTGTATGTCTGTGCTGAAACAGGTATTCTCTAACCCTAAAAAGATACGTGTGTGTGGTGTATCTGTTTAGATAAAATCTGTACAAAGAGACATATGGATGCATGTACATGTAAAATGTGGTATTTTTTTTATTAATACCTTATCAAGGGCCTTGCACTCTCTGAAGCAACGAGTCCTATAAATGTGTGTGATCAGTCTGGAACAGCAAGCAATTTAGCAATTTTCTAAAAGCACAGGACTGTCTTTCAAGGATGAAATTCTTGCCTGAAGTAGACCAAAACATGATTTTTACAGTGGACGGCTTCCACTGGCAGAATCACACTGCTGTCAGTATTAATAGCAATTATCTGGTTTTCATACTTGGGCTGCTATAATCTAGTTTCTCTACATCTGCTATAAAACAGAAGCACAGTTAAAAGGATCAGCAATCCAAGATCAAAAGCTTTTTCCCAAAATTCCTTGTATGATGTTATCTCAACCAGCAGTTCTGCTTTAACACAAAGATCCGAGTGTCTGCTCTGGTCAAGAGAAGCTGCGCTGGAGGACCCCAGGGCAGAGTGGGAGCTCTGGGGAGCAGGGCTGGCAGGGGACCAGCACCCCGGGGTGTCTGCTCTCTGCTTGCCCTTGAGCTTGGCAGTGACTGAGAGCCTTTAGAATTTTCTACTCTCCATCCTCAAATTGAGTGGTGGCTGTCATCTCTCTTTTATCAGAAAGATGATGTTTTCAGAAGGACGATGCTTTCTTATTCTGTTAACTTGTTGAAATTGTTCAGCAAGAAGGAGGTCTGACGGCATTGACGCATGAACTCCAGGGATTTGTTTGGGAGAGTCCCCTCCTTTTTGTTGCAGGGTGAGCACCTCTGTAGCTTGAAGTAGCAGGAAGCAGTGGGCTTTGAGCTGGAGCTCAAAGGAGGGCCTGACGTATACTAGCTTGTTCTGGTAGAGGGTAAGGAACCTCTGGCAGTTGGGTGAGGCAGTCAGCTGGGGAAATTCTCTTAAATCATTGATTCTAAGAATCTGTCATCTGTACCCTCAATATGAAAATTCAGGTCCACATGTATCCATAATGCCATGCCTGTCAGTGGTGCTGCTGATGGTGGGAGCCTTAGTCCTTGAATTGCCATTTGTGCAGATTTTCAAAGATGATAGTGATCATGGTCTTTCATCTGTAGGTACAACAGCGGTTTGAGGGATGTAGTTAAAGCATGTAGAAGAGAGGAAACATTTTAATCTAGACTGCTGCTACTGAAACCCTGCCTTCATTTGACCATAAGTAATTCCACCCCACCCTGACATGTCACTAGATTTTATATATATATGCATATAATACTTGCTCTGTTACTTGTTTACGTACAATATGTATATATAGTTAAGTAATAGGCATCTACTGAGAAATATGAAACTGAAAAGTTGAATCTGAAACCCAAAGGTTATGGTGAAGGTGTGCAGAAGAAACCAAATCTGTGGCAGAGAGCTTCTGTAATTTATCACAGTTATAATAGTGTTTGGAAGCGTGGCCAGAGAGGCACTTGTCAGAGTCTGCTACAAGAACAGTTCTTCCAAGTGCTTAATACAGATCATACTTCAATTTTTTTTGAAAGACTGACTTATTATTATCTTGCAGGAAATAAGAATTGATTCCACTGTTTTGAGTGTAGGAGAAGTGACCCCCAAAAAAGAAAATACTGGAAGTCATGCCTACCTTCAGAATATTATCAGGGCCAGATTTGACTGATTTTAGCTAATGGAATAGATAAAACAACTTACCTAGCAGCTTAAAGGGGAATCTTGGGAGTACGCTATCAATCCTTGGAGTAAACAGTAAAAAATAACCAATTTCAGATGGCTAAGGAAAAATAAGTTAATTTTTGACATGGGAAATTTTGCTTCTATTTAAAAAAAAATTTTAAAAAAATTGGAGAATAGTGATCTTTCTTCTGTTTCTTCCTTGCTACTGGCATATTGACTTCAGTGCTACGAGCTGTCATACACTAGAGGGCACACAATGCCTGCGATTGCTGCAGCGCCAGCCCAAGGAAATGCCTATCGCAAGGGATCTAATCTTAGGATGACCTGTGGATCTTGGAATTGACTTTGCTTTAATCCTGCCTTTCAACCCAGTTGCAAAGGAAACATAAAATTTGAAACGTTATTAGTTTTATTTGACTCTAGGGACTAGTCCCATTGAATTTCCTGGGACTAACTTGTGTGAGTACGTTGAGTGAGATTTAGTTTGGGAATGATTTTATGGATTTATACTTTTTAACTTTGACTAGGTTTTCATTTTATATGAATTAATTAAATAAGGTCTGTAGCATTCCCCATGTATTCTTGCCCAGTAGAATAATGCCTACATGATCATAAAGAAGAGAAAGAGGTTATATGATCATGACACATTACAGTGTCCATGCTGGGACTTCCTAGGTTATGTAGTAAGATATTGTAAATTTTATTCTGCATCATTTTTCCCCAAGATTTTGCATTTCTTTAGGTTATCTGTTTTTAAGAAAAATACAATACGATTTATAATCTTTGGGATAATCCCTATGTGGTGTGCGCCTTATTTTGAGAATCCCATGTCACTTTGTCTGTAGTTGGAAATGTATGTGGGGGATGGAAGAGGAGAGACAGGTGGTAACGTGATTTTCATTAATTTTATAGAAATGAAGGCAAAGCAGGCCTGGTGTGTATACTGCAGATGGAAATCATGTTATTAAACCAGGCTCTTATCTCACTTTTATTTTTCTGTTAATTTTATAGAAGCCAATAAAGTGTAAGTGCTGCAAATTTTTTTTTTTATGCTGGTTGAGTATGTGAAAATTGTGTTCTTGCTTTTCAAAGCCAACAGGTCTAGCTACAATAAAGTAGAGCTCTGCCTGAACAGTTTGGCATCACGCTGCAGATACAAGAAATCCTCTTCCAGGTCTGGTATTCCAGGCTTGAATCTTTCCCAGTTAAAGGCTGCTAGTGATGCACAATGT
Organism: Numenius arquata; assembly: GCF_964106895.1. Classification (NCBI taxonomy): domain Eukaryota; kingdom Metazoa; phylum Chordata; class Aves; order Charadriiformes; family Scolopacidae; genus Numenius; species Numenius arquata. The sequence continues at coordinate 7,118,949 of NC_133583.1, read as the reverse complement.
GTGACATGGATGGATTTCTGTCATGAGTAGACTGAGGGCTCTCAGTGCTCTTTCAGACAGAACAAACCCCCAAAAGAGAGAGACACATAAGGCAGGGTAGTACCCCTTCTTTCCCATGGGAGAACAGCTAGTACATTGTATTCTGTGTTTGCATTTGACATTGTACGGTCTCTTAACTTAAAAAGAGAAGAGCAAATAAAGAAGTATCCATATATATCGGAATAAATAAGATGCTCCTACCTCAGCGGGAGGTTATCTGCTCCATTCTTGCTTTTCCTGAAATGCAAGAAAACATTTTGGAAGTCTCATGAAATATAAGACCATAAGGCACTGGGCAGAATCTTGTCTTGCTGACTTTAAATGCACTGAATGCCAATTAAAGCAAAATTTGGCCCAGTATAATTTTGCCACTGGCTCTAACATACCTCACAAGTTTTGGGTGGATTTTTTTCCCCTTTTTCTCCAACCCTCCCAGCACTTTGCCTTCTGGCCTGTACAGCTGCACTGCTAGTATACTTTCTATTTCTGGAAATGACCCATGCGGTTAGGTCAGTTTGTTTTAGCCTTGCTCCTTGTTGCTGAAGTAGAATAGCACATTTCCCTGAACTGCATGAAAGCCAGGATAGACAATCTTGATAAATATGATTAATGGGCCCCTTTGCTTTGCTCTGCAGCCGAAGGCTTCCAGAGGTTCTGTGTCAGCTACACACAGCTGTAGCTTTGGGCTACAGCTCCCCAAACCAACCCTTACATAGAAAGTTTGCCTCAGGTTCAATTATGTTGTAAAGATATTTTTTATTTGCTATAAAAATACCATTTGCTATAGGAAAGTCTTTGCAATTGAAATACGTTAATAAGAGTCTGAAGAGGTAGTACTGACAGGAAAAGCAATCCATAAATATGGGAGGGTTTGGATTTTTTCTCTCTGTCTTGTTACCTAGAAGTTTGTAGGTTATGTTTCCTGTGACTGAAGTTAAGTCTGGGGTTAGTGGGGTGCCCTGATCAGCATGATAGTAACTATCGTAGGAGATAGTAGCAAGTGATGGTAGCTTTGAGTCGATTATAACTTTTCAGTACATGGAATATATTTGTAGAATACTGTTATGTTTATTTCCAGTAACGTGACTTAAATATGGTATTCATACAACTTGACAACACAAAAGATATTTTCTGTCACTTTGGTCAGAAAGAAAACCAAATGAAGTGTTACATTATCTTGATGACAAATGCTATCCAGAGACTCCAGAAGTTATGACTGCTCCTTCAGAACTAGTATTAAAGAATCTAGGAGAAAAAAATCCCTGCAGTGATGTGAGTGATAATAAAATGAAATGTGTGATTGGCATCAAGGAACATTCAGCTTGCTCTATTAATTAGCAAACACTCACGTTTGTGAGAGTACTCTGCAAATTGTCCTTCCAATTCGGAGGCCAGACTTCTGCCCAGTGTGTGGGAATAGCTGGCTGCAGCACAGGCTGAACCAATCTGCCTTTCCTGGTGACTGCTATGCAATTGTAATTGCAGGAGCACATCAGCATTCTCAACGATTGAGTACAAGTCTTAATAGTAAATAATCCTCTTGAAGTTGTCCCCCCTCCACTGCAATCAAAGGAGAGCTTTGTTAAGGCATTAACTAACAAATTAGCTGCTAAATACTGGTAATAACCTATTTCCCATAGATTGCTTTTTAATTATAGCTTAAGCTGTGTGATTCCTGAAATCGCTTCTTTGGCAAAGTAATGTTTGTGGTCATTTCCAGCCACTGTAACTAATTGGCAAAAAAAGGAATTTTTAAAGTCTTTACTGATATCAGAACATACTTTGCTTATATATTCCTGCCTCCAGAAATACTTTCTCAGTGTTTATTTTCACTGTTGTTAGTATTTTGATTTAAACGTGTTAGGCTGTGCTGTGAAATTCTTGTTTTAGTTTTACTTCCATATACAATATATGTCTTCATTATATTTTTAGATACCATAGATATTTTTCCACTTAACTGCTACAAGAAACTTTTCCTGTAGGGAAAGAGGAATTAGCCACTTCATTTTTATATGTGTTGGTTAATGCAAACTATTTATTTTGCTAATCTGTGTCACAGCAACCATTTGGAAAACTAAGTGTTGTTTGGTTTTTGGGGGGAGGGGATATTTTTTATGTATTCATTGCTTTTCCTCCACAGATTTCAATAAAGGCTGAATGTCTTCCAATATATCATTCTGCTTCCCTTCAAACCTGACTATTTTATAAGGGAGCACAGCCATCAAAATTGGCAAGTGTTAAGCTTGATAATTAGTTCAGTATAGTGACCAATTCCGTGAATTACGAGTTCAAAGCAACATATGCGCATGGATGAAATCAGATTTTGGCATTTCTCACTTAGATTGTTTCAGGACACTGCTGGAGCTTCTTTGATCTGTAAATAACAACTGCAGTTCAGTGCCTTACTTAAAATACATCAAACGCATTCATGATTTCTGCTTTTACATATAGACCTCACTTCTAGTTACGGTTTTGAATTGGATTAATAAAGCTATTCATGTTTTGAGATTTCATAGCGAAAGCTACCAAAGATAGCTCTTTTCATACTTCATGTTTTAAGAGAAGCAGCAAACATATCTCTGTCTTAATGTGCACTCCAGACTACACCAGCAGATGCTTTGTGACATCAAAAGCAACCATCTCCTGTATTGCAGATCCTCTATGACCTGCTGGCAACCCGTGTCTTCCTTTACGCTTTCAGCAGTATAAAGAAGTGAACCAAAGGTTTATTTTCACTGCACCATCCAGTAACTTACAGCAGGGAAAGGAGTTCCTGAAGTAGCTTGCACACAGCAGCCTTTTTCCTCGTTCTGAACTTTGTGGTGGTTTGGACAGTGATGTGCCACCTACGGACAGTAGCTGGAGATAACCAGCTCTATTTGTTACTCCTTAAAGATATACACAGGTGCTGACCTAGTTCAATAAGCAACCTTGCCTTTCAATAGTTCGTTAAAGGCACTGTCTCTGGGTCTATCAGTTAGTTATGAAAATGCTGTATGATTTCTTGGTAGCAAAAGATTGTGGGGAATTATGGCTTCTCAGTGTTTTACCATCAACTTTCCAGCTGGGTAATTGAATTGCTTCTAATTTAACTCCCAGTGTTTTACTTAGAGAAGTTCATCATTCAGAGCTAGTGCAATGGGTTTTTTTTTTTCTGCTGCAGGGTTAGTGTAATTACCTGAGCTCTACACAAATGCTTAAGAGTTGTTTTTGTAGTGCTTTGGGGTCTACTGAGATAAAATTCTTGTCCTATACAGCCCCTAATATACAGCTTTGTACTCGGTGGCAGTTCACTGCAACCCAACCCTCCGTCCCTCCAAAAAATCCATAAGCTTGAAACTTAGCTGAAAGACAAGCTGCTTTTCAAAGCAACCCTGTCCCTTTTCTGTCTATAGTCCCTTGATAAGGTGTCAGATACCTCATGCTTGGAGCGTTTATTTCTGTGGGTGGCAGATGAGAAGACCCAAGTAGGCAAATTAGACTTTGCCTGGTGGGATCAGACCCGTGTTCTGTCCAGTCCAGGATCGTGTCTCTCCTTGGGGCCAGATGTGAAGCCCTCAGGGAGGTCAGGAGGACGGGAAGGTGCCCTGCTGCGTTTCAGGCTCATTGCTGGCAGTTGTTAAAAGACAAGCATTCAACCTCCCGTCAGTGGGTCCTTGTTCCTACCAGCACCCCCAATGAAAATGACTGTAGAAGTAGGTACTACAAATCCCAGACTTTTACATTAATCCTTTTAAATGGATGCAGCTGGTTCAGACATTTCTTACACCAATGATTGCCCCCCCCCCAGTATCAGCTTATGTTTATTGTCTGGAAAAACAAATGATCCTTCCTACATATTCCCTGTCGATCTTTCCCTTCAAGACTCTCCTTCAAAACACCCTTACTTATTTCTGTATCCTGCCTTGCAAAACATCATCTTAAGCAGCTAAACTTTTAATCTTTGTGGGCCAAATCATGCTCCCATCAAAGTTTTCTTGCTGACTTCCCTCTCAGCAGAAAGGTGGGCCAACAAGTTGGGGCACCACCCAAGCCTGTGTGCCTCCCAGACCTGTGTGGCAGAGGCTCCTCCAGGGTGGCTGCATGGTGGTCCCTCACCTTTGTCACAAAGTCTGTTTGTTGTCTGAAAAGTAATAACCAGAAGACCAGCTAACAAAGATATGGGCAGAGAAGATGTCTCAGAAAGAGAAATTCTCGCCATGAGAATTCTCAGCAGCTTTGGAACAACTTAATCTCACACCTGCCATCCTTGGCAGAGGATTTAACTTCTGTGTCAGTGCGGGGAAGGGGGGAGGAAAGTTGTGCGCATCTGAAGAACCCTGAGGTATGTAGATACAGTGTGATATGAGAGAAAGAGTTGACATCAAAATTCAGCTGGAGCTGTCACGAAAAGGGAAACAGTAGAGGACAAGGAACACCTGAGGAGTGGCAACAGTGAGAACAGTGAGGTGCAGTGGGAGGAATTGGTGCTCTTAGTGTTGTGTAAGGTCTTGTGTTTGATTCCAGGCTTGGTCAAAACCTGACAATGGGAGGAAGAGTTTTCAACTGATTTTGTGCTTTCTTATCTCCCTTGATTTCCCTTTGGGGGCGATGTACTCACTCATGGAAACTTGAGGGTTCTTGTGTGCTCTGGCTGGGTGTAGGGCCTTGTGTTTTGCAAAGGGAACACCCTGCAGAAAGGAAATGGGTTGTGCATGTAATTTTCAATGTGGGAAATGTTTGTGGATGCTTTCAGTGGGGTGTTTTTTTCTTTCCGGTTCTAAAGGCCTTTGGTTTCTGTTCTGGCTTTTAAAAAGAGAGAACGCCGCTGCAGCTACCATCTGTCTTTGCGTTTTTAATTCTTTCAGAAGTTGATAGACTGTGCTTTCTAAGTGAAATGATTCAGTGAAATTTTACACTTTAGTTTGAGTAGTTCATGTAATCGAGCTACTTAATTTTTATTTTGCTCAGATGGTTGTTCAAGCTGAAGATTCTGGCTTGACCAGTTGGAAAGAGATGGGCTTGCTGGGCTTGGAATTGGCTAAGAGGGTATGGTGAAGAGCAAGAGGCCAATGAGGGCTGCTCTGCGAAGGTAAAAGTAGTGCCTCTGTGAGGGCTTTGGGTTTGAATCTCAGCAGGATTTGTTTTGTAAATTGATACCTGAAGCTTCTGGGATTTGGTAGAATTAGATTCTGAAGAACATTATTCCTCTTTCGATTGTCTCTGGTATCAAAACTGTATCCCACAAGATTATATTTAATGCTTTTTTTTAGTTATTTTTTTCCCCTCAATTTATTTACCCTTTTTGGTGCTCTGAAATATATGCATGTTTTCTATGTGTGCTAGCACTTGATCTTAAATAATGAGTAGGAATTTTGTTTTGGATTCACAGCTCTGTCACCAATGCTCTCTATTGTTTTTTCACGTTGGTTGTAAGTCTAGATTTGTGCTTAATCTGTTCGTTTTGAATTTTAAATAGTTGAGAGATACTTATTCTGAATATTTAATGGTACTGTTATTTTCAGAACATGTAGTTTCTGAAAGAATGCAATTAGAAACTAAGCCCAGGAATTTCTGTGGCAGATCAGGCACTTCTGGCCTCAACTGTCATTGACTGGAAGAAGAATAAAGCTCACAGTGCCTTTACAAATCACTGGAGCGTTCCCTTCGCTGATGTTATGATATGTGTCATACGCTCTGTTGAGAGACAATATGAATGTGCCTGGTAGATAAATGTTCTCTGGATAAACTTGGATGTTACTGTGTCTTCTCACTGTGCCTTTTATGATCTGCATCTCTCAGACTGATGTGAATATATGAAATATGAGCTGTTTTTAAAAAACAGAAGCGTGTATACATCTAACGACCATGGAAAAAATGTCCAAGAAGTAAACTAGATGCTATGGTGAAGTTTCAAACACCAGGCAACAAAAGAGCCCTGATATTTTTCATTCCTGTACTTTATAGAGCCTATTTCATGATTGTTGATTCAGAATTTTAGGAGGGCATTTGAAGAAGGCAGTGTAGTTGTGTGATATAAGAGGCTGGAGAACTGCCATGGCCTCTGTGCATGGTGACTGAGAGCAAAGTCACCTTGCCGAGATGTTCCAGATGCCAGTGAGAGAAAATAGATGTGGAAAACAAAAACAATTTGAATGAGGAAGAAATACTTAAAAATAAATGTTTGGGGTTGGCAAAACATGGGGAGAGAATTCTGCGTGAGATCTTACAGGGCTGTGGCCTTTTTAGAGTGGTGAAAGGCAAGATGCAAGAGATCTTTAGTCCTTTGTTTTACTCTAATATCTGAGTCCATATGTTGCACAGATCCATGGGTCAGGTGAACATAAATTGTGCTGTTGGAATTTATCCGGCCAGTAACTTAACCTCTGACTCACCCCGGCAATGGTACAGCGTTACAAATGTAGTCTTCAAGGAAGGATGAACAAATTTCTTAAGCCATTGGGCACAAACAAAACCTGCAAAATCAGTCAAGAATACCTCCTTGTTCCCGTGCTCCCTCACCCCTCATGCCCTGGGATGTATTTATTGCGGCCAACGCTAGGAAAATTCAATCTGCCTGTTTGTGCTTTGTGCTCAGAGTGACTAAAAGTACCTTTCCTTGTTTTGTCCAGCTCACGTTTAGTTCTGTGTCCTTTTAAAAATTTCCAGACCACCAAGTGTGATGACTCTCAGGTAACCGTGTGAATATCCATGGTTTGACAAACTAACTTCTTTTGTTAATTTACTTCAAGAGTAGGGAACATAAAGAAGGGAATGTAAAAGGATGGTTTTCTTGACAGTTCCAGCAGTTTAGGAATTAACTAATTCAGGCCACAGGAATCCTGTGTATTAATAAGAGACCTAAAAAGAATAAGACTGTCTTAAGTTGGAAGGGACCCATAATGATCATCAAGTCCAACTCCCTGCTCCTCGCATAAACATAAGCAAATGACTAAGAGCATTGTCTAGAGTCTCCTTGAACTCTCACAGACTCGATGCAATGACCACTTCCCTGGGGAGCCTGGTCCAGTGTCCTCTCACCTGTGATTTCATTTTACCTTCATGAGCTCCCAAAACCCACCAGGCATGCGGAGCTCCCGCTAATAGCGGGGAAGGAGCTTAGTACTTCCAGAAACAAATAAGGCTGCTTAAGTGCTTAAATCTGGTTTAACTCTTTAAGTGTATAAGTTGGAAATGTCTCTTGTGTGTGTAAGAGAACCATTCCCATTGCTAAATTTCCTTTCTCTGGAATTTCCCCCCATTTTTAATTAGAAAAGGGAGTAGAACTGGGTAATATAGGTAGGAAGAAGCCAACTCAAGGATCCAACATGAATTTTGTGCTAAGAAGGTAGCTGGAGGATCCTGCCTGGGTTATGGGGCCGACACTGAAACATGGGACCACTTGCTAAGGTTAGGGTTGATGGGATGGCCTTGAACAACTTAAACTATTTATTTTCCCAAGGCCCGTGAATTGCCAGGACAGGGAGTACTTTTACTGTAACAAAACACTGTGTATTTAAAGAGAATTCCTTCTTTCTCAGGACAAATGTGACCTTGATTAAATTATTTCTATTTTTAATCAACTCTAAGGTCCCTGGAACTTCTGAGGTTCTTAGCAGCTGTTCCTCAGATGTCTCCTGGCCTTTTGGCCTCACAGATTTCCCCATCTTCTTGGGAGGACTAAGGACTCTGAACACATCCAAAACAGCCAGAGATAACGTTTTGTGGCCAAGAAAGACTAAGTGCCCTGAGCTCGGGAACGGGTTCTGTAAATCGTCTCCAGAGCTTCCCCACAGAGGCTGTACGTTGGAGAACCCCGTTAAATAGCACTTCACCTTTAATAGTTGTACACTGATCCCCAAACACTGGATCTTCTTTCTCCTGCCAGTCTTTCTTTTGTGCATTATGTTTTTTGAGAGCAGAGTACAGGCAGGATCTCATGAGCTTTTGCTTTGCTCTTTAATCCAGCATCACAAACCAGAAATCCTTGGGGTTTAAGCAGCTTCACCATTTATTTACACAGGTCTGCAGTGGCTTTTTGTTTTCTTTGTTGTTTCATCTATGGTTTCCCTTCCTCCCTGTGTTTTGGATGGTTCTGTTTTCTGTAGGAAATCCTGAAAGGCTGTTTAGCTGCGTGCATACTGCCTTCCCTGTACATTCACCCAGTCCTCTCTGCATATGGGACAATATGTGTTAAGGCCATAGTACCTTCACTGAATTAGTTCTGTAAACAGCAAAACCACACTTTCCTATGGAAGTATAATCCACAACATCCCTGCTTTCCCTTTTTCACTGATTCCAGCTCTGCTTTCACAGCCCCCAGGCTCCCTCCCACACAGGGAGGAGAGCAACAAGAGCTGTTGCTTGAGCAGGTGATAACAGATGCTGGGGCTCCTCTCCTGGCTGGGAACCTCACAGGTAACTATTGAGCTCCTTCTGCAGCCTTTCCTGCAAAGTGGGGTTGCCAACTTGAGTCTCTCAACTCAATCGAGATGCTTACAGATGTGTCTGAGATGTTTGTTTGATGTTCACAGAAGTTTTAGGAGCTTTGTGCCTACCTCTGTCTTATTTGCCTAAAATCAGATGGTGAATTCAAAAGCTAAGGAGAGGGAAAAAGAGGGCAACTTCATGCACCTCTTCAACAGCAAACCAGTCTAAAGCTGCACCTCGGTACAGTCAGAGACCAGATGTCAGTAAATAACCTATTGAATGGCTCGTGTTCCATTACTTACTGGTACGGCAGTGAAATAATTTTTTGGAGCCAGATTATAAGCATATGGTCAAGATGGAAACCTTAGTACTGATTAAGTATTATTATCCAAGTGATTAATTAAAATTTTACCATCTAGACATCGTGTAGTTGGAGCTGGTGAAAGGCAAAACCCAACAATGCCAGTGAAATTTGGATCAAGACCATGTTTTGATATTAATAGTTGGCAAAGGCACTGAGTTTTACTGTACTAACCAAATATTGTCATTTATTGTGTCTCAGGTACCCATTGAAAATACATGGGCTGCAGTCCAAATACCTGTGGAGATTAGCAAGTTGAAGGTTTAGTTCAGGGCACTCCTGAAACCACTCAGGTATTAAAAATGAAGAAGACTTCTTGGTACAAAATGTCCTCAAACTTCATCAGTGCACATGTCCTTTTAGCAGTTGTTATGAATAGTCTGCGAGTAACCAAACCATGACGCAGGTCTGAGATACCACTCGCTGTTTCCTGGTAGATATGAGACCAATTAATTGAAGATTTAGTTATGGAATTTTCTCTCTATGAGCAGAATTCCAGAGTTTATTATAGTGAAATTCCTGAAATAGCAAAAAAAAGAAGAAGCCTGTAAGGGAGGATCAGGCAAGTTAAAGCCAAGATAATAGAATTGCATGGTGTTGTATGTGCATTGGGTTGTAATGGCCCTTACCCATCACGAATCAGACTTGCAAATGCTGTATATTTGCAGAGGTGGAATTTCACTGGTTTTGGTTTATTTTCAATTAATTGTAACTGCACCAGATCACTGTTACAGGTATTTGAGTGGGCTTAGAAATCTTTTTCTTTTGAGGTGTCTACTACTATGCTTCTTTTAAGGCTTAGCAGAGGTATTCAGGTTTTGTGTAAATCTATTGATGTTATTTCTACCATTGGTGATCTTATTTCTGACCACGAGCACTACTATTTAATTCTGTGAAAGGTGTTTCTGTATTTAAATTTATAGTGCAGCTTAATAGCAGTTCAGAGAGCGTAAAGCTCTCAATGTGTCTTAGTTCTATTTGAAAATGGATACCCAGGCTACAGTTTGGATCAGAGACAGTAAAATTGGATAGCGTTTTGTGACCCTAAAGCTTTTCTATTCAGTCACATCTTAACGTTCCACATTACTGGAATGGAAAAGATTTTTGTACAGGTGTGTTTTGAAGTATTTTAGTACAGTAAAGAAAAATCACAATAAAATAGAACTGTTGGTGTTTCTGTGTGTTAAGAGCTGTTCTGCTCTCCAAGCTCTTGTTAACTTAAGTGTGAACTGCTTGAATGAGATGTTTGCAGGGTCAGGCCGCTTCCAGGCATGTAGATGGAAGATATCCTGGTTTCTTTACTTGATGAAGCATGTTGAATTAACAGGAAATTACTAGTAGCTTGTCTTTCTCCTTCTTGTATTTTTCCATGAGAATAACCAGGAGATAAAAGAAGTTTGTTGCCTAACAGAGAAATGATCAAATTGTCCTTTGACAGTAAAGAAATGACAACATTAGAAAATCCTGTTTACCAAAAGTATTTTGCAGGTTTTGGAAAGTGAAGTATCATGAATACAGGCACAGGGCAGATGCCATAGCCTGAATAAACTTTCTGATCAAGGATGTGGTGTACCTTTGGACGCAAGAATGCAGAGTTGAGCGTCTCGCCCTTTTTAGCATAAGCTTTACCCCAGTATATCCTTTAATGCCTGTGCTTACACTGACTTTTGCTTACCAGTGCCTATAAAGAGCAGATGGTATCTTCTGAATGTGTTTTAATATGAGAAGATATTGAGTATAGATTGAGACCGTGCATATTTTAAATCAGCTGTGTCTGTAAACGCCATTTCACTGTTACCTGTGCTTTGAAGAACTTAGGATATTTAATATGTCTACAGACATCCCATAAATTCTTATTCACCCCACCTGCCTCCTTGTGCTAAGTTCCTGCTGTTACAAGTAGAGCTTTGATGAATATTTAGATTGCACTATAAAGTTCTTACCTTCAAAGACGTGGATTTCGCTCATAGAAAAAGCTTTATTTCTGTTCAGAAACAAACAGGAGAAAAGGATTGTCTTGTGTCTGGGGGTGGGAAGGAATAGTTCTTCCTAGAGCAGTACAGAGCAGCAAATACAATTTCCTAATACCCCAAAAGCTCAGTCAAAAAAACAAGCTTAGGATTTTTGGTACTAAAGCCATCTCTTTCCCTAGTTCTGAAATGATTGCAAAAATCATCTTCGTGATGGATATTGTTCTGTGTTTGTTACATGCTTGTTAATCTTATGACCTTCCCTCTCTCCTCACTTCCACTTTTCCAGCCCTCCATCAGAAGTATCAGAAGTCTCGGTCACAGGAACCTGGCTGGGCTTTCTTTGTTTCTCCTCTTCAGGAATCAGCTATTTAGTGTGAGATAGAGTTTTACATATGCAGCTGTCTGAAATTACAGCTCCTTTTTCTGAAATGGGATGTTTACTGCCTCATTAATACCCGTTAGAAATTCCAGTTTATAGAATTGCATTAATAGGAGCAAGGTGGAAATGTCAGTGGAAGGCTGAGATCTGAGATTTTTAAAAGTGCTTTTGAGTGCCACTACTGTCCTTGTAAAGCTACGGGTAATGATAGAACTATAGAATAATTTAGGGTGGAAAGGACCTTTAAGATCATCTAGTCTAACCATTAACCTAACACTGCCAAGTCCACCACTAAACCATCTCCCTCAGTGCTGTGTCTACATGTCTTTTAAATACCTCCAGGGATGGTGACTCCGCCACTTCTCTGGGCAGCCTTACCTGGCCAGATGGTTTATAGAGCTTTAGATTATCATTTATCATCTTCTTTGTCTTTCTTCACAAATGACTGCTTTGTGAAACTTTCTAGTAGATAGCCATTTGATCAGAGTTGACTTTGAGAGGTCTCCCCTAGAAATTCCTGGAAGAGTCATCATTTAATGGTTTCATTTTACCTTGAAGCATTTGGGTTCCAAGGACAATGTCTTGTATGTGTGTATGTACAACCCTGTAAGAGGAGTGTTGAGATCTTGCAGCTGCTAGAAATGTTTGTGTTACAAAGGCTGGATTTGACCTTTCTCCATCCTGATAGAGGGCTCAACAAAAAACCTGGATCATGTACATGCTGCTTTAGGCTTCAAAGCAAAATTGGAGATCTGCAGACATAATATGAATGCCCCTTGTGTTGCTGGAGAATAAGATCCATAGGTGAGATGTATTCTTATAGAAAATGATAATCCAGAAGTTTTTCCCTTCAGGGAATTTATGCTTCTGGATGCAACAGTAATCGTTAATGGAAAGAGGTTGTGTTCCCAGGTGGACTTCACATCTGTTATCATTGCACATCTGAGCTGGCACATTATGTTTGGGTCCTTCAACCACTGCTATAATATAAATAATCCATACAAACCAGATTGAAAGCAAAGCCTTACTGTTTTACTGACTGTCCTGACAGCAAAAGGTCATCTTTGAGCTGATGACCTTCTAGTCCAATGGACAAGATGAAGGGCTACCATTTTTTCCAGATGTCAGATCCAGAAGATTGAGTGCTTTGCCTGAGGTTATGCTCCCAACTTCCTATGCAGTTGAGGAATTCTCCTTATTGCCAGACCAGTTTCAGAAATGAAAGACTATCCTACTGCCTCACTTAAGGGGTTTTGTTGTGAACTAACAGTTGAGCACACACGTGGCATTTTGCAAGGCACTGAGGGTTGAAACTGTCACACTGGCCGACTTGGCTAACAATCTACTCAGAAATTCAGTGTACATATATGGTGACTTCTCTCCTGTTCACTTCTGAGCCCCAGACTAACATGGTCCTGTAGCTCAGGCTTCTGTACCGCAGCCTGCCTCAGACTACACAGTCTCGCACAGACTCTTAGGGTTATACTTGTTTCCCACAATTTTCTGCGTGTTTGTCTCTAAACGAACCATGAAATGATTCAGTGCCCGCATGTGGTTTTAATAACAAGCGTATGTGGGCAAATGAGAAAATACAGAATGTTCGACTGGAAGTTTCCAGCTTACGATATATGGGTTAAAATTGAAGTAGGTTTGTAGTACAGCGTTTGTCAGAGTTGGTTAATTGCTTTTGGGTTGATATTTTAGATGAGACTTCTGTCTCTAACCTTGTAACAACTGTTGAGTAGTGGAAGACTCCATACTTAATCAAGGGCAGATTTGGAGCAATAAGTTCCAGTTTGGTCTTCACTGCGATGTGATTGTTTTTCTGGGAAGTTTGTGTGGTGGTGTTGGTTTTGGGGTTTTTTGTTTTGCTGCTGTTGTTGTTGGGGTTTTTTGTTGGTTTTTTTTTTTTTTTATTTTTGAGAGAGAGAGAGAGAATGTGCAGCAAGTAGCTTTCTGGTCTTGTTTTAGCTGTGAGTTACATTAAGGGCTTATACTTGTTTAATAGAAAGTTTCAGTAGGCCTAGGCATCCACATCTTGAAAACTACAACTTCTGTAGACACATTCTGGCTTCAGGTGGTCTTTTCAGAGTCCAGAGCAATCCTTTCCTTCACCATGTATCCTCAGCTTTGCAAAATGCTTCTGAAAAGACTTTGTCTCTTTCATTATTATTTTGTTAGAGAGTAACAAGTTCTCAGATCTTCAAAATCTGGTTTTCTATTCTTTTCTCCCACCTTATACATGTTCAGCTCTGATGTTCCTTCTTCCATGCATACTGAAGGGAGATTGTGACATCCCACTAGCTCAAAATCAGAAGAAATTAATTGCTCTTAGATGAGAGAACCTCTCTTAGACTATTCTGACTCGATATTTTGCTCCCAAACTTGCAGGGTTAATGTCGGTTTAGACTTAACCAGCTTTTGCTAACAATCTGGCTTAAGCTTGATTATGAAATACGCAGTGAGAATTGCCTTTGGCAGTCTTTGAGACTGATGTCCTTGTGCGTGAAAGGGAGGAAAAGCATTGGAAAAGCCACAGGGAGGAAAAATGATAAAGACAAGTACTTGAAAATTTGCTGTGAAGGAGGAAAGAAAAATCGGTTCCTATGCCTGTGATGAGAAGGTGCAGAAGTAATGACTTAAATTGCTCTGGGGAACTATCCAACAAAGCAGCACCTGAGCTGATCATCTGAGCAGTCCATCCATCAGGAGAGGCCGTTCAAATAGGTTAGACAAACATGTTGGAAACAGGCTCTGCCCTTGGTCAACGGCCTTTGGAACTCATTTTCTCCATAATACTGTAATTCCCGGGAAAGGCAGGTGTAGTTGTAAGAGAAGGCCAACAAGAAATGCAAGGGAGCAGAGCTATTCTTGTGGCAGCAGTGCTTTGGGTGTTGTGTAGAATAAGAGACTTCAGTAAAACAGGTGGATAAAGCTTATAAAGTTTGTTAAACTCTACATTTCTCCACTCGTGTAACTGGAAGAGCAGTTTTTCTATGTAGATTTTTCAGTATCTAAATGATGTGTCAAGGTGACCACGTTGTGTAGAGGTACCTGAACTTGGTGTGGAGGTGTGGATATAATCTGTGCTGGGCTGCGTTGGTTTCTTCTCACTGTGATCTTTGGGCACCAAAGATGGTTGCAAAGAGGACTTACATGGTACATGTCTAGATCTTTTTGCTGCACTGTGAAGAGCATAGTCCTTCTGGAGTCTCTGGTCAGTGTAGAGGTCTGAAATGACAGCAAGGAAACTGTGTTAAAATTTGCTATAAATCATGCCACCTCTGTAACTAACTTATATAAAACTTGTAAAAAGTATTTTTGGCCCAGAAATTTGAAATGAATTGTATTTCATCCAGGCATGTAAGCTGGAGAAGGCCAAGTGGCCTGTGTTTTGGGAGTGCAGAAGACCTCAGGAGTACACTGAAGTTGAAGGAAGAGCAGTTCCCTGTGGCTGTTCTTGCGTTCTTCCTCGCTGTGGAAGTGGACTCGACCCCAGGCAGTTTATGGGACTTCTCACAAGGCAAGAGCTATAGCATCGAGGCAAATAATTGCATATTCTAGAGGGGAAATGCACTTCTCTGAAGCACAAACATCCCAAGGTGTTGGAGATGGTAACACCTGTATGCAGTTATTTTATCTCTGGGCTCATCAGGCTGTAGGAGCAGAACCATATCTTAAAGGAGCTGTCACAGCAATCCTTGTTTGCCTCCAAGGTGTCTCCTGAAGTGCTCCTGCAGGTAATTAATCACCTAATAAAATACACTCTTTGACAGTAGGTGGAATTTGGAAATTAATTTGCACCCCTTAAATGAGTCTTCTAAAACTGTAATTATCATGAAAGGAAGAAACGAGCTGTGTCAGGTGTATAAATGATTTATTTATCAAGAATAAACTGTCACCAAACTGGCACTTAAGCTTGCAGCTTCTGTGCTGCGTTTCTTTTAAGCGAATAAAGCAATGACATTTGCCTTCCCTCCCATATTTGCAGGTCCTGGGGCTAATCTTCAGTTGTTTGTGAAGTGTTTGGTACAAAAATGACCTGCAACAAAATTATAGCTGCCTTTTCTGCATTCTCTTTCTCTAATGCGTGATCACTTCTTGCCACCCCATCACTCCCTGCTCAATGCTTTATCTCCACAGGAGCATCTGGTCTCCCCAGAGGACACCACAGACCTTCTGCAGCCCAATTGGCCGTTCAGGTTTCTCATTATATTTCCAAATGGTGGATTTTATGAACTGGGTATTGGTAGCATCAGGAAACAGAAAGGGGAGGAAGTTGGCTGGACTGCGTATAGTATAAGTTACCTGGAATAATTGGAAATGCAAGATAACGGATTCTCTTTTTTTTTTAATAATGCAGGTTTAAAGATCCCTGAGAGGTCTATTTTTGAAGCTTTTGAGAGGGCATTTTTATTTTAAATCCAGAGAAATGTGGGAATAGCAACATTTTAAAAGTGAATTGTTTAAAAAAATATTTATGTTCAAAATCAAGCAAATACCCCGCTAAAAACATGTTACCAGTGTCTGACCTGTGCACCAGAGCATCTGAAGACCCGCTGCAGCTGTGTGGGTAAAGGGGACATGGGCTTCACTGCAGCCTTCGCTGCAAAATTGCCACTAACAACTGTTCAAGTTGCTACATCTGAAATGTATTTGCTGCTGACAGTGTAATTTGCTGCCTTCAAAGTGCGTGTGCTGTGCCGATACAGTATATGTAGTTTGTGTGACATGGAAGAAAATTGTCTCATTATTACATATTAATCTTGCGTTATTGGTGCATTAATTTCTGAGAAAGCCCAAGAGAATTTCTATTCATTTGTGTCAGACTGACTTGTGTCATACACAGCTGCTGGGAAGGGCCGTGCCTGATTATTTCCCCAATACTTGTTTGCCTGAAGTTAAGTTGACTTGAGAAAGGGATGTGGGTGCTCAGCACCACTGGCTTGATTCAAAAGTGGTTTGCGCACAGTGAGAAGATTTCTTGAGTGAAAGCCCCTTGAGAAACACTGGAGTAAGAGTGAAATCATTTACGGTCTTCTTTTTATTTACATTTTATTAATGTTGTCTTCTGTACCACAAGTAACTTTTGCTGCAATGCATCACAAACACAAACAAAATAGGCTGCCATTCAAAAAACCCCATGTGATGCTATTAGATTGAAAATGCCATATTTTAGTTATGGGAACTGACAGATTGCAAACAACTTATGTGAGCAAAAAATACTTGTGATTCCACTTTTCACTTAGGAGTGTATGTTGGAATAATGCTATGCAAAACCCTCTCAATATAAACTAATACCTTTCTTCTTCCTCTTTCTCCAAAGTTTTACCACAAAGTATTTTTACTGGATTGCAGAATTTTTTGGACGTGTACTGGAAATATTTTTCATGAAAACCAAGTGGCAAAAATTAAACACTCTGGAATGCAGCTGAAGGGGCAATCCAACTACCCTGAGCATGTCCTGGTTTGCTTGAAATATGGTTGCCCTTTACAGGCACTCAATTCATCTTGAGGCCAATTTTAACAGTGCACAGTGCAGAAATGACTAACTGTTATGACATGCCCTGAACCAGCTCCAGTTCAGCTTGTGTAAATTCTACATGTGGGGTGCTTTTGGAGCTGACAGGTGGAATTTTATTGTGATTGTATTTAACCATTCCACCACAGTAAAGGCTTTTGTCATTTATCTTACTGAGTTGCTACATGTTGCAAAGCAAAGGCACACGTTCTTGACTTTTTTTTTTCTCTTTTATTTTTTTTTTTCCAATCAGCACATCTTGTAAAGTCTGTTGTTCGAGGTCTGGAAACGTGGGTAGGATCTTTCCAGTGTTCAGCACTGCTTTCCAAATGGGTGCTTGCCCACAGGTCTGGCCGTACAGGACATCATGGTGGGATCTTTTTATGGGATGGTTGCAACTGGGTGCACTGTGGTCGCGGTGGAAACAGCTCATCCTTGGTTTAAGCCTGAGAGCAAAGCTCAGGCCATGCTCAGAGATCCTCTTCTGGCTGCACAGCCAGCTGAAGAGGTTTCAACCCCCTGTTGCCACTTGCCATCTTTAACCCGGCTTATTTGGCAGGAAACGGGGATGGAGCCATTATGTGAGGAGCCAGACCAGCACTTGGGAGGGATGGGACAGTAATGGGCGGCAGAGGTTGTGATAAGCACTCAGGAACAGGATGAAAGTGGTGACTGACCCCTCTATCCCCACGGCTGCAGCTGGAAGGGGAATCACAAGCAGACAGTAGAGGCAGAGCTCATTCTGTCTCAGATTCTCTTTCTTAGTCTACTATAAGTTTCCCTCCAGCGTTAACAGGCTGTTTTCACCATGTCTATCAGCATTTCAGCATGAATTTGGGAACCTCCTTGCTACCCCAGATTAGTCCTAGGTCTAATAATATTCACTGCAGGACTTCCAAATGAAGTCAGGTCACTTACTGGCATTATGCCAGCTCAGCTTTTAAAATTGTATGTATGAACGCAGAATCAGAACCTATTCTGCAGGTTTCTTAACTCTTTTCTTAATCCCAAAGACCACTGCCAGCACTTGGTGGTACTATTTAAAGAAAAGTGTTAACGGTATTGTATCTTTTGATTGAAAGCCATAGTTGATTTTTGCTTTTGTATCAGATTTCGCAGATTTCGGTTGTTTTGTCTGAAGTGGTCTATTAGTACTTGTGCTGAGATAAAAATTGTATTTTAAGTGAAGGAAGCATTCTGGCACAAATTAGAAAATCCCAGGGAAGATAAATGAAAAATGTAATTAAAATGCCTTGAGGTTGAAACATTATGGGAATTGTAATGTATAGCTTGCTAATCTCATTACAAGAAACCCTGTTTTAAGTCACCTGGATTTATTATATGCTGCTAACACCAGTCTGTTCCTTTTCAGCCCAAAAGGTTATGAACATTACAATGGAAAAGGCATTTGCTTTGAGACCAGCTCATTCTTTGTGTTAGGCAATAGCATTGCTTTCTTTCCTTTTCTGTTTGGTCCTTAACTTGCTTGTAAATTTTTCTTTACCACACTGCCTGTTGCCTGGTTCTTTGAGTCCAGGTACGTGCAGTACAACCTCAGGGACACCATGCCTTTGATGAGGATCAGTATCCTTCTTCAGATGCTGCCTCAGTTTTGTTGAACTAATTTGGACGGATACATCTCAGTCTCAGGGTGAAAGGAGCATGAGGTATGCGGTATGGGGTCTGTGAATGGCACCCAGAATAAGACATCCAGATGCTGCAGGAACAGAAACAGTTCTGGAGACCTACATAAGGTCAGGTTTCTCAAGAAGATACTCAAATACCACTAAAATGGTAAAATTTCTGGAGATTCCTCATGGTTAAGGAATGTCTGGCTATTTCCCCAACCAACATTTTTGTGTTTGATTTTCTTTCCTCTCAAGTAATGCCTGTTAGCATGAACATGATTTCATTGCTGATTTTCTGTTTCCCAGATGGAAAACAATTGGGAAGACTATGGTTCAAATCATATATATGTAAATCCCATCTACTGCTGTCTGTCACAGCCCATACCAAGCAATAAAACCTAAGCCATGGCACTGTGAGTTGTATGAATTTACCTATGATAGCAAGGAACAGGCAAATCTGCTGCTTGGCTGTGATGGGCTTTTGACATGACTGCAAAACCAATGAGGAAAAGAAATCATCTCGGTGGAACCTTCTGGATGTGAGATGGCCTTTAAATGAATTAAAGCTGTGAGAGGAGTATTTCCCATCCCTTTCCCTCTAGAGGCCACCCTGCAGTGGGCGTGCAGTTTGGCTTTCTCCTTTTGGTGTCAATGTTTTCCACAGAAGTACGTTTCTTAAAGGCACCATCAGTGCAACAGATGCTGTGCTCAGACCTGCTGCGTGAGAGAGGAGTGTGCTGGAAATGGTGGGATCTGATCCCATCGCCGAGCCCTGGCAGTTACATTGACTGCTTGGAATTTTCTGCTGCTAGTTGTGATTCTAAAACCTCTTGGTGGAGCTGCAATTGTGTTGTTACCTTGGCTTATCCTCTGTTGGGTGTTTGAGGTTACTTTGAGTTCTTTGTTGTGTATCTAAAGTAACCCACAGAAAAGTTTAGATTATTTTCTTTGGCTTTCTTCTTCATTCACCACGTTGGTTGCAGGACCAAATTAGCAGAAAACTTTGTTTAGGCGTCAGTTCAACAAAACACTTCGGCTCAACTCCAACTCTGGAAGAGCTTTTAGATTAATGGGAAGTTGGGAGTGTAAAGAAGAGTATGGAATCTAAAAACTTGTTTAGGTCTGGTCTTTAATGTTTTTAAAATGTAATCTTTTCCTATTCAGCAACAGTGAACATTAAGCATGCGCTTAAGTGCTTTGCTAAGCATGGAGGGGATGATTTATACTGGTAAAGTAGAAACTTAAGAGTACTTTGCTGACCACAGCTATAACCAGGATTTCATAGAATAGGAGCTGATGTTGTGCTCTGTAGTTCAGTTCCCATCAGGCTCTGAAGATACCCCAAACCTATAGCTGGGGCGTGTGGACACCTCTGCAGGGTGAACAAAGAAAGGAAATAAGGGCTTGTGTGTGTCTGGGATGTTCCAGTTGTTTAGTTCTCACCCACCAAAGCACCCTTGATCCTGTTCCCATGCTCTTGTTGTTTGGCACACTTTCCTCAGGGTAACTGCAAGAAATTGTTTTGGTTTAGTTTTATGGCTTAACATTGTGGTTATGATAGATCCTCAAGGCAGACGGAAATGAGGTGGCTGCATAAAGACACGCAAATGAATTCAAAGGCCTATGGTGAAAGCATTTTCTCCATAAATGAATTAAAACAAGCCATTGGGAGTGATGGCTTTTATTTCCACAGGTCTTACAAGGGTGGTGCTGTTTTGCTAGCAGTGTTAGACTCTTTTGAGGAAGCTTGCAAGAGGTTCTTGAAAGCAAACCCTCCACACACTGGATTTGCGCATGCAGCCAGCATCATCTAAAGCTTTTTCCCAGCTTGCTGACAGGCAGGAAGCGGGGGGATGCAGGCAGCGAGACAGCTTTCCCAGGGGCTCCATTGCCCTGGACGAGTCTGCAAGTCCACACCTGGGAGGGCAGCGGGTCCCAGGTGGCCCTCAGTGTCCGACCCGACATTGTACAGCTGCTGCCTTTGGGTGGGGGTGGAAGAAAGGCTCCGTCAGGAGCAGAGCGGCTCTCCAGCTGCAGAGGCAGGGAGGTCTGCTGGGTCCAGGGGGGCTTCCTGTTTAAACAGTTAGAGTCTGCAGAATTGGTTAAACCGTCAAAAAAAATATAGAGGGTGAAACACATAAGTAAGGAACCATCCTTCCTGTATCTGTACGTGCATTGTCTAACTATTCATTTGGGTTTGACCAAACGCTTGTTGCGATTTTTCAATTCACTTTAATGGGTTTTAGATTAGGTCTTTTGTAACGTAGAATCAGATTAAAGTTTGTGGAACTGTACAGCTGCAGTTCGGGAAAGCTCATGCTTTTATACGTAAAAGCTAGGAGAGACCATTGTCATAAGGTAGAAGGTCCCCTGATGTAACACAGGCAAGTCATTTCACTCAGTGACTTCTGCAAAACCGTGTCTTGTGGTGGGCTAAAGCAATGAAACTGTTTAGTAGAAAATAAAAAAGGTAGGTGAGGGAGAGAAAATAGTCCCGTCTTACTTCAGGCACACAGGATAGTTAGGTTATTTCATACGGGACTTAAAGACATGTTTAACTGCTTCTCTGTAAAGAGGTGGGAAATTAGACATGTGTTTTAGTGCTCTGCAGAAACAACTCCTATTTAACAACTGAGATCGCACGTGGTGAACTCTTCCAGGGAGACTGCGAAGATCAGTCCTTTAACTCCACCAGTGCTGACCCACCAGTAAGGCTGCTGGAGAAGGACCGCTCACCCAGCCCTGCTGAAGCTTTGTTTTCTGAGCATTGTTTCATTGGCACCCATTGGCTTCCCATGAGACTGCGAGGCTGGATAAGGCTCGCTCTTCTTTTACCTGTGGTGTGCGATGCAGATCTGGCTCTTCCGAAATAGTTGAAAATAGCGGTCAGAGAAGGAAGCTTAGCAACGCCCTGTTTCGCGAGATGCTCACAAAATTTTGAATTTGTGTACACGGAAGTGTGGATATATGTGTGTAAGATAAGTAAAATATCTCCACATGAATAGCATTTCCTAAATTTGACATTAATCTGCATTTTTTCTCTCTGCCACATGATGGAGATAACGGTGTGAGATATATAAACAGTGCTGCGTGGGGCACGCACTTCGAAGAAAGAAGTTTCAACTTGGCGGTTTTTAGTAGTTGTTCCGTTAGTGTTGGTTTTGCACTAGCCCTGACAGGATAATTTTCTCATAGTATTTGTGGGCTGTTTTGTTTAAAGCAACATTTGGTTACTTGTCTTGTTCTGTTGTGTTTTGTTTTGTTTTTTTCCCTACAAAAGACAAGTATGCAGGACTGCCCTTAACAAATCATCCTGGGAAGGACAGGGTAGGATCTCAATCAGTTGATCCTTGTGTTGTGTGCTAGAACCTTTGCATCCACTCCCTCCTCTTGTCTCCATCTTGAGCTCAGGTCCAGATCCAAACGCTGTTGAATCCACGCCTGCAAAATTCCCAGCGATTTCAGTGAACTTTGGGTCAGGCCCGTATGCAAAGGCAGAGATGAATTTTCCCATGGAAATTTGTTTAGTGGCATACAGAAATCTCCTGGTGAGAGATTTAATTATTATGGTGAGAGCTGCTGTGTTGTATTTGTAATCATAATGTAGTAACAAGACATTTGTAACAAAAGTGCTATAGGTTGATATACATCCAGGAAGGGAGAAACACATGTTTCTTTCCAGCCTGTTAATTTTTTGTGGCTGTTGCTCTGAGGACATGAGTTCTGAGGCTGATGTCAGTGCAATTACAGCTGCATTATTGTCAAATTTCTTTGATTGAATATTTGCTGGATGAAGCAATACTCTCACCCCTCTCCATAGATCCACCTGCCTTGTGAATCGAACGTGCTGCCTGTTTAATTCCTTGTACTCTGGGTCTTGTGTTTTGTGCAAACTTCTCATTTGAGGAACTGTTCAACTCTGTGATACTGCAAATCTGTCAGTCCAGTGTCTGATAAAAGTTTGTATTTAGCGGCCGTTCCTTGATAGGTGTCTTTCATAAGGCAATTTTGTATTTATACTTACATTTAAAATGTTACATTTATGTAAAACATACATTAAAATGCCATCACACTTGAAATGAGCTGACGTGCTGGCCGGACCGCAGCACATAACCATGCCTGTGTGTGCGCACCCACTTATTGATGTAATAGCTTCTCCAAATGTTAGAGTTTTTCCTCAGAAGACTTTTTCCAGAAATGCTGCACTCCGTGCTCTGGGGTTCTGCTCCTATGGTTTTTTTTTCATGAGAACAAAGATTAGTCCTTCATGGTCCTAAACTCAATGCATGTGCATGACTTAAAGGCATTACCTACCAATAAATAGGAGATTAGCTGCGGCTTGTGTATTTCCTGATCAGTTCAGGTTTTTTCAGATGGCTCGTTGTTATCCCGTTTCCTTTAACGATGGGACACTTTAATGAGTTTGCCATCTGACATACATCTGCTTCCTGTTAAACAATACCTTCATTCTTCTAGAGCTGCTAAACTCATCTTTTATCCTACAAGATTTTTATCTGCGCCTTGAAAACAGCATGTACAAATCGGTCAGCATATTCATTTTCTTGTTAAGAATTTTTTTGGTATGTTGTTTTTGAGGAAGAAAAGCAAAGCGGGCATCTCCTTTAGTGCTTGTTTGTTGGAGAACGGGAGAACATGGATATTATTTGTCTAATTAAGGGCTGACCAGTCCAGCTCCTGTTTGAAGTACAATAAGATCCACTTCTGTGGGTAACATTATATGGTTTCTAATAGTTATTCTGTCCTCCCAACAAAGTAAGGGGCTGGTGCAAAAGGGGGGGAAGGATTTTGAAGGCTGTTAACATTGTTTCTTTGAGGAAAGAGCCTTTAATAGCTCGGTGATGGTCTGTCTCACGCGTGTGCAGAGTGAAGGCTCTGTGATCATCAGGCTCTCTTAAATCAATCCAGCCGGCATTGAGTTTGTGCATCTGCCTCAGTGCTTCTCTTTTGCCCATGTGTTGGGAACACACACTCATGCCGGATCTCTGACTGTGACTTTCCCCTTCGCTGGTCAACATTTGCTCCTTCAGAAAAACTTTTTTTTTTCTTTTAATCATAAAACCTTTTTCTAGTGGAGGGAAAACTGAATAGAATTTTCCTTGTATTTATCTGTGTCTACATAATGTCCTCTATATGTTGCTTTTATAACAAGTGTGCGCTGCTGTTTGAAAGAAAATCCTGTTGTATGTGAGGTTCTGCCACACAGGTCCGAAGGACATCTGTGAGAATGGCTTGTAACCAAATTTAGCAACCCTGTGGGGCACATAATATTTTATCTTGGAAAGGAATTTACTTCCAAACGTTCACATCTGCCAGGTGACAAGTGGCAATACTTTGGGTTTAGAGCTGGGGAAACAGGAAGCAAGGTGCAAATATTTAATTGAGGCTTCATGGGTGCTTGAATCAGAATAACGATTATAGTTCAGGAATTCTGTGGTTTTCCCTTTTATAGTTTGCAGTTGTCTCTCAGCTCACACAGGGTTAATGTTATTTGCTTGAAAATGAGGGAATTGCTGATTACCTCAG
Organism: Numenius arquata; assembly: GCF_964106895.1. Taxonomy (NCBI): domain Eukaryota; kingdom Metazoa; phylum Chordata; class Aves; order Charadriiformes; family Scolopacidae; genus Numenius; species Numenius arquata. The sequence continues at coordinate 7,095,095 of NC_133583.1, read as the reverse complement.
GTGGCTGCTGGTGCATCAGCTGAAACCTTTGTTTTAGTGATACTCTTGGCACTGTTGAGACTGGTGTTTCTACCACTGTTAACCCCGTTCCTTTGCCCCCTGCAGCACTGCAAAGCCACATGTTCAACACCGAAGAGCTGTGAAAAGTTGTTTGTTGCAAACACAACTTGATAGTTTTACCTGTGATGGCCCAGCTTCCCATGAGGTTCCACCTCTCTTTGGCCTGTGGGTGTCTTGTAGGAAGGTGCTGTATGTGGACATCATGTTTCACTGTGTCTGTTATGGAATGGAGCCAAGAGAAGATCTTCTCTGGTCGTTTCTGTACCAGCGTTGTCATGCTTCCCTGAAGAGTTTTGTTTCAAGTTGCATCAGTGTTTATTAACAAAACTCTCCATCATTTATTTAACATACAAACTTGTCCATTCTTTCACCACGCTCACATCTTTCATCTCTGAGCTGCAGGAACAGGGCTGATGGCTTTGACAGTCTTTCATTCATGTTAAGATTACAAATTACCTTCGTTGGGTTCCTTGTGGAGTCTGCAATTTATCAAGGAGGATCTGGGAAATGGTATTAAGTGAAGCTTTGCAAGAAAATAAGTCTACCTTGTCAGCTTTGGGGTACACCAGCGATGATGTCCTAAGCTCCTCTACACCTTCACCTTTAGTCAGTGCTGTGGAAAGCTACAGGTCTTCATAACGGTGTCTATTGCTGTGACCTCTGGCATGTCCAGGGGAGAGGCTTACTTCATTTCATGCTTTCTTTTCACATCCCATCATGGGGAAAGTATATTTATAGCTGGAACATCACTTTATCATAATCCAGATGTATTAGGCAAGCGTGTGAAGAATTTTAGGAGGACAAGATACTGAACCAGATTTACTGTCATTATTAACGTAAATGGTTTGGTGTTAATTCCAGTGGGCAGACAGGGTTGTTTATTCTACTGTATCTTGCACCTATTTAAAAAGAACCATCTTTTATAAAGAAGCTGGTTTAAAAAAAAAAAAAAAGGAATGTAAATGAGACTTAGGTAAAGGGAAGATTGTTCTCCTGAAATTTGTGCTTTATGTATCCTTGGAAAACAGTATATTTTCTGATACTCAGAAGTGGGTTGTTAAACTTTTCTGTGTAATTACAATGGAGAAGACACAGTGTGGCACCTGCAGCTCAGACACTGTGGTGTCCCACTCTTTATACGTACAGGCTTCAACGGTGACAGCATCTCTATGGGCCTTGTCAAAGTGTGTGCAGGTGACAGGTTAGTTGAGAGCTACTCCATGATGACTGCAGTACGTTCTCCCTGAAGGGAACAGATCACAGAATCACAGAATCTTCTTGGTTGGAAGGGACCTTTGAGATCATCGAGTCCGAGATGTTCTTGCTGTTGGCCTTTGTGATATTTGTACTATCAAAATCCTCTTCGTAACTGTTGGCTTTTCTCCCATTGCTGTTAAGGTGGAGGAATGGGTGAGAACAGCTTCTGGGATGGAGGCACAGTTTCAGTTGAGAAAGCTCTTCCAAGGTGAGGAGCCTGTTTTCTCCTCTGGCTGTTTATGCCAATGTCTCCTTCAGTATTTAATGTTTTTAAAAACAGATAGCTCTTCTGGAGAGCAAAGCCCGCTGAACTGGAGACAGAGAAAACCTGAATAAACAAACATGTGCCACAGATTAGTAAGAACATCTGTAGGTTTTATATTGTTTTGAGAACACATACCGCATAGTTTTTCATTTCTTATGCTTTTCTGGTTTCTCCCTTTCCTTCTGTCTCTCTGTTTTCTTCTTCTTTTTAAATATATTGCTAATAAAGGTTGGAGGTAGAAAGCACAGCTGGACTCTGCATGACATGCCACTGTTTAATTTCTAGCTCGGAGGATGAGAAGAAGAGTAGTTTTATTGTATCCTAGAAGAGAATAAAGCCACATGCAAATTCCAGCCATGGACATCTGTTTCCTCTTTGTGTGAAAGAATTCTCATATTTGGAAGGGAATCCCAGTTCTGAAGGGGCTGATGAGGATTGGTTTTGTTTTTTTTTTTTCCTTTTGGTTCTTCCCCCTCTGTTTTGCCACTCCTTCAGTACGCTCTCCTTGCTCCCTGCCTGCTCTGCTTCCTTCAGGACAATGTCAGCTTGCGATTTAGCATCAGATATTGACGGGGTGAATTTTGGGTTATTTTAAAATGTTGTGTTGTCGTTACTAAGCTCCTTCTTAAATTTCTTTTATGTAATTAAACAGTATTAGATGGGAGGACTTTTGCTCTGTAATCAATCTTCAGTGCCTGCAGTTGGTGTTTTTTTAAAAAGTGGAGATGTGTGTATCTGCCTGTTGCTCTGGCTGTGAAGTGCAACTATTCCTAGAAATAATTTATTAAAAATAATATTTTAAAATCCTTCTGTATCAGGAGAGTTAAATAGATCTGTAGGAATAAGAATCTGCAACATTCATTACATTGTTAGACATCAGGTGCTAAGGACTAAAGGGACCAGGGTAAATGATAATTTCACTAACCTGTAGAACATTTTAGAATAACGATTTACAGCTGTCTGAGGGCTTTAAACTTTTTTTTTTTTGGTGTGTGTAAGAGTTGACTGTGTTGAACAAACAGCCCAGTTATATAACATTGGGCCAGCCGTGAGAACTGGTGCTCTCTGGCTATTTTGTATTAATTTCGACCGAGAGGCTGGTGGAGCTCGCCAGGGTTTCGTGTTTGCTGGCAGAAAGTTACCCACATGTGTGGACCACATTTTTATTGTTGCCTTAGCCTATTTCAGACATAAATACCGCTGCCTGGCAGGGTGTGATTCTGTTCATTGCTGAAGAGCTTTTCTTTTAAAAAGCAAAATATGAAAAGGAATGAAATGCTGCAAATGTTCAAGTTAAGAAGGGTCCCCAGACAGTGAGATTTTGTCACGTCTGTCATGGTGGAGAAATAAAGGGCAATGAGCCATCTAAAGGCTTTTTCGTTGTTGGATGAGTTACCCTTGCAGAGCTACTTCTTTTTGCATATATTAATCCTGTTTTTGGGCGTGGGCTGTTTAGTCTGGTCTCTGAGGGAGACAAGGCTTATGCAAACAGGGTGTATGGGCAGCCCTTGGACGTGTTGGCCATGGAGATGTGGCCCAAGGGCAGAGGCTGCAAAGATAAATAGAAGTTCTTATAAGTGTCTTGAAAATATGTGTGTGAGGGGACAATAAAGGTGATTAAGGGGTTTGGGGGAAAACTTGCAGTAGGAACTGAACTTTGAGCAGAGGCTGTGGAATAGATGTTGAGAGGAAGTGTGATGGAGGGCTCTGATGTGGGAAGATCGCTGAATCCAGCTTGCAAATTATTTGGCTTCAGAGAATCTGATGACAAAAATCAAATCCGCAGGAAGCTAGACTTTTGTTCCAGTACCAATGAAATTGCTTGTGTGGGTTTTGGTTTTAAATCAGGATGTTGTCAAACAGGCTCCAATGGAGACTTCAACTGTGAGAAATGGAGGACATCTCTTGTTAGGGTCTTCTTAGTGCAGGCAAAGGTTCTGCTCTGCTTGGTTTTGTTGGTGGTGCTTCCTAGTTTGATTGGTTTTTGCAAGTTTTCAAATTCTATTAGTGTGACCGGCTGAGAGAGTTGGGGTTGTTCAGCCTGGAGAAGAGAAGGCTCACGGGAGACCTTATTGCAGCTTTCCAGTATCTGAAGGGGGAAAGCTGGAGAGGGCATGTAGTGAAAGGACAAGAGGTAATGGCTTCAAATGGAAGAGAGTAATTTACATTAGATATCAGGAAGAAATTTTTCACTCTGAGGGTGGTGAAACACTGGAACAGGTTGTCCAGAGAAGTTGTGGGTGCCCCATCCCTGGAGGTGTTCAAGGCCAGGCTGGATGGGGCTTTGAGCAACCTGATCTAGTGGGAGGTGTTGAGCAACCTGATATAGTCTAGAGGGAAGGGGGGTTGGAACTCGATGATCTTTAAGGTCCCTTCCAACCTTAACCATTCTATGATTCCATGACTTACGAATGTTTAGGCCCTTATCCTGCAGGTGTCTTAGAGAGGAGGGAGCCCAGCAGCTGTGCAGATCCCACTGACATACATCTGAAACCATCCCAGGCACTTTGGAAGGCTGTGCGTCGCAGCATCTCATGGGGTGTACGGGGAAAAGTGAACAGATAATCCCCATCCAGTTCTGGTCCCTGCTGAGCAGGACATGGAAAGCAAACACCACTAATGCCGAAAATCAAACAGCGGTTGTGAACAAATTTCCTCTTTGATTGAAATGCTCCTAGCTAGGAGATAAAAGGGGGTTTAGGTCAAAAGCTTCCCTTGTTGCCTTATTAACAGCTGCATAATTTTACCACTCATTCGCAGTATAAAAAAAGCAAAAGTTGGAGACTGTATTTGAAAGCTTGTTTTGTTTGGTGTACAGCTGGGTACAGAGCGTTTCCTTTTCTCTTTTTTAACAAATTTGAAGCAAATGTATTGGATATTGTTTCTATTTTTTGGCCTAGATAATAGAAGATTTTGTTGCTTTTCATTTTACATTGCAAAGAAATCATGCCATTTAACTCCAATTCAACAATGATGCAGCAGCATGTGGAGATAGATATATCTTCTCATAAATATATTACCACACATTACTGTCAAATAGCTGGACTTTTTCACCCAGTATTAAAAATGAAATTTAATTGCTACACTAGAGTTTCAAAGCCCTGATAAATAAGACCCATGTCTGACCTTTATTGTGGGGCTCTGAGATGCCACCAGGGATACTGCTCATTGTTCAAGATGACAAACTTCCTCTGAGATTTCAGTTTGTCAGCTCAATGTACAGCAGTGACATTGATTTCTTCTCACTGCCATTTCCTGCCTGAATAGATAACAAATTTTCTGTGGCAGGTGTCTGTCAAGCTTAGTTTTGCCTGGCAGATTAACTTAATAGACTCATTTATTAATCATTAGTTGCAACACAGTAAAGTAGACAATACTCATTAACTCTTGTGATGTTGAATGGATGTACCATTTCAGATTCCTTTGTGTAGCTGGAATTTGGATTTAATAAGCCGTTCATATCTCTGTAATGAATGTTTTTAACGTGACATTACTCATGTTGCAAAGAGCAACGATTTATGTATGTTAAGTGTGACCCATTTTGGGTGTGTACTACTTTTCATGGCAAAAGGTGCGTAAGTGCTTTCTGAGACTAATAAAATGATGAACAAATTACAAAATCAGCCTGCGTAAGGGTGAAAACTAATCTGGCGTGCATCATGCTTGGGGAAGGAAGACAAGAGTAGGAGAAGAAAATAGATACTTGAAGAACATTAGAAGCTGGAGCTGACCAGCTGTTGAAGTGGAAGAGATAACTGCAGAAGCGTTTAGGCAGGAGCAAAGCAGACCTGCAGAGACAGCCGTAGGGCAATTCTGGCATAGGCTAGTATTTTCACAAGGATTCCTTCCTCCAAGTTGTCTTGAGATAGATAGCCGGGCTGGAGATAGCAAAGGCAGGGTTGGTACCAGAGGTGGATATTGGACAGGGCTTGTCAGCGCGGTGAAGGAGGAGGAAGAGCCAGAGGAACTTACTGGAGAGATTGGAGGAGGAGAAAAAAATAAAGGAAGGCAAAACCTTGGAAAGTAATGTTTCTTCTTGCAAGGAATCACTCTGCTCATGGTGAAAACTGACTTACTACGTGTGTTGACCCTGCACAGACTACAGAGCTGAGGGAGAAGTGTGTGTGCTTTTTTCTTCTGTAGAGGAGCTGGAAGTGCACAAGCACTGCTGGGGACACATGGCAGCAGCAGTGAACCAAGATAGAGATACAGGGTGTTGCTGGACAGAAGAACTTTTCATTAAAGGTGATGAGAACCACCAAGCCTTCTCCCTTGGCTTTTGGTTGGGTTGTGGTAGATCTTCACAACCTGCGTTTAATTCTCAAGGGAGCGTGTAGCTGTGAGATTACTGGGAGATGTTCAGGAGAGTTTCTGCAGGTGATGCCCAAACTGCAAAGCCCTAGTTGGAGCCCAACTGTTTTCAGCTCAGCATTTGTGAGGGTGTGCATTGCTGAAGACGTTTGTTTGCCAAGTTGTGTTCCTGGCCTTGGGACCGTGTTTCTTGAACCATCCTTATGGCTTTCTTGGCTGAGCGTCAAAGCAAGAATGTCCCTGCACTAGATCATGCTGCTTATTGCTCTTCTAGGCCACCCTGGTAACAATACATTAACCTCTCAGCAGGGAATGTGATAAACAAAGTAAAACTGCTTTAGTGAAACCAGTCATTTAATGGCAATGTACATAAAGCGTCCTTAAAGATTTGTAAATGTAATAAGCTGCAGTTCACTGAGTGAACAATAACTGTTCCTAATTTAGCTAGTTAAGGAACATGCCAACCTAATTTGCTTTTGTAACATTATGTTGTTGTTGTTTTTTCTTTTCCCACCTATCCAGATTCCTTTCTCTCTGGTACAATTTCCCCTCTGGGAGTCCTTAAAGGTAAGTCCTTTTTAACGATAGAAATATAAGTTATACATTTCACAAAGGCTTTCCATGGTAACTTAACTAACTTGATTATCACAATTATGGGTGCATCCAAGAATCAGTAAGTGTGTATCAAACCACCTGTGCATGTGAAGATAATTTGCCTGAATATCTGAAAAATAACAGGGAATATCTAATCACTGATATTTGGCATGCAGTCTAAATTTTACTCCCCGACATGCCAGAAGTCTTATTTTCTGCTCTAGCTTTTTTTACTGATTAAAGAAGAGTGGGAACCATCTTGAGTTTTGTGATATTTATTATTTTATTTTTTTTAGCATTTCACTCTTCAAGGTAACAGGAAATTGTGAACGACATAGAGAAAACTGATTGAGTTTGGTTTTGTAGACAGGGAGAGGCTCTCAGTGCATCACTGACAAGCTGTTTTGATTGGCTGCATGTACTTGATTTAAAGGTCATTTAAAGAAGGTGTCAACTGGATGATGTTTTAATAGTGCAGTCATTCAGAATGATGAGCTGTTCTCCCACCGGGTGGTTGCTTTGTTTATCATGGACAGAGTCAGGGTCTAGATTTTTGAGCACAGAGTTGGATTCAAAGTCATGCAATTTCTCTGCCCCTCTGTTTTTCCTTTAACTAACTGCAAAAGATGAAGGAAAGGCAGGGTTTTTCAAGTGCTTTGAGATCCTGGCTTGGAAGCACTGAAATTATTGCAGATTGTTAAAAGCATTGTAGCAAAATGTAATGTTTATAAGAGACGAACTGGAGGAGAGTAATTTTCTTGTTGTTAAGGGTGCTGGACTTCTGAGAAAGCTTGGCACTGAGATCCTAATTGGGCAGAGGTGCTGGGAACCACTGACAATTTTCCTGGGCCCTTGTTGCTTCTATTGAGGGAGGAAGGCTTATGTTCTCCTTGGTCCTTGTATGCTTGGTTGGGACAATAGCTTCTCCTCTCGCTGTGTGTCAGTAAGCTTGGGTTGTTCTGGAGCCCACAGTGTGAATGTTTGCATCTAGAGGCTTTGGGGAGTCAAATATAAAGGGGAGTCCACAGGAGCAGGAGTGTGAAACACGTCAAGAGCTTTCACAGAACGGAGCTGTGTTTCGTAGAGGATTCTGTGGGTACTTCATGAGCTTGGCCTGATGTGGTGTCTGGGTATCATCCTGTCGCACAGGCGAGCTTTGCCTGCCTTATTAGGAATCCGATTCCCTGCCAGTGTCTAGGAATGGCTTTCTGTAAACTCTTCGGCAGCGAGACTGGCCTGACCTGCTAATTGTTAGTGCAGCAGCCGTGTTTGGGAGCAAGAGGTGGCAGTGCTTAAAGAGAAAAAAGTGCAGTGTTCTTGCCAAAACCACATGAAACAGCAACATCGTGTAGCTGTTTTCAGAATGTAAAGTTGTTTTAACTAATGTCCACGTAGCTGTGACAATAAAATGTATTGTTTAGATTGCAGGCTTTAAAGAAGACAGTTTGAATTTAGCTAGCTACAGGAGTGAGTCACTTAGGATGAGACATCATGTTTAATCTAAAGAGGTCAGTGCAGATATGAAGAGAAACAAAACTGGGTTAGTTTGTTCCACGGACCAGTTGCAATATATTCTTCTGCCTGTGAAACCAAGAGTAGAAAATGGCAAAAATCAGTCTTACATGCTCCAGTCGCTTTGGCTCAGCACATGGCGAGAGCTCAAGGTTTGTCACATCAAAGCCAGGCAGTGAAAGCAGAATATATTTTGTTTATCTGAATGAAGCTCTTAAAAAAAATTGCCCTGACAGTACAACAAAAGAAAAAAACCCATTATGTCCCATCAACAGGCTGGATGTGGCCAATAGCATCAACAGGAGCATAATTTGGGGTAGGGCTTCTCATGGGTGCATGAATGGAGCATGAAGAGACAGTAATTACGAACAAGTAGGAGTGCAAAGGACATGATACAAATGGCATGAAGCCTGAACATAGACGAGTTTACCGAGGCTGTCGGTTAATGTCTGAGGGACTATTCTGTGCTGTATTAGTGGGATTACTTCAGAAAGTAAATGTGGGAGCAGTTGTGTTTGATGTGTGTGGGTCATCTCACAGAAGAGAACAGAACAAGTGCTGTGGCTGTGTCATTTTAAAAACCACTAGTACAAAGTTATATAAGCTGATGGATGATAGACTGAGTCTTATAATTCCATGAACAAGCTAATCACTGTAAAAATGAGGAAAAATATCTTTCCACTGTAAAGGACAGTTCATGAGGCACATGGAAAGAGAAGAGAGTTTCCTTTTCCTTCACGTATGTGCTGGCTGCAGCCAGCAGCAGGGTGTTAAGCTTAAAGAAGCCTAATAAAGGCTTGTTGTAGGCAGCAAATCAGGTGTTTCTATATCCCGTTTTCTCTACCTGCTTTGCTTCAAGCTGCTATGTTTATTCTTTGTGCTTCCAACTGGTTTTAACCACATAGTTTACATGCACGGTTTTCTTCTGTCTGTGAATGTAGACCAGCTGTCCTGTGTGAGAGTAAACTTGTATATCATGCACTGAACTAAGTCAGAAGAGAGAGAGCATTGTATAGATTACTGAACTATAAGGTTACGTATGCTATGGGTGCTGACAAAGGGGGTATTGCAGTAATTAGCAAGAAACATGCTGCTTCATATACAAGCCTTACTGTTGGCTACTCAGGTGAACACACAATTTAGAAATAGCTAATAGACTCCTTTCTTAGTTCACAATCACTCAAGAAAAAACAGTAAAGAAATGATGGTGATTTTAATAAAAACAACCAACAAACCCCCTCTTTTTTTTTTTTTTTGGATGTAGGTAGCATCCACTGCTATCATGCATGCTTAATGTCCTTTCTCTTCCCAATTCTTCATTTTTCTGTGGTTTTTTTTTTTAGGCACAGATTGTTGATATAATCCAAAGGGGAGAAGGAAACTGTGCTATGGTGTATGAGATTGCAGGACAGATATTGTAATTCTCTACCAGGATAAGTTAGTGTAGCACTTCTTTTTAGTCCAGACTTTACAGCTAAAATGATTTTGAATTCTCGGAGTTCAGGAAAGGAAGGGGTATTGCAAATTTCATTTACTCTCTGCCACACCAACCCTTGGAGAAGCACCATGGCTGATTACTGCTGCGGGAGTCTGGTCAGATTTAGGTTCTTTTAGGTGGGGCTAGTGCTTCTGATCCCATCCAGGAGCCAGCTGGCCATGAGGAAAGGCAGCAGAACATAGATGTGGTGTGCTTCCCAAACGCCAGCAAAGCACACTCCCTGCCATATTAGTTAAGTTTTGGAATAACATTGTAAGATACAGTTCCCTTCTATGCTGCCCTGGAATTTCCAGGGTGCCTCTGTAACTTGCTTTGGAAATACTATATGTGTGTTCTTCATTGTGGGAATTTCAAATTACATGGCTTGCCTGTTTGGCATGAAATGGTTGTGGGTTCCAGGGAGTCTCTGCTTTCACCCTGCTGCCAGGGTGGGAGTCTCCACTCAGATGACTGTAGCTCTGTGGAGTTCATCCCTTCTGTATTATCTTCTATTCTGCCCTGTTCAGGCGTTTTATTCAGCACATCTAATCATCATATCTGAGTACCTACCAACAGCACATAAATGATTTATCATTTGTTTCATGTAGCATTTTAATATGTAATTTTTCTCTTTTAGACCTGGGAAAAAAGACAACTTTAATTATTTATTTTTTTTTGTGGCGATATTGCAGAAATACAGGGCATCAGGTTCTTTTCAACAAAATAGAGTTTAAAAAACCCACACAAAATCGAGAGCCTCTGGTTAGGTTTGAGTCCAGAAACATCTTGTCAAAAATGCCTGCTTCTTATGTCTGAGTGGAAATGGTCAGGTCCCTTGGAGAACAGTGCCGTGTGTAAGATAAACCTGTCTCAGGTGAAATCAAGACTCAGGCCTCTTGGGTTTTATATTTCTGCACGTTGGCTGCGCTTCAGAGCCTCTGAGAGTTACTCCAACGCAGCTGTACATGGAGAATGCTCTCTTTATAGACTAAATGTATTGTATGTCTGGAGAAAAGGCTCTGGGAGCCAGTGAGGAGGGAAGGAATAGGCGGGACAGGAGGACATAGGTCTCAAATTAGTAGACTTGAAAAACAAGGGGTTTTTTGTTTGGTTGGTAGTTTTTTCTAAGGAAAACAAACCTACTATCCTGGGAACCTTTTGTCTTTTTCATTAGACATGTCCAATTCTGAGATGAGACATTTGGATGTTGCTAAGACTGTATAACGTCAGGGTCAGGCTGACTTCACCCCACAGACTGTGTGTGCCAGCGAGTCCTGCTTTTGCACACGCAGCCTCTCTGGGAGGGCTGGCGCAGACTGTGCTGCTCTGCTGGCCCAGGACCTGCAAGGAAAGATAAAAATCTTGGACTGACCATGCTCAAGGTGATGTTCTGGCTCTTCTGGCAGTCAGTGGGGCCAGGATTTCCCTCTCTGTCTTGGTGCTGGGCAAAACCTAAAGGTTAGACTTTCTGCAGCTGTAAGGAGCCCACATGATGTTTTTGTCACTGGCTTTAGCAATAAAATAATTTTATCAAATCTGTAAGTCTCACAAATTGAAAGGTGTTTTACAAAGAGAGAGATTTGTTTGGACCTTCAGTTAGTGACAGGGAGCTGAGATACATGGGCAGGTCTCTCTTGTGGGATTTTGTAATGATTATGGTGGCATGTGATAGTGGTGTAAGATGCTGAACAAGCAGAGGAATGCTTTGGTGGCTTCAGAAGAGAATGATTGAAGAGTAAACACAGGTGCATTTTCACCCTGTGAAATAAGTGGGGCATTGCAGTAAAGGGAATGGGAAGAGTCCAGCCCTGTGAGGCTGAGCAGTAGCAGAAGGTTGGTTGGATCAGAACAGAAGTTTCCCATGCTGTTCCTAGACTGTTTTCTGCCCATATGATGGAGAGCAGGCTTGGGATTTGGCTTACACTTCCTTAGGTCCCTTTTTTGCCGTTCAGGTTCAGCTGTTACCCCAGGCACTTGCCTTGAGAGGAACAGAGCTTGGGAAATCTGCTGGTGGAATGGACTATAGATCTACATGAAGGCATTGGCACGTGTCCTCGTTTGCTTGGTTCTCTTGGCTCTCCCCTCCAGAGAGCTCAGCTTCTGGGGCTGGCACAGGCAGTACAGCGTGTGAACAAGTCTGGTTCGAGGGTGGGCTCAGCCTTGCTCATAGTTGTCAGTGCAGATGTACCTTTGAGACATACCTTGAAGGACGCAAAGACTGCTTGGTGAGCTTCCGTGGAGGGTGAGGACTCTAGTCTTGGTTGGAGTTCATTGCACCTGATTTTTAAAGTTAATAAGAATGAAAAATTTACAGAATGCCTCTGCCCAGGCAGCTGGGGTTCTCAGCAGTAATACGTGTTTATAACTCCACCATTGAAACAATAAACCACATGCTATTTCCCTCCTAAAATTTACAATCTAATCTGTTGCTGTTTAACAGGGTAAGTAGAAAATGGAGAAATGTAGCCAAACTAGGCTAAAATGGTTTTCCCTGCTCTATAGGTAGGTGATAGCCTTCCTTTCTTCCCGGAGAAGCAGTCTAGTATTTCTTTTCTGCTGTACTCAGCTGCATATAAGTCAAGAGTAAATGAAACCCAGGTCCAGCTTTAAACCCATTTCCTTGCAAGCAGTGCAGTAAGTGTTCTACCATACCTTGCTCCCTCTTTGAGTAACGATCGGGCTGATTTAGGGATTAAGTCCTAATCATTAAATAACGCTAACGTGTCTGCCATTTGCTTAGGTGCTGTATCAGGAAAACAGATTTCCACGGCGGCGTTTCGAGGCGTGATATAACTTGTGGCCAATGCGGCGTGTGCATGCCATTAGCATAACGGCTGCATTTTTCTCACAAAGGAACAATGTACCCAACAGCTGTTCAGCAAACAGCCCTCGCTTTATTACTGTCACAATAAGTGTCATTCACACAGTCTTGAAGCACATTCGAAGGAATGCTATACGCCATCTGCACCAAAGAGAAAGAAACAAATGCAATCCTTACTTACAGCACTGCAGACACGTTTGAGAAAGTCAGATGGCCTTGTATCATCAATGCAGCATTTAAAACAGCAAAAGTAAAACAGACTTAAGCAATCTGTAGATACAGAGCCAGATTGTGATGCTCTTGGTCATGCCTAGACCACAGGCGGTTCTCCAGAAGTCGCTGAGCTCGCCAATGACATCTGGGGACATTTGGTAGAAAAGTAATCAATGTTAAGGGCTCACCATTTGATTCGAACACTTGCTTCTTGCTGAAGAACCTTAAAAGACTCATGTAATTCTTGCATGTAATTTATTCACACAAGCCTGCATGAAGAACAGATTTATTAGCAGGTAGTAGCAGTGCAGATGCTCAAGGAAAGCTGTCCTAACTTTGAAGTGATTTTTCAGAAGTGCATTTTCCTCCCCAGACACATATATGGCCCTTCGTGCCATGGAAACTGAGTGTAGCTGGCATATTATGTTCTGCCTTGCCATGGGAACACTGTTTTGAAGACATTTTCTTTAACCAGGCTTTTAGCACATCCATTTTGATTTACATCCAAATGGGTCACAGACATCAATGCAGTATTATATGGGAAGAAAAAGAGAATGAAATGCTTTTAACATGAAAAATATGCTGTTGCATGTAGGCCAACTTTTGTTCTCCTTCTCTCAATTTATCTAGGATTTGGGTGGGTTTAATTCTAGGGCCAAATTCAGTACTGGCATAAGTGAGTATAACTCCATTAGTGCACATGGGGTCTCAACGTTTATGTCAACAGTGAACTTAGATCATTGAATTTTTCCTATGTTTGGGCTTGCATGTTTCCTGCAAGATAATATACACATGTACTTGCACATATGCTGCACATATGCACGTAAAAATTGACTGGGGAGGACGTTTGGCTCTATGCTCTGTGTTTGACTTTACATATAGAAACGGCAATCGGCTTATGAATTTTTTGCTTCTCCTGGAGCTAATGTGCCATGCATCTGTAGGGATCAGCCATGCAGAATGCCACGTTGCGAGTGAAATACCTAGTAGCAAAGGCAAACGTGAAAATTGCTTTTCTTTCCTCGGTCTGCAAGACTGCACATGCACGCAAATCCATATGATTGATTCAGAGAGATTTTTCTCCCCTCTGTTATCATGAACACTGTCTTCAACAGAGGGGTACGTAGAAATGCTACAGATGCTTATCATTGGAGTGAATTGTAATATTTACTCAGCTGTGGGCCTCGAGTTTAGTGTATGCCATGAGGACTGCTTGCCTCTTAGTGTCTGAAGAATAGCAAGGCCAAGGCGGAGATGTCTCATTCTCTGCACTGCTCCTTGCAGCATTTGGGTGCCGGTCTGGGCACCAGGTTTTAGAGATGTGAGTGTTGCACTTTCCCAGGATCACCATAGCTTAGGTGTCCTGAATATAAACCAAGACCCAACTGTGTTGTGAGCACAAAGCTGACAGATGATTTCTGCCCCAAACTTTTACCACAAACAAGTGGCAAAGGTGACAGGCACGCACAGGTAAGGAGTTGTGTGAACCAATCCAAGGTTATTGGCCAGCTGGTGGCCAGGTGTCCACAACACACAAGGAGCCCACATTTGTGGCACCATATACTTCCCCCCTGTATTTAAAGGTGGTGGTAATCTTTTCTTTTGTAGTTTGTTTTTCAGATTGAAAGGCCTTTGGTATATCCTAAGAGTGACTTTCCCAATGCACCTACTGCCCAGAAAAATAGGGCGTCCTCGTCTTCTCAGTATTAAACAAGCTAAATAACATCTGTGGTGAGAAGCAGAGCACCCTGGCCTATGGGACAGTATGAAATGGGATCACTAGGAAGAAAAGTAAGGCTCTGCCCGTATATAAAACTTGACCCTTCCCTGCGAACATTATCCCTGTGAATAATTGGAAATCTGCATTCAGGCTTCCCTCTGTGTCCTATCCCTTGAGGACACACCCACTGTATTGCTTTACATGGTGCGGCAATGCACAGCGAGATTTACATATATATCACAGAAAAGTGTTTACAAAAAAAATTAGCATGTGATTGAGCTGGGAAGCTGCAGAGGGCCCCAACTGTACGAGTTTCCATGTGCTTCAGCCAGAAGATTTATTTCCAATTTGTTATTCATAAGGGAAGAGCGAGAGATTGGGATGGGGTCCTTTGAAGTGGAAAACAAAGTCTTCTATTCAGCCTTCAGCTTAATAGAATACACATGACACAGGCTTGGCCTGGCGGCCCGCTTTCATGTAATGTGCTCCTTGTCATTTTGCTTTCCTAGGCTGTGAATGCTAGTGGGAATGGGTATTGCCCTGGAAAAGTCTCGGTATCTCCTGCTGCCTTCTGCAGGAGAAGCACAGCGTAAGCAGGTAGGAGCATTTTGGTGGCCCTGGTGGGAAAACCAGGCTGATCCCAATTCTTGCAGTTGTGCTGCTCATAATTCCTGGATTATGTTTTATATTGAAAGAGCATGTGTAGGAAAAGCAGCGTAATTGCAGGGCTTCTGCAGGCACAACGCGGGCACTTCTGCCCTGTTTGGAGGCTCTGAGCAGGGACCCATGACCCACGGGCTCTGAGCCTGCATCTGACACTCATCTTCTGCGTGACCTGAGCTCTCGCTGTTGTTCCCAGGAGTGGAGGTGCCTGAAGGAGGGTTCTTCCGAATTTGTGCAGCTAGGATGGCAGAGTATGATCTAGGCACTGTATCACTGCCAATAGCCAGCGATGCTGTCTAAAGTCAGTGTTTTGGGGAGATACGTATATGAATCCTGTATTTCTTTCAAGTTTTACAGTGATCTACAAGCCTCAAATAACTTCTGGGCTTTGCCCTGTGTTAGTAGTATTAAAACCATGCTCGGTGCAGCACAAAGGCGAGTGCTTTGAAGAACTTACAAGCCCAATTTACTGCAAAGCCCTGTCAATTAGTGGGTCTGTGGGCTATGAGAGAAAACATGTGTGACCTTCAGCACATCAGCTTGGCCCGCAGAGCGACTGTGGTTAGAAACAATTTGGACCAGAGTCCTGCCGGTCCTCTTGGCACTGGGACACTTGTTCCTCCTGGCATCCTCTGGGATGATGTCCTCGCGCCCTGCTTCTCTCTTGTTCTTCTGCATGTTCAGGTTTGGAGCTCTGGGTGAATCACCGAAACCAGAGATGGAAAGAAATGTATGAAGTCATCTCATCCCGCCCTTGCCAACGCAGGATTATTCCCCATAGTACAGTCTTGAGTGCCTTCTCCAGTCTATTTTTAAATGACTCAAAGGAGAGGGCTTTCCTCTCCTCCCTGGGGAGGCTGGCTCCGCTGTTCAGTAGACCTCACTGTTGGGGAATTTTCTTCCTGTTCTCCAGCCTCAAATCTCCTTTCCCCTAATTTAATTGAACTGTTCCTTGCTCCACCCTTCTAAACAATTTTCTGTATTGCATGACTGTTGCAAATACCTGTTGTCAATTTGCAGGCATAATGGACAGGAATTCATCACTGTTTGCCTTGCTTGGCAAAGGCTCTTTGTGCAGAGCTGTACTGGGAAGCCAGGCTTTATCAGAAACTAGATTTCAGAGCTTCATGCCAAGAAATAAGAATGACCTTTTCCTACTTCTATGGACAATGCCATTAACATAAAACCCCATCGTGACTGAGAATAGGCTGGGCTTCTGGCAAAGCCATGAATGTCTGTATTAATGTGCTAATTTTCCTCCTAGTCCTCCAGCAGACCTTCCATGGTGGTTTTTTGCATGGCAGAAGTAACTGTTCCAAGTTCTCAGGTTTAGTTGTAAATGTATAGGTGTTTGGAGAAAGTTTAATGAAAAAATACAGTAGTTTTGTTTTTATCAAGTGGCTCCAGCAGTTCAGTTTCTAAACCCTGACTTTCAATTTGAGGATTCTTAAGCACCTGAAGTGTTTTGAAAATGGGTTTTGAAGGTGGGATTTATGCTTTGACAATACGTAGATGCTTTGGAAGGTAGTGCCTTTTGTCTTAGGAGGTGTGTGTCCTTCATCCAGCAGGACTGAGTTGCAAGAAAACTGTGTGGCCAAAGAGTGTAAGTTGTTCCAGAAAAGCATCTTATGGGTTTGAAGAATTATGAATCCCTATTTATTTATTTATGAGATGAAAATCAGTTTCTGCTGTGGGTGACAGCAGAATAGAAACCCATACTCAAAACACCAGGAAAAGAATGGCTAGCATTAAAGAGACTGAAATCCCTTTAGTGCTTTCGTACAGCAGAGCTGCAGCTATTTAGCTATGGCAGGATACCAAACAACATTGTGGCTGGCCATTGTTGCTTGAACAGTTTGATTTTTAAAACATTCAACTGAAATATAACCACCAGCCAAGTTGGAAGAAGCGAGTCGCAAGGACTGTGTGTTAAATGAAGCGTCAGCAAATGAGGGAAGCGAGTTCTCGTGCCCCGGTGGAAAGTGGCTGTATTACAGAGCAGGAGCCCGAGACCAGTAGCTCAGCCTAGCACAGCTATTGGATTGCTTTTAAGAAAATTTTATAGTATAGAAGTAATACGGCTTTAAAAAGAATGAGATACTGCCTCTCAGAAGGGCCATGGATCCCATCCCTTTTGGCTCAGCGCTGATCCTCACATCATAAACCAGAAACCTCTCCTCCAGAGAACTTCCAACGCTAAGGCTTTCAGGAGATGGGAAAGGGGTGATGGGGCAGGGTGGAGGAGGAGAGAACAAAGTGACCATAGCTGGCATCATAAAAACCATCCCAGCACACGTTGGCCTTTGTTGCTGATACCGATCGGACTCATCAAACTGTGTGACGTGATTCCTGATGGGTGTTTTGGAGAAGGCACCGCTCTTGTTGGTGTTTTTAAACGTGCATGTTTAAATGATGCCGTGAGTTGATGGATTGGAGCATGGTGTGTGGGAGCAGTGGAGAGAAGGGTGTGTGGTCCCTAATGGCGCCAAGTGAAAAACAGAGACACACCTGCTTTGGGATATAATGGGAATGATAAGAGTACTTTCTTAACGACGGGGTTTTTTGGGGAGCGCGAGGGGAAGGATTGGTTTAAGAAATGTTGGGGCGCAAACAGGACTTCTGTCTCGCTGTGCTGGGGACTGTTCGTTTTAAATGGGAGTGTGTGGTACATCTGGGCTGAACTGATAGTGGTTCTTGCATGCCATTCCCCCGCTCAGTGTTTTGCTTTGCACTGTTTTATCTGCCAAAAAGAAAATAAATTCACCAAATATTTGCAAAGTTGCATGGCCACAGGCTTAAATACATACATATGAAATCCCTGAAAGCAATTTGCTTCAAGCCCTCCTCAGTTCCAGACATCTTTCTCACTCCATCTGCTCATTCAAGTACACAAGTTCCTTGGGAAAAATCACTTATTACATCACTGAAAAATGCCACAAAAATAGCTTTTCACTTAAGTTCCCATCCTCGGAGTTAACTCACATGGGGATCAGATAGATTCAAACATTTAATAACTTTTTATTTTCCTTTCTCTTTAAACACAGGATCTCTGGTCATGGAAGCAGGGTCACGTGGTGGATTCTTGGCAGTCAGCAGTCTGTGGAGCTTTTGCAGGTGCAAAGGATTATATGTTATACTGGGAAAGACTAAAGAAGAAAGGGAAAAATGTGCAAATCTATTAAGTATAGCAGAACAACATTCCTTTGTAATTCAAGTTTGTTTAGAAGAAAACGGATCCAGTTGTTGTTTGGAAATAGGAAAGTCAGCAAAGGAAAGAGAAGGAAAAAAAAGATGACTCAAACAGGGTGTCTGTTTGAAAGACAACCAATTTGTTTTTGACAAATTTCTGTTATTTAAAAACCAGGGGCCTGTCAGTCAGGCTTTGCGATTATTTCCAAGTTGATTTGTAAAATCCTCATCCAGGAGAAACTTTGCTTGGGTGGGGGTTTGTGCAGCTGTCTGCTCTGAGCACTTCCCCAGGGGTTGAAGTGATTGCAGCGAGAGGCCATGATTCACCATTCATGTGACAGCTCTGACAGCCATGTAGATTAACTGGAGTCAGGAGAGCAGAGGCTAGCGCTGCACAGCCCGGAGGCAAAAGCCTTCCGCAGCAAAAAAAAAAAAACAAACCCACGGAGG
This sequence comes from Numenius arquata, assembly GCF_964106895.1. NCBI lineage: Eukaryota > Metazoa > Chordata > Aves > Charadriiformes > Scolopacidae > Numenius > Numenius arquata. Next base: position 7,076,563 of record NC_133583.1, on the reverse strand, counting down.
ACGAAACATCTGGGCAATCTCCAGACGCTAGAACAAGAATAAAGAGTGGCAGAATACAATACTGCACTATTTATTACCAAACAAGGCAGAAGTTAATTGAATTCTTCAGTAGGCTTCTTGCTTGATTTTAGCCTACTTGTAGTTGTTTCAAAAAAAAAGAAAAAAATCAATTAATGACTCATCAGTATAGCTGACAAGTTTGAGGGAGGAGAGACTCAACTGTCTTAATAGAAAAAACAGATTAGTAGTTAAGAGATGGATAGCCAGAGCTTTTTCCCCAAGGAGCTAAAATACATTTTGAGATTCCAAACCAGTAACAGAATGTGTGGAAAAAATAAATCCTGTTTAAAGAGAAATTATAGCATTTCTTGAAATAGAGATTATCAAAAGCAAAGCTTGTTCTTTGATGGCTTACAAATTCAGAGCCGTTACACTGTATGTAATTTTTTCAAAATAACCTCTGTTAGGGGAATTGAAGTATTAATAGCAGCAGAATTCCAGCAGAGACTGAGGCTTCATTTTGATGGGCGCTGTAACTCCATGACTGAAAGAAGGGAGTGTGGCTGTAGCTGCACACAGGCATGCGTAGGTTGGGCATGTGAGCTGTGAGGGAATGGTTTAGGTAGAATTGATTCCATTTGGGGGCAGAGGGGATATTTTGGATGATCTCTTTTGGTCTTGTCCAGCTGTATTTTCTCTGTTTATGTGATGGGAAAGGAGTTTTATTCTGCTTAAAATTGGGTCTACTGTTGGATTTTACACTGACTTCATCAAATCAGTGCAAACAAAATCAGAGTGATTGAATCAGAGTCTTCATTTTTGTTTTGAAACAAAACAAGCTATCAGACTAAAAATGCTTTAAAATGCAACCTGTACGTCTGCAGGTGCGATACAGGATCATTAATTTAGCTCTCTTGATTTCTTTACAGTCAGATAGATACAAAAACTGTGTTCAGGCACGTTCAGAGAGCTGGAAAGGTTATCTGATTTACCCAAGGCCTTGCAGAGTAATTTCCTGAAGTCCAATTTGGTGCCTCAACTGGAAATCTAGCCCAGTGCCTCCACTTCCTTCTCTGTATGTCTTGTTTCTGACCAATTGTGCTTGGACTTGCTACTATCTGATGGATGTTCGGTAGCATCTGCTCGCTTTCTAGTAGAAATATTGCAGAAGGAGCTTCCAGAGGCACGGTTGTGCATGACGCTTCACTGCCCTTTGGCAGAGGCTGGGAAGACCTAATGCTTTGTGGTGGAGGAGACAGCGGGTCCTGGAGCAGCACAGAAACTTCCATGGTGGTGGTAGATGGGACAGTTCAGCCTCGCTGTCTTCATTAGCTCTGTTCCCCAAGCACAAACCTTTGCAAAGCTGCAGTCCTATTTTGTAGATCATGTTGTAATTGATGATGATAAGTATTCTCTGGGTTATCCTTCCAGCTTCACTTCCTCCAGCCTGGTTTTCCTTCTCTGTTCCCCTATTCTTTCCTTTTCACCAGCAGTATTTTAAACTTCCTTTCTCATGTGTCCTTCGAGGACCTGCTTCAAAACCCACGATGTTCAGCTCTCTTTGGATCAGAACCTTTCCCTTCCATCTCTATTGCTTCCCCCTGCAGATATGTAACAGGCAGGCCCTGTCTTGTTCTAATCTGGTACCGCATCCATTCTATTTCACTGAAAATATTTAGCCTTCTTGCTGAATGGAAGCAGTGGAAAATAATTTCCTGCTTCATGAAGAATGGATCCCATGCTTAAAAATTATTGACTACCTACATACAGCTTCAAACGAGGGAAGAAAAACCAGACCAAACTCTTTATCCTTTTCTTTCCACCCCAGAACAAAAAAAAAATCGAAACCTCACCAGTAGCCTGTGAATAAAATAAGACGGATGTGTGCATCCACGTGACTTAAAATCATCATGCTATAAACCCTTAAAAGGAGAAGATTATCCAAAAAACAACCTTTAAACACAGAGATGCTGTCGGATGCCATCATGGTAGTAGTGGGGTGGTGAGTCACACAGACATGCTTTTCTCCTGTGTTCGTTGCTTGAATTCAATACTTTCTAAAAATATGTTAGAGGTCCTGAGGGGCAGGGGAATAAGCTGAAACAAACTGAAAGAAAAGTCCTTTTTGGCTTCCCTTTATGGCACAAACACATACATGTGTGTGCCTGTGTGCGCTGGTTAGTTCCTAGCTAAATCATCATTGATTATTTGGCGAAGACAGAACAGAGCAGCAATATATTGAGTTCCATCCCCAGTGCTTGTGAAATGGCAGCAGTTTCAGCCAAAGTGCTGAGAGGCCTGACTCTTCCTCGTTGAGCGCACATGTGTGAGATGTATGTATGCGATCCATGGGCTTTTTATAGAAATGCAATAGGCATGAGCATAAATATCAGAGATTTGGAATCCTCTCTGTCTCATCTGTTAATCATTTAATCCCTGGAGGCCTTGTCCAGCTTTATCGTCATTTCTGGTGCCTTAACTAGGGGAGATGTTTGGAGCAGTCGGGGATGAGAGAAGGCGATATCTGAGCAGCCGGTGGGGAGGAACCCAAGGGTTAGATCTAGGTGATAATTTAAGCCTGAGGTTGCATTTGAACCAAACCTTGCCTTGTGTCTGAGCTGTTTGGACACCAGCCCGGATTTGGGCACAGGCTTTGGCAGGCTGGAGGCAGAGGAGGGAAACATGTCCCCGTGCTGCGGGCAGGCCAGGCATGGTTGTGGTTGCACTCCACGCTGGAGTCTTCTCTGGGCTTAGGCAGCTTGGCTGGACCACTGCACGCCAGCCCTGTCCTCTCTGGAACTGGGCCAGCGGCAAGGAAATCCTGCCATCGGATATTAGCTGTTGGGAAGGCAAAGTGCTGCCCTGGAGCAGCAAGGCAGCTCCAGCTTGTCAAAGAACCCGAGTGTCCATTTAATGTGATTGAAAATTGCCTCTGTTAAAGACGCCTTCTTTCTCCCTACTGTCAAAAAAGTGTGGCTTAACATTAATAATTAATGCTCTGTGGTGACAAAGTCGCTGAGAATGGAGGTGCAAGTCCAGTGAATAATAAAGCACTAACGAGAGCTTTTTGCGCATTAACAGGGAAGACTTCCCATCACTTTTGTTTTGATCTAATCGGCTCTGACAAGATTACACACTGTGTCTAAAAGCCTGTTTAACTCTATAGCTCTGAATAAATTTTTGAGTAGTTCTCAAGATTTCCCTGCAGCGTCTGCTTGGACCATGCTTCTAACCCTGAAATTGCTGGAGGAGCAGTGCTTTGCCTCTTGGTATTTCTGCTGAAATCCAAAGAGATTCTTGGGTCACCTTGCTCTACCATTGGCAAGTGTTGTTTCCACAGCGATAAAGGACCAGAACAAACTTCCCCTTAGAAAAAAATTAACATACTATCAATAAAATAAAAGTTCAAGTCAGAACTGATTGATTGAAGAGTTCTGAAAAAGACTGGTTTTGATCTTGGAAATCAGTCGGTGTGAGAGAATGCTGTGAGGTTTAGTGTTGGACCTGAGCAATTCAGATTTTCAACCCAGATTTGGGATTCAATCCTGAGTCAGTCCCGGGTAAGCTTCAGGTGTCAGTACAGAAAATAGTAATAAAGACAGGCAATAATACAGCTCATTCTTTTCCTAAGGTGGGCTAATTCAAACAAGGACATTAGTCAAGCACAGGCTCTTATCTCTTGAAACGAGCTTGACCTACTGAACTGGGCTGGTGTTGCAGAAGAGGGTGCCAGGGGTCTGGCCAGATGACAGAAACACAGAATAAGGAGGAGCCCCTGTGATGGCTAGAAGAGTTCCCTGGACCCTTTAGAAAGGGTGAGGAGAAGTTAAAATGGTACAGAAAATAAAGGGACTGAAAAAGAACTTACCTTCCTCCCTTCATAGGATCTTATTTGAGGAGTGTGTCAAAGAACTGGTGAAACATCTTCCTATGGCAGCAAATTCTGCAGGCAGACACCTTACTGCGAGGACCTCGGGTTATGTATCATTCTCAGGTGAAATATTTCACTCTGTTCTGATGCTTCTCAATTTTATTTGCATATGACAACCAAAAAGGGTAGGACATGAGAGCGGGGACCTAGGGGAATATCTTAAGTCTTCAAGACTTTTTATTCTTATTGGCAAATAAAGGTAAATCACTCTCTGTGGATGTCTGTCTAGCACTTCCATCAAGAGCTGGTCACTGGGAAAGTATGAGTAGCAGAGGGATTTTCTGTTTCACACCCTGTGCTTGGTAAAGTTTAGCTGCTCAGCTGACGTGTGAAGATACAGTGTCCATTGTAACTTCTTGGGAGACAGGTGATGAATTTGGCACTACCGCGTGAAGTTTTATTTTCCCAGTAGAGGAGCCTGTCACTCTGCTAGAAATATTAACAAGCCCAGAGCCTTCTCCTATGTACAAATCCATCTTTATGCCTACTTTCTGAGCCCAAGGCATCACCAAATCCTTCTAGGGCCGGGGAGAAAGGAGCCTCCTCCAGGAATGAGTTGGTGAGTCTGTCTGAGAACAGACTGCCTGCAAAGGTGCCTTTTTCTCTTTGCCAGCTCTGAAGAGAAGCCAGAATGATTAGGAGTGTAAGGCTGGATGTGTCTTTCTTGTCCGCCTGATTCTTTAATACCTGCTTTTCTTGGTTGCTGTCTAGTTGATCGGACTCCAGCCTTACGTGGCAGCTCTTGGAGAAGTCAGTGACACCAGGACACAGTGACTAAAGGAGCGATTTAAACATCTGTTGGGCCTTACTGTGTATTAGAGCAGTGCACAGCCCTCCTGTTTTGAATGAGTAGACTTTGGCTGTACTCGTTGGTGTCTGTTGTATTAATCTGATGGTTGGAAACAGTCATCTTTCCATTGACTAGAGTAGGTGGGACTGAGCAGGAATTTGCTAGCGCTGTAGCCTGTTCTTGGATACCTGTGTTGAAGAGGTCGTTCTAAAATTACCTTGGACGTTTAGGGTTAAGGCTGGAGCAAATTCATTTTGTCAGACTCGCTGCCTTCGATAAAATGCAGTTCCCAACAAATGCTAGCCTTAATCTTGTGTTTTTGTCAAGCACATACAAACTTGCATTTAATTTAGTCACTATCCTGCTGCTTGTTGTGCTTATGAAGCACTTTATTGTTGCTGTTGTCATTCTAAATTGATTGGTAAATCTGTACCAAATACTTCCCAGTGATGGAAAAAGAAACATTGAAATGTTAATAACAAAAGAGTCTGAAAGATACAGATGTTCGCTGGGGAAAAAAATGAAAACCAATCAGCCTTGATTAAACCTTTCAGATAAGACTTTGGGAACATCGTATCAGGATAAATTATGTTTGTGCTAATCACTCTATCAGCCAAGATTGAAGCTTCTGCCAGTAAGAAACTGTTAGGAGCAAATGCATAAAAAAATTACCAGGCTCTGATAAGGGAAATAAATTAGTCTGGCTAAAGTGTTACCGTCAACTCTATAGCTGAGTGATGCATGGAGATTTTTTGCTCGATACAGGCCTGACAGCCGTGTGGTTCACTGTTTAATTTTATCTTGGTCTGTGGGCAAAGGACTTCTACCTCCAGACTTGTAAAGCCACTATTTTCCATGGAGATTATTTTTAGTGTTCTAAAAATACATCACTGACATGAGTACCAAAGTTTCTATCCAGACCATTCTCTCAAAGCCTTTGGGTCACTTACTTAAAAACTGGCTCACAATAAAAAGATTTTTGACCTTAAAGAAGGTCCAAGAATGGGCTGGTATTTAGTTTAACTTGCTCATAGTTTCTGCTTTGGCTTCTTGAATACAACCCATTTTTCTGCTTTTTAGTGAGGTATTACTGCTAGGAAGCTTCTGAGAGAACCAGATGGGCCAACCTTACATGAGCAGAAGCTCCTAAACCAGGCATTTTGGGCTGTTGGCTAACTGGGCTTGCCTGATATTTGTGTTTGAGATCCAGGGGACTGGACTTGTGCCTTACTGCATCTCCTGAACTGCCGTGGGACATTCCTTAATTAACTGTAAGAAGTCAATGTAGGGTGCCAGCTGGCCCAGCCTCCCTTCTGACATAGAACAGGGTTTTAATATGTTAAAGCATATGTTTAATATGGTTGAGAGAGAGAGATGCAGGTAAAAACACGAGCCAGCAGGGTAAATGCATTTTTTCATTACTTTACAGATTTTAGAAAAAATTCTTTTCCCCTCTCCCATCCCAAGAAAAGATCAATTTTTCTACATTCCATAAAACTTGGAACAGAAAATAGATTATTTTTAGCTTATTCCCTGGGTACTGTGTAGGCTTCAGTCTTTGGAGTCACTTTGTTCCTTGCTGTAGCAGATACAGGATTTATTCAAGCTCCAGAGAAAAAAAAAAAAAACACAGGAGGAAGAAGGAAGAGGGATTTCAGAACAAGTCTTTTTCTCTTTTCTTCCCCCCTTCCCTTTTCTTTCTTCACTTATTGCTGGGCTGCTCCTGCATTTTAAAAGTTGCCTTCGCTTTGGCTCTTTCTCACCATGAACTACTTGCTTGGAATATTGTGAACAGAGAAGGGAGAAAGAGATTGGAATTAATTTTAGGATGGGGAAATAAGGCAAAGGGAATAAGATCCTGGGAGAAAAAGCTGCAAAGCTGGTCCCTAGATAGACCAAGAGGCCAGGCTGTAGCCACGGGGTTAAAATATGGAGACAGAGACACACACATTTGTGGGTGAGACATGCAGATGGATAAGCTGAAGATTTCTGGCTTTCAAGAGGAAAGCCACAGCTGAGCTGGCTGCTCCAAGTGGAAGTAATGAGCTCCAAGGGTGAGGTTTGGGAGTGATTAGAGAGAGTAAAAATGCCTGTGAGGGGAAGATGGCACTTGTGGCAGCAGACTTCTGACAATTTCTATAAAGACCCTCGGGCAGCTTCACGTTGTTATCCAAAATGGAGCCAATTGCATTCATTGGAGATGAGCTGCATCCCAAACACTGGCTTGTCTTTTTTCCTTGGAAGAGAGTCCCGGGTCTAACAGTTGAAGTCCGGATCCAGTCTGCCTGTATCTTGTGGATAGCTTTGCCCCTGAAGCATGTGTGTTTCAGATGCAGAGCATCTTTCCTCCCTATCTTTCTACCATTTGAATGTTCAGGCTTTAATTCTCAAGGCAGAGCACAGTGTGATGAGCTTATTTTCTAATCTCTGCAAATGAGTAAGCAGGTTCTTCCTTTCAAACTTGCCTGTAGGTGTTGGAAATGGAATCCATTACCCGTACGACCTCCACATGTTCATATATATACAAAACAAAAGGACAGTAATCTCAATGGGGATGTTTGGATTTACAGTTAACTAGTATAGAGCTGTTTTCCTTAAGTCAACACACAGGAATAAAACACTCTGTGTACAGACCTTCAGCAAACGTACCTGGACTCTGACGTGAAGAAACACGCTGTAGGCATTAATAATGGAGCAGTGTTGACCACAGCCATGGGAATTATAGGCAGTGTGGCATTCGTGTTCAACCAACAATGTCTCACTTGTGTTTGGTGTTTTAATTTGCTCAGGTGGATTTGCAGCTGCGGTTACCACACCTCTCGATGTAGCGAAGACGAGAATTATGTTGGCAAAGGTAAGAGCGAGGAGGCCAGCAGACACGCAGGTGAACGGCTTGGGTACTTCCAGAGTTTCTGGATGGTCATTACAGAATGAAATCCAGCACCTATTAATAATGATTTCTGCTCTTGTCCTCGAAGGCAGGATCAGGTACCTCATGCAGAACTAATGAAACTGTTGAGTTCCTTTCCTTGTATTGCTCTCCTGGTCCTTTCCCAAAGGAGCAGAGAAGGGCCTGCGCTTGCGCTAGACTTCCAGACTCTCATGCGGTGTCTTTAGGAGAAAATCCTCACAGAGTCAGATGCCCGAAGTTAAACTTCCCATCAGGGATTTGTTCTCTGATTTTTGGTAATGGTTGGGCTTGAGAGTATATGTGTGTGTGTGTCTTTCCTGAGGAGGGCTTGGCACTGGATTTTCTGTCCTAAAATTTTAAGGCACAGAGATCATGATAACTTACATCTGCCATCCAGAGCCGAAGGAAAATTGCTTATAACATCAGTAAGTTCAGCAAGTAGTTAAATTGCTAGTAAGTCTAGTGTTCCCGTCATCTTCTTGCTGACCCCAGAGCAGAGCTGAGCAGCCACATAGCTAAAAGCTCTTGGTCTTTCCCTGCCCTGAAAAGAGCTGTTGTGTTGGCAAAGGTCAGGCATCCCGGAGTTTCTGTGGATGCTTTTTACCCTGTTGCTCATGTCCCTCCGTACGGGGGTGTTTCTTGTTGATGACATGCATCTCCCCCAGCCGAGTCACGCACATCTGTGCTGGGTGTTGTACCTGCTGCAGCTTCTTTGCCTTTGGATAGACCGGGTGATAAAACTGCAGGAGCTGGGTTTCATTTCTGTCTGCTGCTGCGCCGAGCAGCCGGGTCAGCGTTGGTGAGGGAATGGCGGTGCTTTGGGATGTTCTGAGACCATTCAGACAGCATCTTCCTATTAGTCATCTCTCGCTAACTAGATCACACGTGTAATTTAATTGTCTGTAGTCCTGCTGTTTGTCCTCTGTTTTGCTCTCAAGGCAATTTTCACATGCAATGCACTGCTGGTGGGTTTTTTTAAGTAAATCTTGCAGTGAGCAGCAAATTTGCCTGTTGGTGCTTTGAGAGTACGTTTTTATTAAATTCTCACTCCGGTGTCAGCTGCTGGATGTAGAGCTGAGTGTAGCGCAGAAGGGACTGGATACCCAGTTCTGAACTAACCAGTTCTGTGACCTTGGAGGGATCACTGTCTTCCATGCCTCAGTTTCCCTTTCTGCTCTTTGCCTTATTCCTGGAAATGGGAGTTTTTGCCTGTGCCTGGGCTAAGGAGATCGTTAGGATGCCTGTAATTGCTGTAAAGTAGCACTAACCAGGGGTGGGGAACTCAGTAAGTAACTAAACTTCTCTGCCAACAGTTTCCAATCTCTCTTTTTCTGTGGTGCAGGCTGGTTCCAGCAACGCTAGCGGGAATGTTCTGGCCGCCCTTGTTGGCATCTGGAGGACACAAGGCCTGTCGGGGTAAGGACATGCTGCAGAAGCATATCTCATGTGTTGTGTCTCTGTGTGTGGGAGAGAATGGGATGGCTGCTTATATTTAAAACTTGTCATACAGAAGATACTTTTAATTGCTGTACACATGGCCAGGGAGCAGCTCTCAGGTAGCAAGGATCAAGAAGGTCCCTCCAGGTAGATTTAGTGTCCTCGCTTTAGAACTGACTCCGAGCAATATCCAGGGAAGAGCGCAGAAACGGGACATTACTGGGGATTTATCCATGGTGCAATCTCTAAGCTTAGCTCTAGTCTTCCGAGGCAAGGTGGGTTTGTGTTCAATGGACTTTTCTCCATGAATGTGTGCATTGAGTCGCTTAGATGTGGTGTTGGGGGGTATGGTGTAGGGAAGAACTTTGTACAGTAGGCTAGATGGTTGGACTCGATGATCCCAAGGGTCTTTTCCAACCTAGATGATTCTATGATTTGTGTTTTGCATCCATTTAAACTTTTGGATATGCACATTGTCTTGTGGCAGTGGGTGCCACAGATTGATCTTGAGGTGTGTGAACCACCCCTCCTGAGGCGTCAGGGAAGGCCAAGGCAGGAACCACGTGTCCCTTCTGGACACTCTTTCCTCCTCCTGGAAATTTCCTACTGATTGGAAAACACCAGCAAGGTCTCCTTCGTTGCTTTATATTTGCTGTTCTTACTGTGAAGCGTGATGGGTGCGTGCGATGCCAGCGTGGTGCTGGCAGCAGGGACAAGCTGAAGCAGAAGGAAGGGAGCCGTGTGCTCCCTGACTTGTCTTTTGAGCCTCTTGTCAGGTCTGGGCTTGAGCACAGCCCGCTTGGATTTCTCCAGTGAGGCACTTGTTGCAAAAATGTTAAGTTTTCTGAGACAAGCTTGAGTGCAAAGAGTGATTCTGAGGAGCCACAGAGCAGCTCCCTGCTGCTTTCCTCCTGTGACCGGGGTGTAGAGATGCTCTGGGCTTTCTGCTGACTGGTCAGGGAAGCCTGGGGTGATGTCTATCCGGTCTCTTGAGTGCCTCGCTTTACCCATTCCTGAGATGGAGGATTGCTTTTCTGACATTGGAGCGGTGTTGTGAACAAAAAGTCCTCTACTAACATTTGTAGACCATTTTGAGGTGTTATAGGCTTATAAATTATTATTGATTTTTACGGACACCTGCTTCATTTATGCCACCTTGCCCTCTTTGAGTGTGTGAGTCATACCCGTTACTGGCCACTCGTAGTGAATGTATGGCTTAAACAACTCCTTCAGTCTGTGCTTCCTTTGGTAGGGCTTGTGTCCCATTTGCCTTTGGCCTGGAAGAGAAATGGAGGTTTTTGGAAGCTTTACTTGAGGCTTTTCACTGTGATTTCTCAAAGGTTTTTAATCCTCTTGATGTGGCCGGTACTTTCAGGGTGCCGTTTTAACATTTGTAACCTGTTGCTCGAAGCAGCGTGCACATCACAGCTTCGCGGGAGATAGTTTTCTCTTAACATCTGATCTCTGCTTGCACAACTAATAAAAGTTCAATCCTCCTTCTACACATGTGGGAAATAATTCAAAACAAATTGCAGGAAGTTCCTGAACACCGATTCCAGGAAGAAGTCCAGCTGTGCCCCCCGGCAGCGCTCAGAGATCGGTTGTCTCAGGTTCACTCTTTGAGATGATGAGGTGACCTGGGGGTGGATGGGTTTTGGGTCCTACACAGCTTGGTGGACTCTGGGGCGTGTTTTGAAAGGGACTGGGAGAAGTGAGGCCATGTCTGCTGCTGGTGGAAGTTGAGCTCTGAAGGGTGTGAAGAGGCATGGATTTGGCTGGGGAAACCTCCCCCTTTCCCCAGCCAACAGCAGAAAATGAAAATGTGTGTTTGTGTTCTTTTCGGGGTGTTTCAGCAGTGCCCTTTTCTAAACAACCCAAAATTAAACTCTGCCTAAAGATAGTACCCGTGGACTAGGACCAAAGGGAACACAATTCAATTGAAATCAAAACAATAAGCAATCTGGAGAAAAAGTAACATGTAAAGGAGTCCAAGCTGCGTCAGCTGCAAGGAAAAGGAAGAAAGTCTTGGGAAAAATAAACGCAGAGGCTGCCATGCCTGCTGCCAATTATAAATCTATTAATCAAAAACAATAAAAATGTCGGGCTTTTTTGGCCAGTTGCAACATGAAATGATTTATGGCTCCTCTAATAAATCTTGTACTTGAAGAGGAGGAATTCTGAGGGCAGAAAGACGCATTGCTTATTGCCACCTTATTAAAACCAGAGAGCGGGGCCCAGCTTCCTGGTCGGCACCTAGTAAATCCCCCTGCATCATGCCAAGAAATTTCACATCCCTTTCTGTCCGGGGAGAGCTAGGCCTGTGGCGGGAGGTAGGATAGGGATGGGATGAGCGGATCCATGTGCCCCTTTGCTCTTGCCAGTGGGATAGACAAAACCATTCGCGGGTTTATGGCTTGTCCAACTGTTTTTCACGCAAGGAGCTAGTGGCGTTTGAAAGCCATGGATGACCTTCACGACTCATTGGTGAGAAAGACAAGGGTTATTTAACTGATAAATCTGGTGAGATGGCTTTTCCCAGCTTGTGTGTAGATGGGAACAGAGCTGGTGGTTTGCACCAGGCGTCCCATTCCTCAGATGAGCTTCCAGGCTGGGATGGACATGGCATGGTGGGCACTAACCATTGCTTTCCTTATCTCACCGACGTGAGTGGCAAAAGCAGCCCGCGTCCCCAGGGCTTGCTGCTTTGTGGAGCACAAGCTGCCTGCAGGAGTGAGCTCAGTGCAAAGCTGTAGTCAGATAAAAGCGGTGGTTTTTCTCAGCGTGGCCACCTCTTTGGTCTGGAGCGTAATATGGAGGTTTTGTGGCCAAGCACACAGCGCCATTCCCAGCACTGGCCTCTCTCTGCCATGTCCAGGCACTGCAGTGCCTTTTCCAAAGGGTGACTTCAGGGGTCCCGGTTAGTATTTATTGAGAAAGAATTTGCTTTAGGTTGCTGAGCTGTCACCCAGAAACGTCACCCTGTGCTGCTGAGATGGTGGGACTAGGTGTATTGCTGGGCTGGGGACCCTGAAACGAAGAGCTGCACCCTGGAGGGCACACACAGGGTTGGGGAGGGCACAGGGTGCGGGTTGAACACCTGCAGCCGGGTCTCGCCCTGGGATTTACACCTGATTCCTGGATTTGTGACTCCTGTCAAGCCATTCCTCGAACGGAGAGCACCTCAATGCCTCTGTGTGTTTGGTCCTTGCCAGTCACTGATATGCAGTGCTGGATCTGATCAGTAACTGGGAGAGTTGCTTAAGCACAAGGGAAAATCCAGGCAGGGAGAGCGGAGTAGCAGGATGCCAGGTGAAATCTGTACAAACAGGTAGGAAATACAACTAGACAGCAGATCTGTGCCCTCCAGAGGGGTTTCTGATGGGGCCAGCAGAAAAAAACCAAACCAATTTATGTCATGTGCTGATGAGGGCAGGTGTGGCCCCGTGGGGACCAGCAGAGCTCAGCTCTCTGGATTCAGGGCAGCCCCAGAGCCGTTCAGCTCCGCTCTCCCGCAGGAGTGAGCCCGGGGTGGGAAGCGTGGATTGGAGAGGCCATGGGTGGCAGGTGGGAAAGGGAAACTGGGGGGAGCAGGGCCAGGATTCTTGGAAGTGATGGTTAGTAATAGAGGTTGCCAGGGATGCAGCTTGTGGGTAACTGAGTTATCTGCCCCTGTTTGTGTAATAGCCGTGTCTCGGGTGGGCTGTTCTGTAACTGAGCGTCTGCCACTGCCGGCTAATTCGGCAGGAGAAGGATGGTGTGCGTTTCGAGAGCGATGCTGCACCGTAGGATTTACCCTATCAGCGCTCTGTCCATACATGCCTTGTACAAATTACTCTGTTTTAAAGCTGTCATTATGGTAATAGACCCAATTGCTGTCTAGTAAAGCCATAAAATGTTTCCATCTGCCTGTGTGCTCCAGGCTCCCTAGCAAAGCTCATTACAACCAAAAACACAGTTAACTGCAGCCGGAGGTTTCCCCAGCGCAGCCTGAGCAGCCGGGCGCAGGCAGGGAGCAGCTCCTGAGCATCCCTGGGGGTGCAGGCATCTCCCGAAAGCCTGGTTTCACTGGGAATTGTGCCTTGTCCCACTGTGGGCACAGTCCTAGCAGGGAGTGTGCAGGATTCGGGAAAAGCTGGGAGCAGCATCCACGCAGAGCTGAGCCGGAGCGTGCTGTGAAGGGCTCCTGCCGTGCGGGCGATAGATCAGTGGGGGGATGCCAGACAGATTCCAGCCTAATGTTTAATCCTTGCTTGCAACTAAGGAAGCCCTTATATAATCCTCTGGGAGGATACACTGGCCTATCCTGAAGTTGTTAAACCAACTATGAGCTTAGACGTGTCGAGCAGTTGGCTTTGCACGAGTTTCCTGTTAACTTCCAAGAACTATTAGCATCAGGCACCTAAAAATCACGGCAGCTGAACGCACAGCCATTCCTGCTCGTCCCCGTTGGATGTTACTGGGCTGTCCCTGCAGGGGGGGAGCTCCTGGCAGAGAGAGGGGGTCCCTCTGCTGAAGCTGGATGGGGGTGGTGGAGGACGGGACCCTTCCCATCTGTCTGCAGCCCCGTGTGGGGATGTGTCTGAGTTCCTCTTTCCATAGCGTGGCCTGTAGCCTCCTGCACCTGAGGAGCGTGGAGAGGGTTTAAAAATCATCAGGCTTGGGAATACTTTGCTAGGGAAGCCCAGACAGGTTCCTTCAGTGAGCAGCGGGGTGGGATTTAAGAAACCAACAAAAGAGAATTTTTCTTGGCTTTGTTTTTCTGAAGCCCCTGCAGCTGGTTGTGCAGCATCCGCTCATCCTCTGAAACCGCCTTTCCTTTGCCTTCAGCTTGTTCGCAGGTGTGGTCCCACGGATGGCAGCCATCAGCCTGGGAGGCTTCATCTTCCTGGGGACATACGAGAAGACTCGCCAGCTGCTGCTCTGACCCAGCCTGGCCAGTCCTGCCGGTGGCCACCGAAGAGCTGGAGGAGGAGTCCGCCCGCGAACGCAGCCTTCCTCCCGCCGCCCCTCGCCCTGCAGAGCAGCTGTTCAGCCGGCTGAGAGCCGCTTTCAGTGTTAAAGAAAAGTAAATCCTCCAATAATCCAATTTCCCAAACATGAAATTTTCCTGCATGGAAAGTGAGTGAGGTCACCGCGAGAGTCGTGCCAAAAAAGTAATGTTTGGGGGGTAAACAGCTAATTACGGTGGCTGAGAAAGGCGTTATTAGAACTCCTGCAGGGGAAATGTTTTGCAAACCTCCAGATCATGGGCCGAGCGGGGAGGCTGAAATAAAGCGAGTTTTCATAATTCAGTGGCACCTGCCTCATAACACAGGGAGGGTTTCTCTGGTCGGGGAAGGGGCCGATAGAGTTACAGCCTGCTGCCCTCCAACAGCACCGAAGGTATTCCAGGTTGGGAGAGCTCTCTGTAAGAGACAATAATCCATTTGTTTCTGATTTCAGCTGTATTTGTGAAAGTTTATATTCCTGTTTATACCTACAGGTGCTCGGCAAGCATTCCTGTGTGGTAGCCAGTGCAGCTTTATTAATTAGACTCACATTTCTCCAGTAAAAGCACGGGCTTGTATTATTTTACAGCTGTGCTTGAGCAAAGACGTGTGGCTCTGCCTTCTTTTGGTCTTCCTCCCCCAGCGGCCGAAGGAACGGGAGGTTGGAAGTGCTGCAGCCCGGGAGGGAGGCTGGGATGGCAGGGGGAGCACATGAGTTCTCCTGCCGATGGACGGATGGATCCTGGGGGCTCTCCGGGGGCTGCTGGCAGGCAGAGAAAACCTCTGCTCTTGCTCTTGTGTTAGGAAACAGGAGCTGTGGTGGCCAAAAAACGGTGCAGGGATGAGCTCGGTGAAAAGGCCTTATTGAAATTACTCGATTAAAATGATCACCAGGGTCTGGAAGGGGGGAAATGGGCCGAGTTTACACCAGCAGCTTGGTTAGCTGGTTCTTGGGAACGTATAGATGCGGAGGGTGATTGCACGGGGACGCCCGGGTGGGCAAAGCCGAGCTGTGGCACCGAGGACCCGCCAGTGGGTGAGAGGGGCCGGGGCGGGCGGTGGTGGGTCACACGCTGATGCTCAGAGGCTGAGAGACCCCTCACACATCGGGGGTGAGGAGGTGGGTGCTGGCACTCAACGGATGGTGAGTGCCCATGGTCAGGCTCGAGCGCGGGTCAGAGCCCGGCCTGTGTAGCCATAGTGGCACCGAGGCCACCGGCGTCAACCCGGTGGCATCACACGCGTGCGCCTGCTGGTCTGTGCATGTCCCCTCTGGGTCATCACCGCACTTAAGTCGTACCTGTGGTGACGAGCTCTCCTGGGCTGCTGTAATTTAACATTGAGGTTGTTCTCCTCGTTAGGAAGACACAGGTGTAGGCAGTCAGCAGGGCAAGGGAGATGGTTCTGCCCTTCTGCTCCGCTCTGGTGAGACCCCACCTGGAGCACTGCGTCCAGCTCTGGGGCCTCAGCGCAGGAAGGACATGGACCTGTTGGAGTGAGTCCAGAAGAGGCCACAAAAATGATCAGAGGGCAGGGGCACTTCTGCTATGAGGGGAGGCTGAGGAAGTTGGGGTTTTTCAGCCTGGAGAAGGCTCCAGGGAGACCTTATAGCCCCTTCCAGTAACTGAAGGGGTCTACAGGAAAGATGGGGAAAGACTTTTTAGCAGGGCCTGTTGTGATAGAACAAGGGGTGATTGTTTTCAACTAAAAGATGGTAGATTCAGACTAGATATAAGGAAGAAATTTTTACAGTGAGGATGGTAAAAGACTGGCAGAGGTTGCCCAGAGAGGTGGGAGATGCCCCATCCCTGGAAACGTTCAAGGTCAGGTTGGACGGGGCTCTGAGCAACCTGATCTAGTTGAAGACGTCCCTGCTCACGGCAGGGGGGTGGGACTAGATGAGCTTTAAAGATCCTTTCCAACCCAAACTATTCTATGATTATATGACTTCGGAGTGAAGGAGAACAAGTGCCAGCCCAGGTGTGTGTGTGAAGGCCTGGGGGGGCTGGTACAAAGCCTGAGCCCCCGCCCAAACCCGGGCCAGGCTTACTAAGGCTGGATGTTTTATTACACTGTCATCCTATGACATAGTAATAAGACTTTTTTTTTTTTTTTTTTTTTTTTTTGAGGCCGAAACTTAGAAAATAATTGGCAAACAAGTAAAACATACAGAACAAAGGACATAATTCTTAAAAATAATCTTTAATTAAAACGGGACGTTTCAGCCAAGTCCCGTATTGGCTGGTTAATTCTACCCGGTCCCATGGCACGGTGTAGCAGCGCTTCCTGCCACTTTTAAGGTTGTCTCTTTTATGAAGTTTATATAGAGCAGAACAAATTTTAGGGGCTCTGGGGGGATGGGGGAGAGGGGCAGGGAGATTTATTACTCTGTCTTAAAAAGCTAACTTATATTTTCTGTTAAAGCTCTTTAAACACACGATGAGAGGGTTAGCCCCGCAGTTGGTGCATTTAATTACGTGAGCTGAAAAGAATCGTGCCTCGTAAGTCGTTGCGTCCAAATGCTGGATTTTTGTTGGGATTTTTTTTTATTTACTTAATATTTGCATAATCAGTTTTTGTTATCACCGCTTTTTTTTTAATTAAAAAAAAAAAAACCTAAACCCGAACAACCAGCCAAATTGTTTTAGCCAACCCAAAGCGGGGGTGAGAGACGGACCCCGAGTGTCTCCTCCCCTCCGCGCGTGCTGATGGATGGGCTCCGCATCCCGGATCTCCACAGGAAGGACGAGGTCACCCCGGAACGGGACCAGGCAGGTGAGAGCCCGTAGCCAGGGCTGTTCTACACACACCAATTTGTCTAATCCCGCTGAAAATGACACTTTTAGTTATGGGACTGGGGGAGGAAAAGACCTAAAAATGTGTTTGTTTTTCTCCTCCTGCCTGTTTGCCTTGAGTTCCGGTGACATTTCATTTCAAGTTTACTGAAACGTAAAAAATTCATTTTATTCCATTACTTGGATAACGTGGAATAAAAAAACTTGAGTCTCAGACCAGGCACCAGCCTCTTAAAGGCTCTTTTCTTTTAAAATTTTAAAATATTTTAACTCAACTCCTACATGTGTTAAGGGACTTAGGAGAGTAGTCTCAGAAAATCTGCTTCATGCCCAAAGTTGTAATTTAGAGGAGGAAATACAAAATACTTTTTTTTTTTTTTTTTAAATATACAGAAACTGACTAGAGATTTATTTTTTTAGTTAAAGCAAGAATTCCAGCTTATCTCCAACGCTGCCTCTGGAATTTCCACACAGGGTGGGGTTGGGGTTTGAGAAAGCCAGAGGTGTTCAGGACTGCAGCCGAGCCTGCTGCTCTCCTGGCCCCCCTTTTCCTTCCATACTTCCACGCAGCACCCCCCCCGCTCCCTCCCAGTGCCTACCCAAGGCACTTCCCAGACACTTGAGCACGTTGATATATTAGAAATGTATTTCTTACGAGTTCTTTATTGTATCTTTCAATACAGCCCCCAAATTCCACCCCATCCGCGAGTCAGGCTGCCAGAGTTTCCTTCTGATCTATAAGCATCTCACGTTAAAGCCGTGGGTCTGATTTCAGGAGTGGATATTTTGGCAGCCGGGCTGCGTTTTCATCAGAGAAAGACAGAAAAGAGGATAGCAATGGACTAGAATTTTATTTCATTTTCAACTGAAACTCCCAAAAGCCTCACTCTCAACAAAACGGTTGTAATATTATAAATGAACCTTTATTAAAGACACTTCAATGCCGTTTGTTAGACACTTCAATATCTTACATGTTTTTCAATGTACAACATTGTACCAAATTTTCTAATAAATAAATAACTTTGTACACAAAAGTAATACTTCCTCTTTCACATTGCCTCTTAGAAGCAGCAAATTCACATATTTAGTGGAAGTCATAACATTAGGCAGTTAACTTTAGTCAGAAACATCGTTTTCAAATGTTAATGTGGCAAATCTGCTTTGTATCTGCAATGGTGATGACATTGCCGCCAGCAAAATGAGTCAATTCAATCGTTCCCCGTCTTCCCCGGGCCCCCCCCCCCCGGTTCCACCTGGCGCGTCCGTCCTGCAGCACACCCCTCCCTCCAGTAAAGGGGAAAAAAAATAATCACACTCGGTTTATCATTTTTTTTTTTTTTTGTTTCTAACATCCATTTCCTTTGCTTTGAATAAAGTTGGCACTCGACATAATTCGCCACCCGTCTCAAAGTGCAAACGCGTCCGTGGTCGGGAACCGATACAGACAGGTAAGAGGAATTATGCCTCCCAGCTTCACCTGGACGGACACCAGTGAAACTCGCCATCGGCTACTGGGAAACAGACCTTTCCTCAATGGAGGCGGTGGCTCCTCAAGGTAAGGCTTTGAATCGAGGTGGCTCCCGGAGGTCAGGCCGGCCGGAAGGCGGTAGCGCTCGGGCAGATCCCTAAGGGGTGGATCTGAACAGAAAAATTAAAACGTTTCTGCCCTTATTTCCGTAATTATTTTGAGCCACAGTACCAGCAAAGGTGGGTTTCCACCAGACTCGGCTTCAGTGGAACTGGCATTTGAGTTGCTCCTAAAGAAAAAAAAGTAACAAGCCCCCCCCCCCGAAATAAATCTTCCCCCCAAAGTAGTCATCACCAGAGTCAGCAACCTCGCGTTAGCAGAACTCAAATTAGGAATAACTGGAAGGGAGTCCTCCATCCACAGGTACCAACACCAACAGAAAGCAGCCTCTCTATAAATAAAAAGCGTCAGAGTGAAGTTAGAAGTGACAAAGATCCGTTTGGCCAACGTGGGTATTTCTTTTTCCCCCCGTTCATGGATGAACTTAAAAGACCACATAAAAATGCTCAGGACGTTTCCATTCAACAGGGTACTTTCAACCGTAAATACAGAGTTTCCCTTCTAAATGAGGGCATTTCCGAACAGCCTAGAATTGCTACACAAAGCAGCCTAATTAGTTGGGAGCGGGTAATTTCATGTGAAGAGTTTGGCTGCAGGTGGGGGTGATGGTGCTCAACGAGAAAGCGCAATTATTGTGTCGCAGGGAAAAAAGTTGTTAAGTATCCGATGAATTCAGGGCGCAGCTGTCAGCTCAGGAGGGTGAGTTTAGTTTTGTTGTCAAAACAGCTCTATGGTTTCAAACCAACACACACACACACACACACACACCCCAGCCCTGAACAGATGTATTTTTTTGGGGGGGTGTGAAAATGCGTTATCCTGGCAGGGGTTATTCCTTCCGAACGGGGCCGGGCTGCGCATCGTTATATCCTTATACGCACCTTTTACAGGTAAAGCCGCTTCCCTTTGGGAGGGGAGATGCCCACAGTTGGGGCCGTAGGTGATGGGTGCCGTGACAGCCTATACGGGCAGGTAACACCATGGGGCAATAAATGAGACCATCCCCCAGTTTCCTGCGTGAATTACTTCTTTTGGTAACGAGCGCTCGCTAATGACGACAGCCTTTTTTGTCTGGTTGGTGTGGGGCTCTGCACTGTCGCGGAATTATTTAGCGCCTCTTGTGTGGTCCACTCTGCCATCACACAGTCGCAGTTCAAATCCTCATTTTTATGCAGTTTTGAAAAGTAACGGAATTTAAGTTCTTCCACCAACAGGAAAAAAAAAATCAGGTTGCTACGTTAATTTCTCACTGCGTGGTTTTTTTTCCTATAAACTTCATTTCAAACAGTTGAAGATCTCTATTTAAATGTGTTAAGTGCAATAAATTTCAAAGGGGAAGAAGGAAATTTGTGCTAAGTAACCCAATTGATACTTGATTTAAAGGAACTTCCATTGAAGAGAGGACAATCCCTTTGGAACAGTCTGGCTTTTTAAAGTTCTGCTTACGCGTTTTAAGGCACCAGAATTATTTCGCTCACAAAGTTTAACAGCAACCTGATACTGAAAACAAATATTGCCAAAATTGTAAAATTTCACTCAGTTTTCCATGCACTAAAGATTAAAATAGCCTCTGTAAAAGATATATATATTTGTATATATATATATTTATATATGAAAACTCTTATGTACAATTGTATCAAATACTTTTCTCTTTACACAATAATCCCTTGCATTTCTGTGCTTCATATGCAAGACAACTTTTGAACGCTTCATACTTCTCAGGGAAGTTTTAAACTATGTACAAACGGATGACGCTCGAACAGGATTGTGTTCCCCATACAAGCTTGTTTCTCATACCTCAGCTGTTTGCCCTTGACAGGTCATCAGTTCAAGATTTGAGGTAGAAGTAAGTAGCCTATATACTCTGTGCAAAAAAAAAAAAAAAAAAAAAAAAATTAAAAAAAAAATAAAAATAATAGCGTGTTTTGTTAATTTGCACATGGCAGCCTGTCCTCTCAGTCCAGCGATCTGTTGGGTGGCTTCAGCTCGTGAAGGGTGTCGCGGGGCTTGGGGGCGCAGCCGTTGGACAGGAGAGCTCGCTTCACCTCCCCTTCGCTCTGCAAATCCAGTAGCGTCGGGGACGTTTCGGGCAGCACGTTCAGTTGCTTTAGTGACCCTCCTGCCGCTGAGGCTCTCACCAAATTAAGGTTGTTGAGCTCTGAAGGTTTTGCTGCTGGTGGTGAAGAGCCTGCAAAAGACCAAAGCAGCAGCACGGTGAGCTGACCCCTCAGCCCTGACAGCGCCCCTCGAGAAACC
Source organism: Numenius arquata (assembly GCF_964106895.1). NCBI lineage: Eukaryota > Metazoa > Chordata > Aves > Charadriiformes > Scolopacidae > Numenius > Numenius arquata. Next base: position 7,055,867 of record NC_133583.1, on the reverse strand, counting down.
AGCCCTGCCGCCACCAGTCAACGCCGTAGCGCCAGTTAAAAAAGCTGATGGGAGAAAACAGGGCTCCGAGAGCCCGGATGGTATTTTATTACAGCTGGGGAGAAAAAGGCACCCCCGAGGAAACACCTACCGTGTTTCTCTGCGAGCAGCGGGCTGGTGGTGCTCACGGGTCTTATTCTGTCGTGGTTGCTGGGGTAAAGGGTCCCGTCTGTTTCCACCCTCTTGCCGCCGGCAATCCCGTTGCACGGCTGAGGATGAAGAAGGCTGGTGCCTGCACCCCTCTTCCTGCTCCGTTCCTTGCTGCTCAGTGCGTTTGGGTAGGTGTTATCCACAGTCTGAAGGCTCTCGGAGTAGTACTCCCCCTCCCGGGGGTAAATGTGGACGTTGATGCTGTCGGTGCTGCCGCTGCAGTCCGCGCACACAACCGGGAGGCCGTAGCCTGTGCGGGAGGAAGGGAAACGGAAAGCAGGAAGATGAACCAGCTGGAAGTTGTCAGCGCTGAAGCACACAAGGTGCGGAAGGAAAAGGCAGGTCTGTTTAGTTCATCTGTCCCTCGGCAGTGCGGGAATCACTCGCTACAGAATACGGACGTTTCTTGCTTTGTGCCAGGGCTAGTGAATACCTGTGTTTTTCAGAACCCTGTAGCTACCGCTCAAGGTAGTTCCAATTAACAGGTTTCAGTTGGTTGGGCCTTTTTACTCCAAAGAAGTTGTGACTTTTTTTTTTTTTTTTAAATAAACTATACATTTATTTCCTTTTCTAGACTTTCTAGTCAGTGTATAAATAGACAGTGGATCTTTCCTGTACCTGCTTCAAAATACAAAGTTACCGTCTTATTTTTGTGCTGCTGCTTCAGAGGGTTCCCCGTCAACCCGCACCGGTATCTCACGGTATGTCATTCCTGCTAGGGGCAGGAACAGATGCGCAGAATTCAAAGGAGCAAGCAGGAAGGAGTTTCCAAATGTTGAAAGTTAATTTCCTTAGTGCACTCAACAACTTTCCGTTATTAAACTTTACAGTTTTCTCCCGGAGAGAAAATTTCTTTCGCTGGCTGTTTTTTTGTGGATGTTACAATACAGCAGGAGAACAGAAAAAACATCCTAAAAATAGAAACCTGTGAGTGTAACACCCAAGAAATTGGCAAAGCGCAGAGGCAGGTGCAGCCCAAACCAACCTTTACATTTTGAAAATAAAAAAAAAAAAAAAAAAAAGCTGAGCTTTGAAGGTGACAGCCTCTTTAAAGCGCCGTGAAAAATTTTAACACCTTCAGTCTGAAAGGGTTCTCACGTTTTAGGAGCAGCTCAAATCAAATTACCCATCAGCCAGCTGCACGGAGCGGTGATGGGGAGCTCTGAGCGCCTCTTGCTGACGGTTCCTCCGATTCGAACTCTCCGGGTTTGATAGAGGATCAAAGCAAGCAGGAGAAACTAGATTTACTGTGCTCACACCTGAGAATCATTCTGGGCTTTCTGTTGGTTTTTTTAGTTGTTTTTTTCTTTTTTTTTTTTTTTTTTTCTGAAGATAACAATTTCTCGTTTTAATGCTGTCTGACTCGGAGGCTTTCTGATCTGTACAAACACAAAATACCTTTCCAGATTAATGGGTTTTGTACCTGTCTTATCTGGAACGAGCATTCCATCAGCCGTGTCTTCGGTTTTCCAAGTGTCTTTATTATAGCCGATACACAGCTTGGGCTGTCTGCATCCTACAGCGGGAGCTTCAACATCTGGACACCTTCCAGTATCAGCCTGACACATACCTGCAACAAATGAAGCGTCTGGCTAAAGATTACAACCATCTGCTCTCGGTTAAACGACTTGTTAGTCTTATTTCGAATGCAAAAGCCACGAAAGGGAGAAAAATAGCAATGGAGATAGTAGATAATTTTAAGGTAAAGTTTAACAGAGTAAATGCTGTACAATCTCAGGAGAATCTTAGTTCAGAACGCTTAACTTTTCCTTCCTAACGTGCCGTGTTTCAATACTGTAAAATCCCAACGTTTACTCTCGAAGCCTGAAGGCAGGGACAGGCAACGCTAATGTATTTTCTAGTAGAGCTTAACTGTAGGTAACTCGGGTGCCAAAACACTAATCCAAAATTAGCAAAAAAATAGTCCTTAGGGCCTGACTGAGCAGTTTCCGAAGCAGTCTGCTGGTACGAACGCTGGTGTTGCTGGGAGAGGACAGCTTTGTGAAGTGAAAGACAGACCCTTGTTCTGCATAAATGCAGTAGCCGGAGAATTACATTATGAAGATCTTTCAGATAACTCCTGACAAGCACAGAAGTACTTTGTACTGTGATTTCTACCTCCTCGTATCAAGTTCAGATAAGAGCATTACAGAAGAAACAATTAAACGGGTTCTCACCGTTGCTGTCTATGTGCCCGTTGGGCTGTTGGGTATCGACTCTGACGACCGCTTCCTGCCGGTCAGAAAGTGTCCCTTGTGAGGACAAGTAGCTGGGCACATCAGGAGGCACAATGGTCTCATCTGGAGCAATGGGAACAGAGAAATGTCAGTTCCTAGTAAGATATAAAGGCTTCTGTTTTCAAAGGCATGTAAAATCACATTTTCAAGAAGGATTTGGGACCAGATCTGTAACTGGCATTTTCTGTAGATGCAATGGAAACTGAACTCCATTCCCCTCGGAAGCCCCAATCCTGATTTTTCAAAGCTTAAAGCTGTGAGGTAACAGTGCTAATAAAGCCATTTTGAGTGTTTCTGTTTGGCACGGTTAATACACGGTAGGTGGAGGTGGAACTAACTCTTCAGAGCAATTAAATCCTCCCTTTTCCCCTGAAATTCGGAGTCCCTCATTTGACTCAAGTCCTCTGTCTCCCAAAGCCACGAGTAAAAGACTCTGGAGAACAGGGTCTTCAATTCACTTAAGCAGGCAAGTAGGTCTAAGGCCCCTTTGCTACCCTGGGCTCTCTCCATCTTGTATCAGGCAATTTCAGTCTCCCTTGTCACGCAAAGGCAAGTGAAACTCAGTTATGCCAGGCATGAAGCCCTAGATTTTCAGGACTGAAAAAAAGGGGGAAAAAAATCCCACCGACACATCACATTGGTCATATGGTATCCAAGACTTCCTTCCTAGCCCGGGTCTTTAAAATCCTGCATCATACTATATCTAAAGATAAGCGTAACATGGGAAGGCTGCAAATCCCAGAAGGGTGGGGAACATCTTAGACTGGTTCCTCCATAGATCTGTTCAGAGGCTGCATAACCTTGAGGGCAGGAGAGTTGAGAGTTTCTTCTCACTGCAACACTTATTTCAGCACTAAATTATCCTCTTTGAGTATCAGGAGGAAGCAATAAACACTACTTCTTCCCCTAAAAAGTGAGGGATGCCCCTCATCAGCAGGGCTACAACAGCTCTTACAGGCAACGTGGAAAAAGGGATTGCGGCTTCAAAGTCTAATTTTTTCAAGTTTTGAATACGAAGTCTTTGAAAATACAGATTCCCAAGAAGTCAGACAGGTTCCCAGCATCGCGGACATAATCCAGACTGTCTCAAGAGTTATCGTTTATGGTCATGGAAAATCAAAGAAGAAAAGCAATGGCTGAAACTACTGCCAAGTGGAAAAGACCTTTCTGAAGAGCAAGCCAAGGGGAGAAACGCAGCTCTGAACATGCTTCAACAGCGAGTGAAAGCTGGTTCCAGCTTTGTGAGCCAAGAGAACCACTGAGATAAGCCAACTGCTTTTGCAGTGTGACTGTGTGGCCACCTGACGTGCCGATTCAGCCTCGGCGGGAAGTCTGACAGCAGAAAAGTTCAGAGAAAGCCTTAGCAGGTGACAAGAGGTACCTGTGTTGGTGACGCTGTATTCTTCACTTTTCTTCCTGGTTTGGTAGATGATGCAGACCCAGACCAGAGAGGTCAGCACGATGCTGCACACCACAGCAATGGTGATGATCCCCACGGTGGTACGGTCCTTTCTACAGCCAAGAGACTGTAAGATGCTCACATGGCTGTGCGCGCGCTCTGTCCCCAGGGTGTTGGACATTTCACAGGTATATTTCCCAGCGTCCTCCAAGACGACGTTCCTAACGATCAGCAGCTGGTTGCCGGAGGTAAAGTGATGCCTTTCTGTCACGACCAGGGGCTGGTCACCTTTCAGCCAGGTAATGCGAGGAGGTGGGCTCCCTGTGGCTTTGCACTGAAGAGCCACAGTCTCACCTACGGACACTACATGGTCTTCCAGTGGATGAATCAAAGATGGTGTCTCTGCAGGGGAATAAACACAGAAATGTAACAACACCTCTTTTTTTTTTTTTTTTTTTTTAAACAGTATTGAACATAACTGATGTTCCTGCAGATAAATCTACAGCAACGCAATACACAGCCACGTGCCCAGGAGCACGGCGGCTGCAAACCACATCAGATCTAACAATCACAACCAAGGCCTTCCCACAGCCAGGTGGTGTTAGTCTTCCCACCAAGGAAAGCCTCAAGGACAAGGGGCAAGAGCTGACACACATCAATTATTTCGTAGGGCAAAAGAGATGGAGCGCCATCTCCTTTTGAAGTCATTTTCCCAGCCAGCAAATAGAGTGGTTGGAGGGGCTTCCTTGGCACAAGAGGAAAAGCAACCTAAGGCTCCTTCTCTTAATCAGCAGGGTACTTTTCATTAGTGAACTACAGTGTAAAAGAAGGAAACAAGACTAATGCAGAGCACTGCCTCTTTGTCCTCTTCCTGTATCTGCAACCACTGAAGAGCTTGAAGAACAATCCCTTCCAGTTCCCACTTCCAGGCCACTCGGTCTCTTGGGGCACTAACGCGTCTTACCCAGTACGGTCAGGGTGGCATTTGCAAGCACAGACCCCGCAGAGTTCTGTGCCGTGCAGCTGTAGACACCCATGTCTTCAATCTTCACATCCGTAATGAAGAAGACATCGTCGTCAGGCATGACGTGCATGCGGCGTTCCCGGGCCGCGGGGAAGTCCGTGCCCCCGTCTTTCTGCCAGGCGATTTGTGGGGTGGGGTGTCCCTCAGCCGCACACTCCAGCCGCGCTGTTGTCCCCGTCCGGCTGGTGATGTCGTGGGGAGTTTTGATAAAGGAGGGCAAAACTGATAAAGACAAAAAAGAAAAAGGGATAAGCAATTCCATCATGAGCAAAAACACCATCTTCTGGGCAGTTCTAACAGTCTTCCTTCCGAGGCAGGAGATTACTACGATAATTACCCCTAGCCAAGAGGACAGCAAGCTGCTTTTGCAGGTTAGATCTAAACTGCTGGGGACTAACCCTGTGTTTCCACTGCACGCACCCCTCTGCAGTGTCCAAGACCCCCCCCCAGTCAGGATCATTAGAGCTGGGTTCAAAGCTAATTTTCTTCTGTGATTAACCTGGAAAGAAACTCCATTCTCTCTTCTACAGAAAACTTTCAATCACTACAGTCCCTCTTCTTTGTATCCTTTTGTATTTTCATTTTCATTTGCCTATTTCATTGGGCAGAGACTTTACCAGAACAGCCAAAGAGAGGCAGCTGAAGCCATTAAGAACGTGCTGAAGGGCTTGGCTGGATGGCAGCCACCACAATCCTGGCATGTGCTCCTCATGTGGCACTTCTCGGCATCCACTGAGATGCAAGCGGCTGGTGTGAAGTGGTTAAGAGGTCCTCGCCATGAGCAATGGACCCTCAGAAGTAACTGACCGCCAAAAATGGGTCCCAGAGAACTGTACCAGCTCAGGCTGAAGAAAGGAATGAGAAAGCAGCTTCCTACTCACCATTAACAGTGAGTCGGGCCTTGTTGGAGTACGTAGAGCCAAAGTGGTTGGTGATGATACACTGGTAACGCCCTTCGTGGGTGAAGGTGACATGTCGGAGGTGCAGAATGGTGGTGTACTCCATCACCTCGCCATCCTTTGCCCGCACATGGGCAAAGTTCTCGATCTCCGCATTGTGCAGCATCTCGTTGTCTTTCTTCCACGCAAACATCATGGGGGAGCTGCTACTGCTGGCGGCCGAGCAAGTGAAACGGATGTCCTTCCCAAGGACAGCCACTGTGGTCTCAGGCTGGATGATGATCTGCGGCTTGGGGAAATCATCTAAGAGAAAACAGCAGACATGGTTAGTTCTGGATTACGGGGAAAGACTGGAGCAAGCAGAGGTGAAATGAGAAATGAGCAGTGTGTAAGTGAAAGACGTTATTGCACATCTGCTTCTACATTCACTGTTGTCTAGAGCAGGAAAGCAGCTTCCTGCTGCAAAGCACTCCCCCTGTCCAGGCTGGCTTTGTAGTGCAGATGGGCCATGCACAACTCCTCTAAGTGGCTCATCTAAGGCAGGACTCCTGTTCCTCTGGTTCCTTCTGTAGCCAGTCCACTGAGATGTTCACTTCGTGACCTCAAACACCTATGAGATGCCCAGCTCTCTTCACCAATGTAGCTCAACCTCAGAAAGACACTATGGTCTAAAGAAAATACCCTTCCTTGTACAACCCACGCATGAAGAGAATACTGAATTTGAAACTTCAACTCCAGGCCTGCATTAGCATCAAGCAGGAGGACACTTAAAGGGCTGCAAATGCCACCTCTAGGGATAAGTGCTCACGAGGAAGGCGACTGCAGCACGCGCTGTCAAAGCAGAAGCAGCTGTATTTGCCTGTCACCCGTCTGGGGTGGAAAGCTTTGCACACTCTTTCTCTGCCCTGAAGATTGTTGGTTTTAGCAAGGTTCCAAGCAGATTAATTTATTAGATTTCTACAAATGGTGTAATTTAATATTTGACTAAGGTTTAATTAAACAGCCAGGCCTCTGGAACCAGGAGTACTAGTGCCTGGAGGACTTGGCAGGCACCAGAGAAGCAAAGCTGTCTTCGCTTTGTGATGTTGCTGTGGGGATGGAGCCTTCACGATCTCTTCTTCCAGATGAATACAGCAAGCCTCCCCGACTGGCTCAGAGGCCACCTAGGCAGAGACCTTCCACTCTGGGATCAAGAGGGACATGGGACAGCAGCTGGAACAAAGCTTTTGTTCCGTGTTGAATGCAAGTCACGCATTCAACTTAGTTAAACAGTGCTTTCCAAAGCTCATTTTTCCTTCATCAAACAGCCATGTGCAGCTCCACCCAGGATCCAGGCTGGTTGGCTCCACACCACTGGGTTTGGCTCACCAAACCAGGCCTTTATTTTGCCCCAAAGCTGGACGCGATGCGTGAGCACTTTGGCCTCCTCTGATCGTTTACGTTTCTTTTCCTTACGAGAGAGGTAGTAGATCTTTGCGTGTGCTGGGTATTAAGTAAAGCTGTTTGCAACCACAGCTCGGGTGCAGAGTCAGCTGCAGTGTTTGAGCGGCACAACAGCAGTAGGTGCTGCTTAGAAGAAAAAACAACCATAGGAGAAAAAAAAAAGAAGATTATAATGCAACTGTTAACTGTCGGCTGGTTCACGTGTAATGCCTTACTGGCCCAAAAGAAAGGAGCTGCGATGGAGAGATTCTACTCTGTCTTTTTTTTAACGCTTTGTTATTTCCAAGAGAGAGAGGAGATGAAGAAGCTCAGAACACTGCAGAGTGACAAAAATGATAGCTGCAGTCTCGGTAGTATCAAACCGAGAGGACCGGGGCAGTCTCTGTGCAGTCCCATTTGGAAGTGGAACAAGCATTAGTCCCTTTTGATTTAATACTCGGGGAGCCCTGTAAGGAATACGCTAGATGCAAGCAATGCGCTGTGTGGTTTTGGTGGGAAATAAATTGTAGCCAATGACAAATTTTTAAAATGCAGGCTCGGGCTTCCTTTGATCCCATTGAATAACAAAACAAAACAGAAACCCTCTCGTAATAACATGCTAGTAGTCAAAGAAAATGTTTCCCAAGTGAGTCCTACCCTTCATACAACCTCAAAACACACAGGCAAGACTTACCACACACAAAACTCTCTGGCAGGATGGCAAAAATGCTCTTGCTTTTTAGTGACTCAGGATGGGCACAGGTGGCCACCACAAAGGATTGCAGCTCTTTCTCAACTAACCACTGGGGCAACCATTTCAGCTGGCAGTCGCAGAGGAAGCTGTCGCTGTTTATGTGGCTGCAGGGAAACAAAACCAACACGAGCCTGCTGTGAGTCCCGTGCAGAGAGGAGGCTGGAAAGCCCACAGCCCTTTTGTGTTAAACACATTCCTCCCTCCCCCCCCAGCATGGGTGGAAGGAAAAAAAGGACTGCAGGGTTGTCCTCGAGGCACTAATGACGTTAAATACGTAACACATTTAAACAGCATTTCATCTCCACGTAGAGCATCCCACTCCTGTGCTCCAGTGACACTCCCCAGCACCTTGTATTTATTAACCAACTTCCAGAGAGATCCCCAGGAACAGAGGAGCAAGGGCATCCCTGCCTTAAGTGAGAGGAACCAAGGCAGATCATCTACAAAGGAGACACAAGTCAATGGCACAGCCCGTCCTGCTCCCATTTCTCATATCTAATTACCACGCGTGTTCCTTCTCTGGCTCTGTGGTTTGAGCATCTTTGGTGAGGACTGAATTCAGGACTTAATTACTGAACAGTGAGAAGATGCCAAGTTCCCACTGTAAGACCCTGAGTTCCCTCAGTGGCCAACAGCAGAGGAGTAAGTGGAGAGGCCCCTGCCTGCGCTCCGCTCCGTAAGGTATGGGTTTGCACACCAGGGATAAGAGGCGTAGCTGACGTTGAGTTTACTGATTAACAGAAGCAGTAGAAGAGAAATGACCACAGACATTTGTGTAAACCCAATACAAACAGTGACTAGTTTGGAAAGCAAAACACAAAAACATTTCTCAGCATCCTAACAGTAACTTAGCACCTTGTTAAGAAAAGAGCTGTGAAAAAGGGGCAAATAAAAGGGGAGCCTCAGGATTTTTTTTTTTTTTTTTTTTTTTTTTTTAAATATTCTGGGCCAAACTGTGTCTCAGCATAGCTCTGAGGCCAGTGAAGAACTGCAAGTTTACATCAACAGGGAGTTCAGACTTTGTTCTGTTTTGGTTCAAGATCTTAGGAAAACCCAGTCTGATCCCTCAAATCGAATGTGAGGATGTCTCAGGGACTGGGAAAATAGCCCCTGACAGAGAAGTCCCGTCCTGCAATACTGCACGTTGTGCAAGAGCAGGATAGCAAGAGCACAGCAGAATCCAAACTCTAGCACTGTGTTGTAAGAAAATGTGAAATCTCCCATTTTTCTACCTGATAACCTCAGGAAATCCTGAAGTCTGAAACTCACCAGGAAAAGGGAAAAGAAAGAAATGGAGTGGAGAGGGAGAGAATGAGGGACCGTAGGGATCTGATTTTCTAAAGTTGTCCAACTTGTTGTCCTAAAAAGATTTGTAGCCCCCAACATAAACGACAGCATGAACGCTGCTGGCTAATGGGGACAGGTCAGAGAGACGCTTAGTATTTAAGACTTCAGTACAATGCATCCTGCATGTACGTGTACATGTGCCCTCTCTGGAAGCCATGGTATAAATGTTCCTTCGCAGTGTCTGGGATCCCACAAGCTATTCCTTAATAAAATCAATCTTTCGCCTTAGTTTTGTTTCAAGAGCCAGTGCAAAAGGTAAGACGGTTAAACAAATAACTGACAGGAGACATTTAACTTATTCATCCCCCAGTCACTGGTATTAAACATCATGGCTAACACTGACCATCCAAATCCCATTTCCAACATCAGGAAGAAGAATTTGAACCTGCCCAAATACCTGATTTCTTTTTCCAGAGGCATTGCACTACTCCAGAGCATAGCAATGCACTGACAGTGGATTAAATATTTATGGTGAAGAAGAGAAAAGGAAACCAGGCAAGACTGGAAACAGTGTCTGATAACGGTGCAGAGCCCTGGCCTGCAGCACAAGCAGCAGCTCTGATAACACATCCGTATTTTTACACCAGAAGGCTGGATGACAAGTGGATCCAGTTCAAATGGTGCTTATCACTAAAATGTCAGTGCTGTACGCGAACCCTAAACATAGGTACAGCAAAGGAGCAGATGGGCCACTGGGAATTAAATCAGTGGCAGCGTGAGAAGGAGAGATGGCTAACAGGACCAGGGCTGGACTTCCTGAGCGGAGATGAATAATTGCACAGATGCGAACCTGCTGGAAGAACCTGTTCCAATGATCTCATTTCACTCACTATTAAATGCAAGATGTTCCCGTGAAAACTACTCATGTGTAAAAATACCCTGCAGAAGAAGACAGAAGGGGGAAGGAAATAATTGAGTGGTAACACGGACAACACCCCACTGGAAACAACATGCTACTTCTCACGTCCAGAGCAAGAAGGATCCCTGCCTCCTTAATGGTGTGTACAGGCCAATTACTTACAGCTGCCGCAGGCTCTTCATCTTAGCAAAAGCGTCCGCTTGAATGGAGCGGATGGCGTTATCCCCCAGGTTCCTGCAGAACACAGTTGAAAGGCAACATGAGCAAAAGGGATGCTATGGCTGTGACAAAGTCTCTCCATATTTAAGCAATGACTCCAGTAGTGGGTGATTTGGTAGCTCCTTGTTAAGGCCATATGCACTTGCAGCTCAAAGAAATGGTTTTCCATAAAACACTTTAATACTGAGTATTACCAAACAACAGCCAACCAACAAAAATTATGGGAATAAATAACTAAGTCATTCCATACCCCATCTTCTCACTACACTTTCTCAGCCTCAGCTACCTCCATCACCCAGAGCTCAGAAATTCCTCAGCCCCCTCGACAACCAAAGATAGTCAGGAATGTTGGATCCCTGGCTAGACCTTCAGCAAACATAAAGAAAGCAAATACTTGCACTAAACGGCATCTGAGAAGTTATTTAAAAGTGACTTTGAGAGGATACTGTTGTGTTCGTAAAACACTGCAACGTTGCCTAAAGAAGGTTTCTTAAAAGCTTCCCTCATAGCTATGGCTAATTAAAAAATTCACTTTTCCTCTGAAAAAGGACAGTGTCAGATTTAGGGCTTAACTTTACCAAGTGAAGCGTAGGACAGACAAGCATTGCTTGCAGAGGAAAATCTCAGTAGAGCATTAATAAGAGAACCTTTATCTGGGAACGTCCTCCCCCCCCCCAGTATGCTCTCAACAGCCATAACATTTCATACAATCAACAGCCAATAAAACATCTAGAGCAAAATCACGTATACTTTAACTTGTCTTAATTCATAAAGGAAGTTATTAATGAAACACTGCTGGAGTCATCAGCCTTGGGACACAGAACAAAAATTACACGGCAGCAGCCAAAATGTACTTGTTGCAAATTGCTCTGAGGCAGTTGTGCTGAACGGGGACGTTTGGTCCCTGCATCGTAAGCAGTCGTTTGCAACATGTGTCACTGCCAGAGCCCAGATTTAGGAGGAAGCTGGGGCAAGGGAGGAGGAGAGAGGGCTACATCTGAAATAGCAGATTTTCATCGCTAGCAGCCTGCAAAGAAGCAAGGCGCAAGTCAAGGCGGTATTTACCCAAGAACAAATCAAAAAATTAAGAGCATGCAGATTCACCATATGTTCTATAACTTTGTTCCTGGCACAAAAAGAGGCCAAAGTTGAGGCGGACTTATAATGAGAAGGAAGCAGGTGGCCCCCACAAATGGACTGGCTTCTCAGTTTACAAAGACGCTATTAAATTGCTAGCAGATCTCTCAAGCAGCTACTTTTGGCAGACCCCCCTTCCCAAACTCCGAGGCATGGTGGGTTACTCACAGGTGCTCCAGGGCCTCCAACCCTGAGAACGCTTTCTTGGCCACCGACTTGATCTTGTTTCCAAACAGAGTTCTGCAGTTTCCAAACATCCAGCGCCAGATAAACAGAGAGAAAATGGGAAGAAGGGGGCAGAAAAAGAAGGAACACAATTAGTGTGGCTTTATCTGATATACGCGCTCAGTGTAAGTCCCGGGAAATCTGAACTGCACGGAGATTAAGAGGGCTGAAGTACACTCGCTTTCCCACTCCTGAAATTAAATCCTTTTATCTGTATTCGAATTTAATAGTGATGACAGCACAAAAGGGAATGTGCCATATCACGTAAAAAGGCAGGTTTGCTCCAGTGCTTGGAAACCAGCTTGCTGAGTAACAGGTCCCCTCTATTCTTTGCAGGCTAGCTGTGGACAGGATTAAGTGCAATGACAGTTTAACAAGATTTTGGTCTCTCCCTGCAACACTTTTCATTTCTGACTTCTTCCCAGATAGTAAAAGAGTGGTAATTCAGTCACTGCTGCTTGGCCTGAACGGACGTCCACGCGCAAGGGCTGAGGGCTGTCTCTTGGCTGCACGTTTATACAGCAGCTGAGGCAACTGCTGACTTCCCTCCTTGGCTTACTATAAATACAACAGCAAAGCAAGGTAATGCAATAAGTAATAGCTGAGTGGTAATTCCAAGGGGCAAAAGGAAGGAGAGGAAAGGTAATGTAAAGAGCTGAGGAGGGTGCTTGCTTGCATCTGTGAGCGGAGAGCATTGCTCCGAATCAGCAGACAGCGGTGGGCAGCGGCAAGAGGAGGACCATCAGCAGGAAACGGCCCATCGCTGCAGCCATCGCAGCCCAGCTGCAAAGCCACAGTTCTCTACAAATATCGACCAGTGGTGATTGGTCAGGGGCAGGGTTCGTGCAAAATGGATGGTCTCCTCAACTGTTTTAATAAAGCATCAACCAATGCCATTAATTAGGAAATGCTTTCCTTCCCCAGGTTCTCTCTGTCAAAGGTTTATCTTCCAAGTGCATCTTTTATCACCACCTGCTCTGCGTGGTGTCCAATGCAGGTCATCACTAACACCTCAGGTAAAAAAATGGTGCACACGGTGCTGCATTTGACTAAGTTTTCCTTCAAGATTTTTCCTTTAGAATAGGGTGTAAAAAGGCCCAAAACCCATGATGGTCCCACTGCTTGCTACTGTCTGGGGAAGGGAGGCTGGGGTACAAGACAGAGCACGAGTGGCCATTTAAAGAGCAAATAGATTTGCAGGAGCTTGTTAGGCTTTTCCAGAAAGCACCCTTCAAGCATCAGGATAATCTGGTGTCTCAACACTGGTGCCCAGAAAGCCCAGTTTCCCTGTGGATGAAAGCGGTGGATGCCATACTGGGTAGAAAGGAAAACTGGGGCTCATCCTGCTGACTGTCACGGCAGGGAGGACTGAGACTGTATCACAGGCTGTCCTTGCAGCCCATTGTCCTTGGAGGGAATCTGGGTGCCTGCCACTGGGCAACAGTATGACCCCGGGTAGGTCCTCCCAAAGTCAATCACCCTGACAGTGGTATTGCCAGATGAGCCACCACTCTAATTCTCGAGTAGCCAGGAAAGGCTGGTTACTCCTAGCTCCATACAAAAGGTCTGTGGCCTCAGAATCACAAATCTTACCATTCCAGAGCAAAAAAACCCCAAAAGCTTCTGTTTCAGCCAAAGCCACCTCCCAGCCTCCACAGTGAGACACACACTCAAAGCCCCTCCTTATGGGGAGAGTTAACTTGGTACAAAACCACAGCTGAATTTTCAGAGTTGTGTCCCTTCTTTAATTATTTGATTTGAAGTGAGAATGAAGACAGCTATGGTAGGCATGCTGGTGGCTGATTAAAGGCTCCAGATATGTGCAACCTGCTTTATTGACAGTATTGTTCTAAATATCTACAGTGAGGTTTCCTGAGCTCCAAACCCAGGGTATCAGAGCTCCTATTTACTGCACGAGAGTGTGCGTGGCTTTTTGCTCTGGGTTTACCCAGAGGTTTCCAGGTTTCACTCTGGAAATACCCAAAGCACCAAAGGATGTGTGCAATCATGTGTACCATCATTTGGTAAAAGGGATGTTGTATTAATGAAGGCTTTGAAAAATCCATTAGAGTGATTAATATAGTAAATAATTTACTATATGCAAACTCTGGTCATATGGCTGCATCCATACACACCAATTTCTGGAGCCATATCCCTAAATGAGGGTGTTATGCTGAGCTTGGGTTTGATAACTGGAAATTTCTATTTACTGTTTACAGTGGATCTTGGACTTTGAAAATTGGAGATACTGGTTATATCTGTCTACTTATCTGTGCAGAGATAAGCAGAACATCTGGGGATGTGAATACACAATGTATACACCACTTGCATAGGGGCATACAATTTTACGGCTACATATATGACAAACACACAACACACTCGTAGTAACGCCGTGCCCCAGCAAACTCATTAAAATCACGACGCCTTTCAAATCTCAACTAACCACATCTCCAATTCTGAAATGGTTTGAACCCAGCGGCCCCCTTCAAAGGGCTGTGGTGGGCTGGAATGCAAAGGCGGCAGTTTGCAGCTCCGCAATTAGCCCGCTGCACTCCAGAAACGCTCCTCCGCTGCCGGCAGAGCCAGGCGCGAGCATGCTCTCCCGGTGATTGCATAAGCGTAATTACACGCTAGGCACGCAATTCATTAGAAAGCAGCATTTTCTCCTCCAGCCAGTTCTGCACCTGCAGGAAGATCTCAGTGACTGAGTAAGCCATCAAAAAAACCGGTTACATTTAGCAGCTTGAATAATTAGGAAACTGGTTGTTCCCCAGTGATTCCACTGATGCTTTTTATGCTTCGGTGCTTCTCGACTCCCTCTTTTCTTGAAGCAACATTTTAATTTAGGCCTGCGCTCTCCATCCTGGAGAGCTTCATCTATAATTCAGAAAAGGCTAAAGTGACTGGTCTCCCCACGTCTCAGTTTAACACCTTCATTTCAGCGAACAGCCCTCTCTGTGCTAAATCCTTTCAGAGGCTAATCTGTGCCAGATCAAAGGGGAACGGCTTTTAAGGCAATCTCCACAGAGCTGAGGTGATTATTAATTCATTGGAAGGTCTCCTCTGAAGTGCCCATTTATGTTTTGCATGCTAATGCATCTAAAGCTGGTGGACGGTTTAAACACAGGCCCTAAATCACGCAGTGAAATGTTTGCTGTAAAGGCTGATATTTTATGTTATTTATGAAAAAATCCTGCCAGCAAGAATGATACTCACTTCAGCCATAGATGAAATTACAAGTTTGGGATTTACGTGCTGATGAGCTAAAACAGACCTGAGCAGATCCCTTTAAAACCGACCACTCCCAATTGTCCCCAAAACGCCTCAAGACACAACAATGAAATAATCTCATATTCCGAGGGTTTTTCCAGCCTTACGCTCTGGCTGACCATGAAGGATCCCAGCAATCTGTCTCTCCAACAGCTCTGTTAGGCAATCTAACCACTCCTCTCTGCCCAACACCAACCTGATCCACATGCTCATCCAGGCTACGAAATTTGGGGCAATTCTCCCCACAAACCACGGGCACGTGCCCTTCCCTGCATTCAACCAGACCGAGAAGTGGCCCAAGTCCATGTGCAACGTAAGACAGAGGTCAACAGTGTGAAAAAAGATGTAAACCCGGCTTCTTGTGCAAGCCCCTGTTGCATCCTTTGATAATAACAGACAAACCCAGACACTTTCTGAAGCAGTTCCTTGTGCTGGATGACGAACATCTGACATCAGGACATGGCTATTTCATAGGGGAGCGATAGCTGCTCTGCTCAGAGCTCCTATCACACAACCCCAACGGCTGCCTCTGCTCCCTTCCTTCCTCCTCCCGCTCCTTGCCGTACCTCCTGGCCTCTGCCTGACCTCCACAACTCATCAGAGCTCATTTCTCCTGGTTGCTGAGTCAATCCTTTTGCTGAACTCTTTCCCTCAATGCCTTCCTCTGGCTTTTTCACCTCTCTCCTGCTATCTGCATCCAGCATTTCTACCATATCCCAATCACTTGAGACCGCCACTTTTGCTCCCATGCCAGCGGCCATGCTGGAGGGATGCCCTGCGGTGGATGTCCCACCAGAACAGCTCACTCTCTCTGCTCCTTTCCTTTACCTTCTCTCCCTTGTCAAAGCAGCACTTCAGACTCACAGTCCTACAGCCTGCAAATCCCTCTGGACAAAGCCTCTGCTCTCATTACCCTTCTAGCCACTCATATGGTTTCACTGTTTTTTTTTCAGACAAACCAAAAACTTCAGCAACAGCAGCCAAGGACTCTCTCACCCACCACATCTGCTCCTCTGCCTTTTCTCTAGCAACTTTTGGGAAGATTTCCCCACTCCATGTGCACAGCGATTCCTACTGGCCTCTCCCTCTCCCAGTTCCCTGCCTGACTCCCCAAGTCCTTAAGTCCCCCTCTGCCTTCTCCTCACTTAACTCGCAATATAACTTGGTTCCCCTCTTCTTGGATCCAGTGATTCTCTTCAACAACCATCAAATGCCCTCTGTGCCTGTGACTTCAAAATTTTTCTTCTCCATATAAGCATTACGTCCCCATGAATCCTGCCACGGCTCTTCCCACTCCCCTAGGAGTCTCTAATGAGATCGTGACAATATACCGCCTGCCAGGACTCATTCTAGCCATCTGCTATCCATCGAGGTACTTTTACGGCACCTCTGGCTGTGCCATCTCAGCATCAGAGACAGCGTGATGGGGGGGTGCTGAGAACTTAAACAAAGGCAAGAGGTAATGATTAGAAAGACTCTTGATTTGTCACAAGCCATCAGAGACTTCTCTGACAGGGCTGATTTATATCACTGATTTCAAATGGAATACGAACAAGCACAGAGCAATGTGAAAATACTTGCGAAGGCAGAGCAAGCTATAAACATTTGCAAGGCGCATGCTTGCCTTAGGTTTCTTTTTATCTCTTTAAGAGCCTGTGCCCCATGGTGCCTTTTATTGTCGCTGCACATGGAAGCAAGCCCAAAAGATCACTCTCAGAGAGAGTATCCCACAGAAACAAATCCTGTTTCAATCCTCTGTTGTAACAGGAAATGGGGTGATTTTTCTCTTCTGTTTATTGTTATTTGCTGCATCAATCAGTGCTTCGCTGAAGATTGCAAGGGGTCTTTTTTGTTGCTTGTTTGCTTTTGGAAGCAAAGAACAGTTGTGCTGAACCTTAGAGATGAAAACAAGTTTCTCTTTCCTGTGTCTCTGAACTACAGTATGTGGCACCTTCTGTTCATCCCTTTAAAATAACTATAATCGCCTCATATCTGCTTAGAAACACAAGTGCTTGATAACCACAAGCAAGGTTGCAAAACTACCGCATCTCAGATTTTCTGTTGATTTTTATCCCGTTCCAAAGGAAGGCAGGCTAAGTCGGAGAGACCCACCCCACCACAGGCACACAACACAATTGCTTTGCAGAACCTCAAACCCGGGGATACTCACAGCTTGCTTAGGTTTTCTAGGCCTGTAAAGGCTCCGTTGGTATCTTCTATTGTGCCCGAGATGTCGTTGTGGTCTAGCTCCCTAGAGAGAGGACAAGAGAGAGCTCATCATCAGTGTTTTAGTCCTAGGCTCATCGTTAAAAACAAACAGCAGAAAGTTTGAGAATGCCATATGAAGAGCTTCCCACTTTCTCCTGATAGTTATCAGAAAAAAGCCGAGTCCTGCAGCAAAGCAGCACTAACCGCTTTTCCTGGACTGACCCACGCTGAGATGGTGCATTCAAAAAAGAGCCCTGGCTTCTTCCTAGCTGAAACCCTCTGTTTCTGAGACAGCAGCAGTAGCAGATAGCTATTTTTTAACTATCTGGTTTCAGGCTGGAAAGGCTGGTTTCAGTCCTTTACTAATTCTGTGCATCCAAACAAAAGGAGGAAAAAGAAAATAAAGTCCCAAAACTAAACTGCAAGAAACGGCTCTCCTTAAATGCTGCTACCATGAATTAAGATAATTTTGGCCATTCCAATGTACGCGTGTATTTGTCTACAGCTATATCTACAGAAGATGATGTGGTGTATTTCTATCAAGCTGCATTTTTTTCTGGCAATGAACTTGAAAGCTCAACAAAGGAAAGCACTATCATCACTACAGAAGCCTAACTCTCTGTATAACCACATTTTAAAAAAAACGAGTAAGAATTCCTTTTCAGAGTTAGCTTCTTTCGGCTTTCAAATTGACCATCAATTACAAGAGTCAAAGAGGTCTGAAGAAAAACAAGCACACAGAACAAACACAGAGATCCACAAAAGCTGTTTAAACAGTCTGTTTAAAAATCCTCCTCTCCTAGCTTTAATTCCAGTTAGCAATGAATACCCAGCAACACAGACAGAAATTTATCATTTCCAACATTAAGTAAAAAGAAAGAAAAAAAATAAATAGGCTTTGTTGGTTTTGTTACATCACTCCGATTTAAAAGCTAGCAAAAAACCAACAACAAAGCAAACTAAACCATCCAGATAACCCGCTGAACCCTCAGGTACTCCTTTCGCACCTTTTGAAGATTATTATCAGAATATTTCCAGTTTAAATATATAAAGACCAAAAAAAAAGAAAAATCTTTCCAAAACAAAGCCCCCTGCATTTTGCAACATTCCAGACACGGGCGTCATAGTGCAGCTTAGCTTCTAGGCTATGCAGCACAAGGACACAATAACCCAAAAAAAGAGAACAGAAATTAAAAAAAACCCCACGGTTACGATACTGGCATGGTTTTCCTCAGCCGAGATGGGGCTGAGACTTTTGCTCTCAGTACCTAAGCTGGCTGCGGTCTTTGCTTGTTTCTCAGCTTTGGTGCGTGAACTAAAGATGTGAAGGGAGATGGCCAAAAGCCACTATTTCTGTTTCTCAGCTGGCTTCAGCGTGAGACCCGAATCTCATATCTCTGGGGAACCCTGGCCTTAGCCAGCATCATTGTGGATGTCAGGGTGATCTGTGGGTAGGTCTATGCCAAAGGGATGGATAGAAACTCAACATCCCCGCGGGGTGTGGGCGCACATAATGCTGTGGTGGCATAAGAGACAAGCCCAGGAGAGACGCTTTGATGTGCTGACATTTTCAAAGCTATCTGAATGGGGCAGGAGCAAATACATCCTCCTGGAGCTAAGTTTCTACATTTCCCCTATGGTTGCCAAGCCAATGCTCGTTGTTCTGTTTGTTTTTTAAGGGCAAAACCCTTCTCAGACATTTTTTACTCTTCAGTTGCGCCACGGGCTACCGGTCTTTGGACCAGCAAACCCTTTCCCATGGCAGAGACAGACAAGTGGGAACAGCCTGTAGGAGCTCTCTGACACACGCTTTTATTAATTGACTGCCACACATTGTGTTTTCTTGAAAAAGGAAAAGAAAATGGTATTGCTTGTTCATCCAGAGGCAACTCAAAGGTTTACTGTTAGAAAGGAGGAATAAAAACCTTTTTAACAAATGAGTGAAAATAGAGAGAGGGGGGAAAAAAGAGTGGGGTATTTTGGCCTAGCTCTCTTTGTATTCGAACTCCTCTCCCAGCCCCTGTTGCCAATTTCCTATTCTTTCTGGCTGGCTGAGCTTGAATGCTCACAGCCTTGTTAATCATTGTGCTCCGAGGTCTCCGGGCCTGACCTCTATTTGAATAGCTCCACATTTCAGCAGTTTCACACCCACCAAAGGCTCCCCAACAATAGGCCATAATTAAAGCATGCTCGGGTCTTTTTCACCAGGTGCAGGACCCAATAGGCCTTTCTCTTTATTAAATTAGAGCTCGCTCACACACTCCCTCTCCTCCTCCCCCCTCGGCCCTAGACATAAAAGAGGCTCCACATTCACTGTAGAGTAAAGAGAACTACCAGCTCCCCTTCCCCTCCATTTTTCTTTGGAAACCTTTAGTTCCGGTCTTGACAGCTGCCTCAGAGAGGTTCCTTTCTGAATGCCCAGTGGCTGAAAGGCTTTGGCTTAAGTTTAAAAAAAGGAAAAAAAGCAAACAAAACCCAAACTCACTTTCCAGTCACTTCCTTCACTGTGAACTTCAATAAAGGAAAGAGTAAGATGCAAAAAGTACTGTAAAGAGGGGAGCTCTCTCTGTTCCCATTTCCCTTTAATTACTCAGGCCACAATGGGCTTCTGAAGAGAAACAAAAGTATCAAAGTGTGTTTTTTTCTTCTGAAGGAAGAATTAAATCAGCTTGTTGAACTCAACCAGCCTGGGAGCTTGGACGGTGCTATAACACAGGCTGTGAGAACTTTGCGGTGTGCCAGATGAAGGTGCACAATGGACAATTCAAAGAACTGGATTCCCCATCTTCTGATGTTCCTAAGGCAAGCCCAGACGTACCTCAATTTAAAGTAGCTCTTGGGTTTAACAGCATGTATCGGTGCAATTCTATAGCTGGCATCCCAGAGGAGGTCAGATTGATCTGTCCAATGGTCTCTATTTGCCCTAAAATCTTAGAAGTTGCTATCTTGTAGATGGCAAGCAACAGAATATTTCATGACGCAAGTGGTCCCTATTCTGCGCTTAAGAGAGAAACTTCTGGTTACTCTCATAGTACGTGTAGCAGCTTCCTCCTCCCATGGTTGGACCAAAGACTGGGTGAAGCTTCATGTGTTGTCACACTTCTGGCATAATCAAATCCCAAGCCCAACCTCTGAATTTCTTTGTTTTGCCATTGTTTGTTTTTTTCTCAACACCATCTTAGCAAAGGATTTTCTATTTATTATTCAATTAAAAAAAAAAAAATAAAAAGAAGTAACAGCGCACAAAAGCACTCAATAGCACATTTAAGAGGATATTCAATTTTCCAGTGTTGTTAATGGAAGCAATCATTCCCTACTCTTCCTGAGTGCAGGACCTAACAGAAACTGTCCTTTTCTAAGAATTTCAGTTGAAGTCAATATGATGGCAAGAGAAAGTCTGCTATTAGGAAGGACTGAAACCTCAGGGATTTTTGCTCAGCTGGGCTAGATTCAGGATCCTGTCCT
This sequence comes from Numenius arquata, assembly GCF_964106895.1. Taxonomy (NCBI): domain Eukaryota; kingdom Metazoa; phylum Chordata; class Aves; order Charadriiformes; family Scolopacidae; genus Numenius; species Numenius arquata. The sequence goes on along the minus strand of NC_133583.1, from coordinate 7,035,213 downwards.
ATGTTCCTATAATTTTACTCTGAAGCCCTCTGCTCTGAAAGCACCTTACAACACTGAGCAGTCCAACTGCAATTCTCCTGTTATAAAACACAAGTTCACTGAAGTTCGATAATGGGGTAAACACAACAGCTGCTGAAGACAACCGAGCAACATGTAGGGGAGTTTGATACTGAGGATACAGGCACCCAAACCAACTGCAAAGCAGAACACTTTGACAGAACATGAACTGTGGAGGGAAGACAGGTTTTAGTTGACAAAAGCTGTGGGCAACTTACAGGACACGTAGGTTTTTGAGTCCCTTGAAGGCACCTTCTGCAATATGATTGATGGAATTGTGGCTCAGTCGTAGTACGTGCAGTCCCCCGAGGTCTGCCAAGCTTCCCTCATCCAGCCTGGTTAGGTTGTTGTAAGAGAGTATTCTGAGGGAAAAAAAAACAACAGCCCTTGTCAATCCAACCAGTATTTTCCAAACTCCCCTGTGCCATCCAGTGCCTGCCTCCCACAACCACCTTACAAGAGGTGATACGTACTGGGTGGATACATAACAGCTTGATTAGGAAATAAGACTGCAGTCTGCAAATACTCCTACAAGATACCCATGGGACAGCCCGGATGACCATAAGGGAGCAGGAAGCACTTGGTACCCAGTTACAGGGAAGTCTTCTGTACAGGCAACACAGAGCGGGTCCTCCAGAAGTGAAGGAGGGCAATAACCTGCCATGCAAGCTGTCAGTTATAGTGGGGAGAAGCTATGCCTTCTCCATGGCCTGTACGGCTGCATTAGGGTCTGGAAGCACCACCCCTCCTCTGTTACCTCTACCAGATGTATAGGTAACACTCAGAAATCAGTCCTGGTTGCGATCAATCATCACTCCCACTTGGACGCCCTCCACGGCTGACAGGAAAGAGCAGTCCCCTCCTTCCCCACACCCTGCGAGGTAGAGAGTGACGTCAAACAGATGGATTTTGAAGTTCACACGCGCTCTTGGCAGGGTCCAGACTTCTGTATTCGGGAGGTGTCTTATCGTTCTGCACTTGTGCACAGCGAGCCCCAGGCGCCTGGGTGTGGGTGTCTTCACAGCCCGCTCCACCCCAGTCGAGAGCCAAAAGCATTTCACCACAAGGCAATTGAATGCTTCCTTTCATGCACAGGAAGGAGGTATCTGTTGTAAACCAGCCGCCTTCCCTCCTGCTCCCCTTTGTCAAGGAGTGTACAGTCTGCTTGAAAACTTCTCCACTTACAAGTGACTAATACTGGAGGCTTGTTTTTCCCCTAGTTTTCCATCCATCTCTTCCCCTTGCCTGTATTATCTCTGGTTGTGGAGATTTTTTTTAAATCCTGTTGCAGTTTGGGAGCTAGTAGGAAGAAAGCTGTTTTTCTGTCCCTGCCAGGGTGCAGATGAGGCTTCTGAGATTTGACACTGAGGGCAGGGCATGGGAAGCTACAAGCCCACTGCAGACACCTCACACTATATACAACCACCTTCTACGCACGCATTGTTGATGCTGAAGGCCAGCTTGGCAAATCAAATGAGGTAGCAGCAGGCAGAGTCACTGGTCAGAGATCGTCAGCCTGAAGCATCCACGCACAGCTCCCCACTGTGAGTACATTCCTCCTGACTCTGGATGTCACCACAGCTGGGTAAGCCCTTCAGGTCTACTGACAGGTGAGTGTGGCCAGCAATAGCCTCAGCTTTAAGTTGCCTGCACACTGACATGTGGCGTATTAAATGTGGCATTCAGCTACACGCTGCTACTCACATTTTCTCAAGCTTATCTCTTTCCAAAGGGCAGTTGCATAGGATTTTCAAAAATGCCTCAGTGACTTGGGAACACAAGTCACTTCAAAAGATGTGAGGGTTTGTGCTGCTAAACTTCTCTAAAACTGGAGTTACGCAGCTTTGAACAAGCACTGAAATCCTTCATTGTACAGACAACAAGAAAAAAAAATATCTCGCTGAGTTCCAAACCTCCAAATTCCTCTTCTAGTGCTGCCTGTTAATGAGTCTGCTTAAAAATGTGTCTAGGGCTTGCATGAAAGTCACTGCAAAGCCAAAACCTAAGTCAAAACAGACACCTACTCCAAAGTACAGAGGGTGTCATTTACTTGGCAAATGAGCTGTCTATCTTTTAGCTGTGTGAGTGGGCAGAGGGCAAGCTTTGGAAAAAATTCAGCAAAGATTAATGAGTTTGAAGAAGGTATGGGACAACATATTTTCATTCCTAAAGAAGTTGTAGTGTTAGTTATGAAGAACTGGCATCCGGTCAAAATTATGTCCTCACCTGCGATTAAAGAATTTGGCTTTTAAAAAAAACCTAAAGTGTTCAAAAGTAATCCTAAACCTGGCTGAGAAGAAAAAAAAAATTCCTTTTGATTCTACACAGAAGATTTCCTGCCACAACTGGTGAAGGCATGTTCCCCTCCGCTCGTCCTGACATCACCTCAAGATGGACAGACAGCAAGCAGTCTTTGGAGGGCTCTCTCAATAGATGCAACCAGATGGAAGGTTTCAGGAACTAACACACCTGGCGGTGGCTTCTTTCAACATTAACGGCTCTGCTTCCTGCCAATGGGACAGGCCAATTTGCAAAACAGTGCATTCCCCTCCTCAGCAGTTTGGATTATCTGGGTTGAGAGAAGTCAGCAGGTCTCTGCTGCCTCCCCTACCTTCTCATTTCTCTACCAGTGAGAAATCACTGGAATGAACAAGTGGAAATGTTTGTCTGCACAGCCCTTTTGGCCTGGTGAGGAAATGGGAGAGCAGCACACAGAGCAGCATGCCAAAAGTGATACATCAAGGGGTTAACCAGAAACCTGTTCTGCAGCTGGGGCTCCTGCTGCCAGCCAGTTCTGGACCAGGTACATCTAACACATTTCATTCCCATTGACCAAACTGTAAGTAAAAAGTGAAAAGAAAGACCCAGCAGCCAAGTCATCATTTACCTCTGATGAAATTCTATGCTCCCACTGTGGATTTTTCCATGATGATGATGACCTAGCACCTGACTGGTGAATACAATCAGCCCTTTCTCATGCCCGTAACAAGGCAAGAGCTCTCTTTCCTTGTTAGCTTTTACATCAGACCAGAGCCCTGGGGTCACGTTTTCTCCCAACAACTGAAGGAGAGACAACTCATCCTTCAGATGACCACCTCCTTCCTTAGCACAGATAAGCAGAGATCTGGCCATCTCTCTTCCTTGGGTTAAGGACTTTGAAATTCATTCCCTGTGCAACCAGAGACGGTGTTTTCTGATAACTGAAACTCAGTAGATTTAGCAATAGGGGAGGTGAGCAAGGATCTTTTAATAAGGAATGAAACGTACACATTCAAAGATGTGCACAGAGGCAGTCTAGATGTATCCAGTGCTTTCTTTCCTCACCCTTCAATTTCAGAGCAGACCTCTCCTACAAGAACTCTTTGGCTGTGGGAGTTTCAGTTAGGAGTATCTGATGGCTCCCTGCAGCAGCCTTACCCTAAGGGCAACACCTGCAAGAGCTTGTAATATTTTGCAGAGATGTGTGCTAACACCCACATAATCGCCTTTCGCATCTCAGCTAATGCCTTCTCTGGCCTCACACTCTAGCACAATCCTGTTTGTCAGGCCGAGCATGCCCCAGTGGCTCCTACCACCTCACACCACCAGGCATTTTCCAAATCTACCCCACTGTCCACCACAGCAAGAGAGTCCTGCACCGGGTTTCTACAGTTACTGCAGAGGATGGCCACTAAGCCAGAACAACTCACTGCTAGCACTGCTTGTTGGCAAGGGATCCCAATCCATACCTGACAAATAAAGGACTCAGCATGACGTGCAACCTCCCATCTAAACCTTGAGGGTTTGCAAAGACAGTATCAGGTAGAAAAGGCAAGCATAGTTAACTCCCTGCAAAAGTTCTGACATTAGCTCTGCAAGATGCAGATGGGGCTGAACCACCCCATTCGAACCCAGGCCAAAAATAAAGCTTCAACAAAGGTACCAGATTTTGGGTCCCTGAGAGCAGAAAGCTTCCAAAGCTGTGGTACTAATACAGCGTAGTGATCTGAATTTGTTTATTCCAACTGTGAGTGCCCCAGGAAGGCAGATTCCCCTTCCTTGATGCTTCAGATTTAAGCAGACCACAGGAGTAGCGCGGTGCCGATACTGATCTTTTGCCTTTAAGACTTCTCCATTGACACTGCCTTAATCTAGTAAATATCCCTTGAGGAACTGCATGTGAAGGAACTGTAGTTGTCTATAGCAATGGAGGCATGGGCAGTTTCACAGCAATTTGAAAAATTAGGTAATTAAACAGTCACATATGTATTTAACTAAAACCAAAAATAAAGTATTTCCTTGTGCCTCCCCAAAATAATCCACATCTGAATCAATAATTTGGGTTCAACAGAAGATCACAGCTGGTCACTGGGCTAACACGTTAATTCTACAGCTTCTAAACTTAAAGGAATGACATGTGTCATGTCCACCTATCTCAGAATCCACATCCCAAAAGACTAGGGACTTCCAGCTGGGTAGGCAGATACCCACCTTCAGTCTGAGTCAAGAGTGAGGCCTCTGAAAGCAGGATGCTGCTTTACTGTACTTCTTTTTTGGTGGATAGGAGAATCCCTAAATGTTTAACAAGAGATTTCTGAGCACCAAGCAGAATGAATTACGGTTCCGCTAACCACATGTGTCAAGTTCTCCAAAGAAAAAAGTGAATCTTTCCACAGTCCCACCGAGGGGATGACAGCTACTTCTGTAAATACTGCCAAGCATCCATGTGTGTCTCTTCAGAAAGGCATTAAGCAGTGCCACAGACCGAAGAGACATCCTTATGGGGCTGTCCTCAGCAGCAAGGATTTCTTTCATTTATCAAAGAGACTGTATTCACAGCTGGAAATCTCAGGAGAGCAAAGTCAATGTATTTACTTTTAAACAACTGAGCCCTACAGGAAGGGTACAGCGTAAACAGGAGAAAGGAGGAGAACTGCCTTTAAAGGGACAAATCTCTGCTGGTTGAAAACATGATTGTTCTTTGTAGATACAGAGGACAAAGCAAAGCTTCCTTCAGGCTGTACAGTCATTATATGGCAAGCCGTGCGTGGCTTGTAACTAGGTAGTTAAAAGCACTGGCAAGATGCTTTTGGCAAGCCGCAGATGACAAACTCTCCAGGTCTTTTGGCACTCCATACTTTTAGAGGGTTCTAGCCTTTGTTTCTGGTGCAAACGTATTTTAATCAGGTGCTCTGAAGGTCACAACATCATGAATGAAAAGGGCATCACGTAGGAGGCTGCAGTTCCCGCATTTCTACAGGTTGATACAGCAGGAGCTGTAACCCATGTGATTGGCAGGAACAGGGAGTAAGGATTTTTCCCAATGTTACATCAGCATCAAACCCTGCACAACCAACCACAACAGAAACCAACTTACAGCTCATGCAACTTCTGACAGAAGCTCCAGCCGTCAGGGTTGATGCGGGATATGGAGTTGTTACTGAGGTGAAGCTGGTGCAGAGAGGAAAGGCCGTAGAGAGAGCCACTGTTTACTTCTGTCAGGCTGTTATACTCCAGGTGGCTGTGGAGAAAAATCAGAAGGAATTGACAGATAAGCAGCACTGGTTAAATGCTGAAGAATTTCCAACAAGGATTGGGATTTTAGCCATTCCTACACACCTTTCTATACACCCGTGTGGATACGTGCACGTGTGGGCATTTCTTGGGTAAGTGAAGGATAGAAATTCAAGGATAACATAAACGAAATGGCCAGAACAAGCTGTGACTGCAGAGATATGCTCCACTTGCAAGTAAACTGGGCTTAAAGCATCCCACTCAAGTTTGTATTTGCAGAGTCTCAGTTGTGTGACAGCAGTGTCCAGAAACATGCTCCCCTGATCACTTGTGGCCTTGCAAATGCACTGGAAAGCAAATCATGTTGGAATTTTCAAGCATTTCTCTGCAATGTCCATTCAATTTGTTCTCTTGTACAGAAAGAACACTTGGCTGAGATAGGCCAGCTTGGTTCCTAGGTATCCCAAGAGGCAGAATAATTAGGTCTGCGACACAGGATTTCCATGTATCAGTCAAAACAAATTTGCAGGAGTGAGATGAGCTTTTATTTAAAGACCAATTGAGATCTCGACGAGTGTTCAAATCGTCAGACTTTCAAAGGAAATACTGCCACAGCTTGAAAAACAGGACTTTTTTTTATTGAACACTTGGTAAAGCAATGAGCTTTACTAAACTGTGGGTCAGCTAAAGAGAAGCTGCAGTAGCATGACAGAGCTCTGTGCATGCGGGACATAGAAAGAAGTATGAGGACTGGCACTGGTGCCCACAGAGAAGGACACGATAGCAGGTGAAGTCTAGGCTTTTAAGGGAAAAGAGCCCATCTCTCCAACTTACAGAACTTGCATCTTGGCTAGACCCCAGAAAGCCCCATCAGTCAATTTGCTTATGTTGTTGCGCTGGAGTTTCAGGACTTCCAAGCTGTCCAGTCCCTGGAATGTCAGGCCTTCAATCAGGCGGATGCGATTCCGGTTCAGCTCCCTAAAATCACCAAGGCCATACAAGTTTATTAAATCCCAGTCCTTTCTCACGAAATCATCTGTGCAGCATACAATGGGGACAAGCAATGCCAACAACTCCTCTGTCAACGGTTCCCAGGAGAGAGCAGAAGTGCACCGGAAATTTTCAATCCCAGAGCTAGCCAGGGAAGTCAGCTGGGTGTGATCGCTTAAATAAACTCACCCTGGGAGAGATTTTCACTATAGAGAAATAACAGAGACAGCGCGGCAATTCCTCTTCGTCCTTCCTCTCTCTGCATTTCTTTTAAGCCATTTATCCTTTTCATCAATTTTCACGTCATCTTTTCTCAAGCAGAGACATTATTTCAACCAATACAGTTAAACATCAGCGTTATTTCCCTTACAACCCATTGTTTTTACAGGACTTGCAATCTCCCAGTAAAAATGTGCTCTGAAACAAGCGGGTGCTGTAAGAACTGTGAGCCCAAAAGGAAATTTTATGGCTAAGTTGGAATGGAAAGGTTTCAGTTGCCCTGACATATTTCACATTTTTTCCTATTATAAGAAACTAATGAAGAGTAAAACAAGTTGTTTTCAATAACAAGGCAGTTTTAGTATTTTGTGTATACAAAGATCTCCAACTTAGTTCATGAAATAATTTTTTTTTCCCTCTGGTTGGGAAGGGACTCCTACATTTTGGGAATACCTTTCTTCTGAATAGCAACATGAATATCATCACAGCACACTTTACCAACCCATATCAAACAGTCTTATGGATTGCTAGACCCAGACATATCAGATGAAAACCCAGTTCCATAAAGTCAGTGGAAAACTGCATTGACGGAACGCACAAAAGCTCAAGATAGAGCTTTTAAAATAGATACCTTTCTGCACGTACAAGACCAACCTAAGGGTAGTTCCCTATTCAGCACTTATGTTGAAGAAAACGGTGGAGGTTAAAACATCAGAACTTGTTTTGGAAAAGATGAGGAAGCCGTAGAAACTTTAAGCTTACATTTTAACTGCCTAAAAAAAACAATGTTGAACTTGCACTCGGGTTGAGTGTAATTAACTCAAGTAAGCAATTAAAAAGTCTGCAGGCCTAAAGACTCTTGCCTTACTGCACTTCCTAGGCTATTAGTGAACTATGCTTTGCCAGAAAAAGAACCGTACGCAAATTCTACAACACATCATGTTTATCTATAGGGTTAAACAACAGCTGTGAGACTGTCTTTAAGAGTACCAGTTACTCCAACTTCCAGTGAAAACTGTGTTCCTAAGCAGATTGAATTGACCTTTGTTTTTATTACAGTTTTGCACATGATGCAGACGAACACAGTGGATTACAAGCTCTCAGTCAATGGACAGTAACTTCCAACTGAGAGACAACAGACTTTTAAGACGCATATGCTATTGTGTCACACTCCTCAGTCCCAAATTGGCTATAAATCCTCATATATGTATGCAAGCACAAATATACACCCGTTCCTTAGACACATCTTGGCTGAATGATTTGTCTTTCAATCAAGAGGTTGTCATTTAAAGGTGTAAGTTCCAACAGCTTTTGTGGATTACATGTTAACAGACAGAGGTTGACCTTTTGCCTATCAAATTTGATGGAAAGACTGCAACAGGCCTCAGGCCGGGCCCATTTCTCCAACAGCAGCAGAAGGGAAAAGCTAAACCATTAGTGCTACTATTTTACACGGAAAGCATATTTATAGCTGCAGATGTCTACGCATCCCCACGCAGCTCCTGCCATATGGACCACAGGCAGGACAACAACAACGTGTGAGTTAACTCATCTAGAGTGCTATTTTGTCTGCCCAAGTATCACCACACGGTTTAACAACCTTCTGTCATTACTTTTTTATTGCCACACACAGATACCTGTGTGGTCTTGAAAAACTAGCTGAGCTTTGTCATCTGCAACAGAAACATCTTCCAAACCTCTCTTGCGCCACAGACACTGGCAGCTTTTAAATGAATGGATTTGTCTTATGCTGTCAAGGTGCTGGTGTCCGCTGCAGCATCCCTCCCTTCCCACTTTATCAAAAAGAAGGGCCTGAAAAGCCAATGGCTGCAAGACAAAAAAGGACCCTCTCCCAACGTGTTTTACTAGGTGCTGGCAGAGGACTACCACATAGCGTATTCTAAGTTTTATAGATAGCAGGTGAGAAAGGGTGACATTTGGTGTGTTTATCCTCACGGATGTTTTGTCTCCATAAAGTGTGGCTGAGCTTAATTAAAGCGCACATTTGTACTCACAGTTGTGTTAGCCTGGGTAGCCTGAACGCTTTGACAGGAAGCTGAGTGATCCTGTTTTTACTCAGACGAAGCGTTAGCAGGGACCGTGACAGACTATCAAAAGCACCAGGCTCCAGGGTGCTGATTCTGTTGCTCCCCAGGTAGCTGCAATAAATCACAGCAGAAAAATGAACAGTTCTGTCAGAAATCTCCTTTTATCAGCATTTGGTTGGTCTCCAGATAGGCTGGTGAAATTACAGAGGTTGGATTTTCTGGCTGCACAAAGAGCACAGAGCCTTTCCCAGAGCCATGTGACGAATGTGGAGAAGTGCTGTGTGCTTCCCAAGAGCTCCTTCGTACCCTCCTACTTCAGCGAGGGAACTAGGAGTAGAAGCCAGAAACTGGAGAATATTCCAGTGCAGGACGACTCTATTCGTTCCTGCTTTTTCCCTCAGCATCTGTCCCAGGGCTCTTTCTTAACTGGACCCCAGTCTTAGCCACAGAAGCCGTTTTTACAGGGTAACAGGCAAACATCAGTCACAACACCACTATCTTATACCCTCTTACAACCAGGGGCAGAAACCTTGGAGCAAACTTTAATACAAGCAGGTTATTTGTCTGCACCTCTTCAAAGCTAGCTAAAACACAGATTATTTTATGTTTCCCTGAATAGGCAAACATATCTATTAGGAGGGTGTTACTCTGCTTAACCTTTGTTTTTCTTCAAATAACCAGTGAGAGATTTCTGTTCTTAACATTCAGTAGCCATTGTAATGATGAAATAGTCGTTCCCCCTCCTCTCTTCCAGATAGATGCACATGGGCTGATCTGGGAAACAGCATATACGCTTCCTACTGGGGAAGAGACACTGACAGTTTTTCTGGCTTCTAGGTTGCCCGCTGTAAAGACACCCATGCCTAAAGGATGCAGCATACCTTTTCTCTGTTGCAACAGTCCTATGCAAGACAATTAATAATAATCTGCATTCTTTACAGATACATCAGAAACCCAAAAGAAAGAGCTCCAAAAATAACCCAGTAGTAGGGACAACATGCTGCATTTTAATTCTCCTTTGCACTTAAAATCCTGACGAATAACCCCATACTTTGTATGTTCATTCCCTCCCCTTTTCTTAAGGAAGGTTTGAGGCCCTTTTCTCTGCTGTGGTAACTCAACAAAAGCTGTTCCCAACAAGAAAAACTCACAGCTCCTTTATATGAAGTCCCTGCGGAAAGCAGCCGTTTCGGATTTCCGTGATGTCATTGAAACTCAGATCCAATGTTTCCAGGGTAACATAGGGCTTCAGTTGACTTGCTTCAATACTGCGGATCCTGTTGTGATGCCTGAAACGGTCAGGAGGAGAAATGGAGACAACTTAGTTCTCTTAAAAATAACCAGAAAGAATATTTGAGGCCACAGCAGGCCCACAGGCTGGCCCCTGAGTTCACACACTCAGACTTGCAGAGCTTTTTCAACAGCTGTCCGAGGAGAAACCCACACCAGAGAGATCTTCCCTAATCCCCAGGTTGTTCCTATGGCTAGAAAGACCAGCTCACAGATATCTGCAAGCTTCCAGACACTTTTTCTGGTATGGTACAAGACTTTTCTACAGAAAGAACTTCTGACTCTGTTCATCAGGTTTTTTTCCAGTAATTTGGGCTCAGTCTCCTACAAGCCTGCACTTCCAGAACGGATTTGTTACATGCAAGGACTGCAGGGCTGGAGTGATGGTCAATGGTTTCAGCAACCTGACAATATTTTACACAGAGGATGGGATTTTCAGAGCAGGAAACCGACAAGTAAATACAATCTCAGCAAGAGTTACAAAACATTGCTTCCTTAGTTCCTAAGGATTCTTCTGAAAACTCCCAGCTTTGGACTATGTTACAATGATTTGTAATGCACAGAAATACCGTAAGAGGGGTTGCAAACATTCTTGCAAACGTTTCTTCATCTTTTGCCTCCTCTGTCCTGCTGTGCAATTAGGGTAACTCTGCAGTGCCAGTGCCCTGCCCAACCATCAACTGCAGGATCAGAACCTTTAATGATCACCTGCGTTTGCTACCTTACCAGTACCAGCCTGAAGGATTCAACTTAATGTACTACAAGCTGTCCTCAGGGTTTCTGCAGCCATCAAATAGTTAAATACCTCTAGACTTCAACTGTACTCAACAAGGTCTAACTAAAAATCCCCCTAGTCCTTTCCTCTGACTCCTTTCTGGCCTGGATCAGTAGAGAGACCAGTAACCAATTAAAAAAATACATTGTGCATTAGTCACAAGAAGTGGAGCACATGCCTGATGTGAATTTAGACCAGTCACTGATATTACTGGCAAGGCTGGGAGTGAGGCACTCCAAACAGAGACGCTCACCAGACACTTGAGAACTTGCTGAATAATAAGAGATAGCAGTGAGGGTTCAGACGAGTACTATGCCTTAATCCGGCCGGCTACCCACTGAGGAACCAGAGGAGGAGATAGCAGCCAGCGAAAGCACTCTTGAATGCAAACCGGGTCGTCCCAGCTCTCCTGGCAAAGCATCAGCTCTTTGAAACAAAAAACTGCCGGGTAAGCTGACCACAGCCTTCCAGGCACTGAAGCTGACGGGTGTCTGGAAGCCCATCTTCTCCAGCCTCACCTCCATTTCAAGCTCTCCCAGGGGTTCAGACAAGCCCCTTTAATAGAAAACCTCTCCCTCAAAAGAAAATACCAATAAGCACACAGCAAGGGACCCACTACCTACACCGTGATCTGCTCCTTTACCCTCCCTGTTATTAAAACCAAATTGTTTCACCACTACATTTGCTGGTGTCTGTAACAGAAAGAGGGTAAAAACTGCATCTCCAGAACAATTTGCTTTCTTTAAACAGTCAGAACACGATTCTCGCTTACACTGGGGAAACATTCGCAGAAATGCTGCTTTGACTAAAGAGTTTAAACGCTACTAATATTAATTCAGTGCAGGCTCACAAATCATTAAGGACAAATTTTACACCACTATAGCAATACACTGCTAATGCAGTGCAAAAAAGCATCAGGAAAATCAAAGGAAAGTCTTTAACCTACGTTACCGAACTGGTTATTCCATGGGCTACAGGTACACAGATCTCTGCAACCACAAATTGTACAAAAGGCAATGATATGGCTACTATCCAAGCGACCAATATTCGTTTACAGCTAAGAATAAAGGCTGAATTTTTACATCCATGCCACATAGTGGAACAAAGCTCCAGTGAATTTATGCTGATAGTGTGACTAAAATACAGGAAAACTCACGATATCCAGATTTTTTCTGACCTCCATAAATTGAACACATGGGCAAGGGGGATTTCTTTTCTCCAAAGACTAGTCTCTTTTGCAAGGACTTGATTATTAGAATTAACATGTTCAAAAATTTCAATCTTTTTACCTCTTCAAAATAAGACAGTCTATTAAATGTGTGTGCAAGACTGATTCAGGAAAGCACCTCAACACAGACATAAGTGAAAGCAAACCCCAGGCGTGTTTTCTGTAGCTCTCTTGAAGCAGGAGCTATGAGTTCAACTCTGATCTCATCTAGGCTGTGATGGCTGAGATGAATCTGGCTGTAAATTAACAGGAAATGAAGGCTTGCACAAATGAATGTGAAGAATCTATAAATTACCTGATGATTCCTGAGCAGGGCAGCTAAGTCTGCAAAGGAGTGAGAGCCCAGAGTGAGTTTGGACATGAAGTGCTCTTCACAAGCCAATGTTATTTTTTTTTTTTTGAGTATTAGTATTTCTGTGCTTTAGTTGCTCAACGTATATCCAGTCTGCCTGCCAGATTTTCCAACCCATCCCAGACAACAGACTTTAAGAAGGGAAGAAAAGGACAAGAAAGAACTATTTTGTTTGAGCCGTGTTTGCAGTTTCCAGGTGACTTCTGTCCTTTTGCCTCTTGCTTTTCATGTGTTACAGCTGGCAGATTAGATGGATGCGCTATTTCACGCAGGAAAAAAACAGGCTCCTCTCTCTGTCTCCTGCAAACATGGGCTGACTCCAAATGTAACTCTCAGCTCCAAACACCATCCCCGGCCAGTCCCAGCTGGGGAATGTCAGACAGTTTGCTGCAAAGCCCTGCACCCTCTCAAAGCACTGCACTTCAAACAAAACCAGCCCGGCTGACTTTTCCTATACACAGCATGTGATATGAACGCAACGTTGTCCAAACCTTTTACTAGCTTGATTACATTTTATTTTTCATTTTTTTCAGTAATAGCTGAACTGTGGTGATTTAACCCTTCCTGTTATTGGATCCTTTCAGCTCATCCGCCTCTGTTCCCAATCTCATCACACGGTGTTTTAGGAAAAAAAAAAAACAACAAACCAGTGACGTTATGACTTTGCCTCTCCTTTTTAGCAGTGACTGGAAAAGAGCTGGATTTTTCCCAACTTGCTCCTTAGTTTACACTTCCTTAGCTTCAAAGGTGACAGATCAAATTTTAGTACCAATTGCTGAAACCAGGCTTTAAAGCACAAATTATCAGTGCTTCCAAAACCAATTTGCCTCCAGGTGTCTTTTCCTCTCCCCACTCCATAGGTATCACTGCCTGGAAACAGCTTTCCCTGTCTCACTTCAGCCAGTGTTACCTCAAGAGTATATGATGACAGGGCTTCAATGTGAGGTTGAGCAATTAGAGCCTGGAGCAGGAGCCAAGTCTCTTAGTTTCTATTCCCAGCTCTGGCACTGACTCATCTGCCTTGGGCAAGTTTCTTAACCCCTCTCTACCTCTGGTTTACCCATCTGTATGGGAACCTACTACTGCAGTAGGATGATGAGGGACTGCCTTCACCGAGGACTACGAATTTGGAGTGAAAGCAGCTCAAGTGAAAAAGAAATCATAGGAACTAAGGAGCCCATCCAAGTCCTTTTAGGGTTTGTTGATGAATATGGGAGGACCTGGCTAAAACAGTTGCATTTCCCAGCTCATACACAACCTCATGCCTGGAGACACCCCATTTGTAGCTAACACAGATCTTGAACTGTAACATCTTAGTGCCAGACACAAGGTAACTCGAAGTCGGCAATAGATTACTTTCAGACTGGGAGCTGCTTACACATGGCACTTGTTCAGGAACTGCCTGGCCCACAGGCCAGCACCAGCCACAGCTGCAAACGGAGAGAGGAGAGCTGAGGGAAGCCACCACCCTCCAGCCATCGCTGCTTAACCCGCCTGCACCCCCGGTCAACACCCCGAGGTAGCACAGCCTCTCAGCCCTTGCACTTTGCACCGCGCTCCAATAGACCCCTCGGGATTACAGGAGATTTGGATTAATCTCAGGCAGCTCTTTGCTGAACCGAATCCGGGAGGACCGCGTCAGGAAGCGAAGGGGCTCTCTGAGCTCCTCCGGGCTGCTGCGAGACAGAAAAACAAGAAAATGTTCCAGCGAAGGCAAAGCGTGTTTGGGTTTGCTCTAAGTCGGGAGGGAGCCGAAGGCGGGGGGGGGCAGGAAAACAACAGGTGGCGCAAAGTCAAAAGCTTGCAGCGTTTCCAGGAATCTCAGCTTGTATTTTAGAGGTAAAGTTACACTTTAATCCCGGTGGGTTTCCTCTTCGAAGCGTCTTTCTGAATATTTATTTGATAAACAGGCTGTGAGACATTTTCCACTAGACCTAATAGAAGAAGAATTCACCTTCCCCTTTGCAGCAAGGCCATCCTTTGGAGAACACTAATCAGTTTAATTTAGACCGTGGCTTCAAACTACTTGTGTGAAATCGATGCAGAGAGCAGCACAAACACACTCCTTTGTTGTTGGAGCCACATTCACTTCCCCTCAGCAGCTGCCCATTAGAAAGCTGACAGCGGAAAATCAAAGCAAGCAGACCCTCAGATGGGAATGTACGAGGGGGCTTTGGCTGGACCGATTTAAATACAAGCAGCACAAAACCTCCCGCTTTAAGACAAAGCTTGAATTAAGGCTGCCATGGCTGCTGGGAGTCTGCAGCCCAAATGTTTGGTGTGAAGTGAGGCTAAAGGCAGGGAGAAGTCACATGCTTGGCCTTCATGTCGTGTCAGCTTTCAGAGCTGGCCGGGCCCGGGAAAGGAAAAAAAAAAAAAAAAGCAAGCTGTAATACAGCAAACCTATTAAACCAACACCTGTTATAGACATCAAAAATAAAATCAAGCTTCAAAAGAGAAGCTCCGCACCTCGGGTAGGGTTCTATTAGTACGCAAGCACATTTTTAAAATTAGCGTATGCAGGAGACCACGAGACTAGAAATGGAGAGATTAAAAAGTTCAGGGTTTGGTTAATATTTCCATACTGGGAAAGTATTGAAGAAACCAAATGCTAGAGCCGGAAAGAGTTATGGGGTTTGCTACTGCAGGACAGGCAAGGTTTGGTGTCAGAGAAGGGCCCTGCAAAGAGAGCGAGATCAAAGGAGCCGTAACAGGAGATGGATCACATACACTGTGACTAACTGATGCCTGGAATTACCTGCCCTCCTCCTCCTCCACCTTCTCAATTCAGAGAAGATGGAGATTTAATATTGATCCTCCTAAAAGCACTACAGAAGAATCAAGACATAGGTACCTACACTCTCACCTTAGATGATCTGCCATCTGATTTTAGCCCATCACTCACTACACACACACACAAAAAATTGAAAAAAATCATAGTTTCAGAGTGGAATGCAATGCCTAAGAAATTTTCCTGACAAGGACGAAGAAGAACTGATAATGCGGAAGATGTGTTTGTGTTTACAATAGCAGCAACGTAAATGTTTCTGTTCTGGTCATGTTATTACAATCAATAGCCAAAGATATGTCCCAAGTGCTTCTTTCTAGTGTATGGAAAGAAGGAAAGAGGAGAATGTCATCGAGACCTGGACATCAGCTTTGACTCAAAGTTGTACAGTTTATCAATACACAACTTGCATGATTTTAACATGTTACTCATAATTTTTTTTTTGCTTCTGAAGACTTTTCTTCCAGAGAGACTCCTCTGCTATACTGGAACTTGTGAAAGATCGGCTTTAGAGTAGCAGAAGGTGAAGCAAACATGCAGGTGACATGCTGGAAATCTCTGTCGCACCATCCCTCTGCACAAAACCTTTCCTGAAAGACTGAAATGCCCCAAGTGCAGAAGGCCTCACGCTTCCCTACCGCTCTGGAAAGCCCCCCCAGCCATCTGACACTTTGCACTATCATGTCAGCCTTGCCAGGATAATCCACAAGGCTCAAGATTTTGCACCATTATAAGAATGTACATTTTTAACCAGCACAACATGTGCTGTATTTACTTATGGGAACAGCCTCGCTGTTCTTTCAGAGTAAGGCTGCATGGGTTATTGTCCGGGCAGGAAGCAAGGATGCATGGAAGCAGCCCCCACTTTTCTCAGATGCTCTGAATCACTCCTTCCCCGAGGAATCCTGGCGGATTCCCAGGCTGCTGCAGATACAGCTCTGTTTGTTCAGGTGCTGGCTGCACACACAAGAGCAGAGTGGTGGCAGCCCAAGCAACCACTGCGTTTTAGGGTCAGCCACAAAAAACCACCAAAAACACACACACGTCCCCAAAAAAACCCCAATGAAACAAAAAACAAGCACCAAAAAAAAAAAAAAAACCCTTGTGTAATTTTTACAGGTATCCTACCTTTTCTTTAAAGGTTTACATGCTCTGAGTCTGTCAGCGAGCATCTTCCCTTGCCCTAGTACTCCTTCATAAAAAAGCCTAAGATGTAGCAAACAAAATCTGTGACCGTGTAACACTGTTTTCATTTAAAACTGTCATATGTAAGTGTAAAGGAAGAACAAGCTGATGGAGCAAATCCAACTATATCAAACTACAGCAGAAAGTCTAAAGACATTGCCCCATCTGCAATACATCAGCTTCAAACCCAATATATTTCAGAGGGCTTTCATTCAGCAGGTTAAGCTCTTGCCTTGTGTTGGTGGGTTAGGATGGACAAGCATGAAGCAAACTACCCAAAGCTATACACAGGCTGGGACACAGGAGATTGAAGAAAAAGGCTTTTATTTCTTTTTTTTTTTTTCTTTTTAAGGGGAGAAAAAGATATGTCACCTTTCACAGAGAAGCGACTGCATTTCTGTTCCAGGTCATGGACATTTGGAGTCAGAAAAGAGTCTGGGAGATGGGATTTGCTCATCCATTCCTTTGGACCTGGGAGCAGCAGCCACCTGCAAGTCAAGTCAGTGACACTGCAAGGGCTGGGTTACGAGCTCCTTATTCCCATGAGCAAATGATTACTCATGCAAATAGTTCCACTGCAGTCAAGGGGACTATTCATGTGAGACCGGTGTGACTCAAGGGCTATGCTTTCACTGTCTATTAAGGACTACTCTGTGGCCACCCCACAGGACCAAACATCTTTCTTTTACACTGATGAACTGCAACCGTTGACCCTGGTGCAGGCAAAGCATGGCCTCAGAGCATCCTTGGGCCCTGGGTACATAAACACGGGCAGATGTTATCCTCCTGCCAGGCACGCTCTTGTAGCTCTTTCATGAGGCAGCCATATGGATAACAGCTAGACAGAGATCAAGCACACACTTTAGAAGCTGGCTTTGGAGGCAGCTGGACATAACCTGTATTTGATGAACATTCATTAAGGGCTTTTGTTGGGTTCAGTATGAACTGCATAAAGGAAAGCCTTTCTTCTAATATAACCAGAAACGCCACATCCAGTGAGATACGTACTCTCTCAGGATATTTCTGCACCAGCAATGTTTATGTAAACTTTCTGACTTGTCAGATGCCCTTATGCTGTGTGTTCAATCCACTGAGGTAAGTGACGTAATTTTTAAAAGCACTCTCCCTCACTTTGATCTGCATTTACTCTCACTAGACTTTTTTGACTTGCCACCATATGATTTTGGATATTTTTTTGCAATATGCGACTTCGTAAGCCTTCAGCATTCACTCCCATTAGCAGAGTAAAATGTGTGGGACAGGCAGGATAAGAAACTAGTCATCTTTAAAACAGAGGCTGTCTTATCTCCTCGGCACATTGCACAACCTGTTATGACATCAAAGCAAGTAAAGATTCCTGAAGACAAGACAGTCTCTGTTACGGGCACAGTCCCCCCATCAGCAACAGGGTGGTTCCGAGAGGACCAGAGTTTCTGCTCTATTCTGGTTACACTGGATGTTTCAATGAGGACTGTACTCCATAGAGGCTTTTTAAATGATGTATTCACAAAGGGCACAGACCCGCTTAAAAGGTTGTGTAAAGCATCTTTCGTTGTCTGTCACAGCCTCTCTGTAAGGAGCTTTCCTGAACTTTTATGAACTCAATACCAGAGCACAACCTTGCTTCCCTGTGTGCAGCTCTACCTCAAAACATCTCAGCGACTATCTTCAGAGTCACTCTGTGCATCCCTCAGTGGGATGATGCACCTGCAAGGGTTGGGGCCAGGGATCTTCAACAGGAGCCAGTTCTCTGGCACAAGGGAAGGAGAGCACCTCTATGTCACTGACCATAATCAATGCTGGTTTTGAAACAGCCCATTCGTGAACACTCATAGCTGTGCTAGTCTTTCACTCCCTTCTCCTCCAGCTCTCAGTCCAAACCACTGCTCATCACCTTCCAGTCTCACATTCCCTGACCTCAGGCTGGAGCAAGCTCTAATAAAGGCTCCAAAGGAGAGGAAAGGCCCTGCTGAGTGCTGAACTCTGCTAAGAAGGAGCAGAATTGTCCTATAGGAATAGAAAGAAGAGAGTCATATAAGGTAAATGGCAGTTTTCATACAAGAATGCAGGAAACCACATGGCTCTGCACCAGCTGTCTGAGCGGGGTCGTGGAGCTCAGTAGAGCCTCTTTGAAGGAAGGGCTGCATCAGTATTTGAAATGGGTTATTCAGTTGCTGGCAGATGACAGTAAGGTTGGTGTTTCTATGTTCTACATCTTATGCCTTTGGTCTGCTACTCTCTTGCTCTGCCATTGGCTTTTCCTCTTCCACTTTTACCTCGAGGGGCTTTCTTCTGCTGCTGATACATGCCAGCCAAACTCAATTTTCTATCACAAATTAAATGTGTAAGGCAGTCCTTGAAGCCAAGAAAGAGCCCAGCTTCACCCCCACTGCTTTGCTGCTCCAAGGAGTTCCCACTCTCCACAGCCCCACACTCACACAGCACCCAGCACAAGGAGCCACTCTGGGTCAGGGCTGCTGCCTAGCCCCCCCCCAGATCCTTCTCTCAAGGAGGAACAGACACCAAGAATCAGATCCAGCCCAGATGTGAATTTAGCTAACCCAGAGCAGCTACCCTGTCCCACTCCCAAGCAGAGACAGCAGCCTCTTTTCATTTCCATCACAGGCAAGTTTTGTGCTTCTAATCAACAAGGGCAGTATTTTCATTTGAAAGCCAATAAGGTCCAGGATCACAAGGCATGTAGGCACTTTTATCCTTAAATCCTGATGCTGATTTTAGTTTCTCTTTGTGTAATAAATGATCAAAGTAAAGAAGATCCACCACAGCCTAGTGAGTGCATGTGTTTTGTGGGTGGCTTTGTTTTGTTTTTGTCTCTCCGCAGGAGCGAGGAGGGGAAAATATACAAGCAGAGAAGCAATTTAAGTGCAAACCAAATGTAATGACTCTGCCCGTGATGCTGGGACATTAATCCAAACTGTAATTACAAGCAGACTTCTTGATAGCATGCACTGCTTGTGCCTGAAAGCCATGATGTGACATGGGTTTCTCCTCACCTTTGATAGAAGTACAAAGAAAACAGGTGGATTTAACTACACAGCAGCTCTGTGACCCTGATGCTAAGGCAGGTAAATAAAGGACAGCACACTTGAATGTGTCTACTCTCCAGACCAAACTCTCTTAACTCTCATCGAACTCGCGGCAGAAGTCACTAAAAGACTTGCCCCTTGAAGAAGGCAGCAGTTGGAGAAACATTTTTGACTGGCCAGTCAAACTCCTGTTAACACTTTCGAGATGTAGATAGGCTGGCTGGTTAGTCTGTTCCTACATGACACATGCTTTTGCTCTGTTGAAAGGGCTTATCTGTCTTGTCAGCAAGGTCACCAGAACGGGGATAGCCTCTGGGCAGGCTTCACTGCGAGCTCTGCTCGGCTGAGACCGTTCAGCCAGCAATAAGGAATGGCTCCTATGTGGAAAAGCAATGGTCAAATTAGCAAAGAAAATTCTTCTTAACAAGTCTAGGCACTGTGTTATTACAAAGCATGTCAAGTAGCAAGGATGGCTTCAGGAAACTGCAGAACAAGGTTTCAAAAGATGGAAGGAACAGAAAATTTGAGCTCTGAAGTAGAACTGCTCTTGTGTTAAGCCAGGCTGGTGTCAAACACTATCTGTTCAAGCTTCCCTAGAACAGATCTTTTAAAATCATTTACCACCACTTAGCCAATAAGTTCTTCAAGCTTCTCTAATAAGACCATTTACTCCTTTAGTTCCTCTTATTTTGAAAAAGATGACAGCTCCGTCAAGTCTGGAGGGAAAAAAATACCTTCAATAAGACCACCAAAAGGTGTTCCTTTTCCAGGGCACCTGAAAAATTACAGGAAGTCCAATGCCTTTCCCTGGTTGTTTATGCTAATTGCCCCTCCATTCAGCAACTGCTTCCACGCAGCAGTGATCTGCAGTATGCAGATTGGACAGGAGAAAATATTTTAAGTCTAAAACCAATTAACCATTTATAGATTCTTTCTTTTGCCATCAACTCAACTCTTCCCCTCTCCCCAACTTAGTTTTCTCTGCTCGGATCTGACCACTAAAAGTTTTTTTTCACTTGTACGTCCCTGCGTTCCTGTTGGATTTTCCAGCTACCTTTGCTATTTTCCCTGATGTGCAATTGAACATTAAATGGTTCGACAGGCAGAACATGTACTCACCCAACCACTTATTCCCAATCAATATTCACGTGGAATTCCTGTTAACAAGCAAGAGTTATGCACATACTTGGAAGGGAGAGTGGCCTCTTAAGGGATCACTTCATCTAAAGGTATGACTGATCGCTTTCTCGTCCACCTTCACCCAGCAATCCGATCTTCCATCCCGCATACCCCCAGCAGGGCTGCTTTTGCAGGAGTAAGATCCTAACTTTTGACGTGATCTCTGTTGTTCTTCTCCGCAATTAATCAGGCAATTTAACGTGGGTTTAAAATTACAGAAAATCCAGCACAGTGTCAGCTTTTAATTCCGTTAAAAATAAGTTTCTAGAGGTTTTTTTGCTAATATTTTCCAACCTAGACATAGCAGGATCAAATTTTAGTGAACCTTATTTACACTAGTGTTTCTTTACCCTGAATTACACACTATTCCTAATGGTGCCAGTGGAAGCAATGATGGAAGTGCTAAGCATCGTACAGAGCAGAAGGTAAACGGCAAAATTGATGTTTTACTCACTGGGCTTTGAACCACATGGGCAGGATTCATTTTTTCACACCTCTGCTGAAACAGTTTTAGCCTTGTTATATGCAGAGGAACTAAAAGACACTGCCTGTTCTCAAGCCTTCCAGGACAGTTGAAGGTAAACAAAATGGAGAGATTTTGAAAGTGCTTTATGGCACCATACTTTAAAAAGAAAAAACATAATAAATACCCCAATTCTACCCCCGCCCCTCTTCTTACTCCTTGCTAGGGATCTATTCGATGCTCTGAGCAAGCACCACTGGTCTAACAACCAGCATAAACTGACAACTGATAGTGAGGGCTAACTGGGCAATCTCAGTAGGGAGGAAAGCACAGAAACAGTAACATATACTGATAGTTCCCTGATTTTGTGCAGTTTTGTTACAAAACTGAATCAGCCAAGCTTTCAGAGAGAAAAAAGGGTAGAGAATTCCACCCAGAAATCATTTAACGTGCTTTTACTGCAGCTGCAACTCTGCTTTTACCCACCCCTGCGCAAACTAAATTGCTATTACTAGCAGTTTTTAGACAGGAAACTCCAATATGCTAAAAAAACTTTCAACTCAGCAAGTTATTTATGTTTGAAATCTGCTCAGCCTGTGAAGACTAACAAAGGAATTGCTTTTGT
The DNA here is from genome assembly GCF_964106895.1 of Numenius arquata. Classification (NCBI taxonomy): domain Eukaryota; kingdom Metazoa; phylum Chordata; class Aves; order Charadriiformes; family Scolopacidae; genus Numenius; species Numenius arquata. The sequence goes on along the minus strand of NC_133583.1, from coordinate 7,013,474 downwards.
AGACATGCGCTTTATTTGCCATATGCCATTAAATGAGACAGTCAATCTACCACAGATATTAATAGTAGTGAGTTTGGGCTATTCTAAGGCTCAAATACGAGGCTATTTTTCATATTGACCTTAACAAAAGGTCATGGTCACAAATGACCCTAACTACTAATCTAGGCTTGATCTGCAGAGGGACAGAACTTGGAAACCATCTTGTGCATTGTACACAACACGCACCTGCCCTCAGACAATGCACCAGAAGATGCTTTACATTCATGAGTTACATCTGCCCTGGGACAAATCCTGCTCTTCAGCTCAGAGGAAACAGACCTACCCCAACAAAAATTTACTTGGTCTTGGGGTGTAATGAATATGTGGGACACACACAAAAAAGATACTGTTCCAGTATTCCAACTCATCTTGTGTCCCATCCCGAGACCACTTGTGTCCTCTCCTTTGTTTTTAGAACAAATAGTAAGCTAGCATGGCCTGCTAAGCAGCCCACAGATGTCAGAGAAGACCTAGACCAGCTCAAAACAATTCCCTACTTGCAGAAGAAGCTGCCACGGCTGCACAAAACTGTAGCCTCAAGACGTAACTGGTATTCCACAAGCTGCCACCGACTTTCACTATTTTTTTCCTCTGGCCAATTCTTACACTGTTCTGTACGTGCCCGGATTGCTTTCTGATGCTCTTTTGTTGAGTCTGAGGACTATGTGCTTTACTGCTGTTGCTTTTCTAGAAGAAATGATTACTCATTTCCCTGGAATAGCCTCAGATCCTTTGCCATCTCCATGCGCTCACGTTATATCTGAAAGCTCAGAGAGGACACACAAATGATTAGAACAGTTTCAACAGCCCAAAAGAGAAGTCAAAACAGCGTCTCTTCTGGTGCTTGGGAGCACATGATTAATGAGAGTTTCCTCCACTGGGAAAGGCTCTTGCAGTCTTTGGCCTCAAAAACTAGCAGACTTTACGCACTGGAGCCTTACTATGAACTCTGAGCAAAACAAACAGGAGAGGTGGGTTTCAGAATATCTTATGCCTGCATACTGAACAGCCTGACTGCCAGCATTCTTTCTATTCACCTTTCCGCATCAATGTATTCGCATTCAAAAATAGAAGCTGAGTAGCGTAGCCTGTAGCATGGACCAAATCCTCAGAGCACAGCTCTTTCTCCAGCTTCTGAAGGGAGCTGCTTGAGTAAACACTGGAGAATTGGTCCCTGTAGGCATTACAGCACATAAGAACCAATGCAATCAGGGGCTGGGGGTGAATCTGCTCCCGCTGATGGATCTATACCTGCATATACCACTTTTCCTTACTTACCAGAAAAAGTTTTCTTCGTGCAAGTAATTATGCAGCACGGCAGGCAGCGTGGTTTTCCGAGCTGCCCGAGACAGGTCCTGCACACAGGCAGAGCCTGCTGACTCCAACTGGACCCTGCACACGGCTGCATCTGAGTCATCTGCATTTTGTGCTTATGAGCACACAACCGCTTGCTGTGATCCAGATGGAATTAACAGAGTATTCTCCTTATTTCTAATTGTTAGATCATCCTTTTCTGAACTCCAGCAAAGATGACTTGCAGATTAAGTCTCTTGTGGGTCAAGGCGGTTGTTTTGTTTGTACAGCAATTAGCACAGCAGGATCCCAGGCCACAAATGGCCTCCAAGGCTACATCTATACCATCGAGTTAGCTCAAACCTCAGTTCTTCATTTGAGCCTAAACTTCCCGACTATCAACACCGCCTACACAGAGGTTTATACTCTGGCCTAGTCAGGAACATGAAGTGAGCTCACACCTCATGTAGAGACCAGCTCAGGCTTGAGCTGTGCTCCATAAACAGCACAGATGCAGCAGTTTTGAGCTCTTTCCTCTAACAGGAGTCACCCAGAGAGGCTGCCACAGGCAGGAACTGAAGCTGCATTTCTCCTGATACTCAGACCTAAGTTTTCACCATCTTAACTTGAAAAGCAAAACCGAACTGGAGTCACGTCTCAACATCACAACCTCAGCTCCTGGGAAAAGCTAGCGTAAAGGAAGGCATACTTGCTGGATCATACTTGGATCAGCAGAGTACAGTGACTGCTAGCACTGCTTCAGCTAACACAGCAAGACACGTGTCTTGGGTGAAAGCAAAACAGCAGCTCAAAGAATCTAATGGACTACACGGGTCTTCAGAAGGAGGCTCTGAAAACCTCATTTGACCACACTAGTGAATCAATGCAAACAGCACTAAAATAACAGATGCTTTCCCAAGCCTTCACTAAGAAAGCATAAGGCAACAGCTCCAGGAGGAGGATTAATAGTATGATCCCGATTCTGCCACATTAGGGATCTCCAAGACCAGTCAACTCTAATTCAATACAAAGTCTAATGAGATAAAATGACAGTTAAATTCAGACAAGAAACAAAAGTCACATTATTGACTACATCACTAATTTAACCAGAATTATAGTGAAATCCCCAATACTTAGAGGAAAAGCTCTTTAAGAAACCATGCAATTCAAATGGAAACATTACTCCTGATGCTGGCTGCAGTCTTTGCCCTGTCTTACCCCCGACATCCAGATGGAATACTACTGAGTATCCTGCTTTTCATGAGGACCCTGCTGCCCCAATTAGCATCTGAGCTCACCAGTCCTTTCAAGCAGACCTAGCATGTTCCTGCCACTCCCAGTTTCCAATTCTCCATATATTTAATTTTCAAATTTTACATGATATATTTTGCCTGTGGCACAGTAGATCACTTACCCTTCTCCTATTAGCCCTCTCTGTTTAATTACAGTTTAATGCGAATTGATCTTTACATTAATGAGCCTGTAAAGAAGATTGATTTTCTTCAAGAGACTTTTATGCTCAGTTTGGCAGCAGAGTAGTCCTATTGATTTCGCTTTCCTCAGTAAATATGCTGTAGAGTGTCACTGCATCCTCTGTGAATCAGCTAATCCTATTTCACACTCCTTTGCTCCAAAAATCCCTATTCTGACTTCCTTGTTATCTGTGCTTACTCAGAACAAGATCATGGGGCCAAAGCATCTCAAACAGCTCTGACTGTTGCTAACATACAGCTGACTGCCGTGGGTCACTATCCCCTTTGTTCCTAAATGGTTGGGGGCTTAAAAGACTTACAGTGAAAGTTATTTTTAAGTGTTTAAGCTGTTAACTTCCTTAATGCCTAGCCAGCTAAGGACATGGCACAGAGTGTGCTCTGTTTACCACGCCTGCTGCGGAGGTCTGGTTAGCAGGCTGGAGCCCTACAGCTGTGTGACAGCCTGTGCTGGCATGCCTGTATCAGTAGGTGCTGACTGAATCGGGCTGGCCATATTGGAGCCAGCACAGAGGACAAGGATCCACCTCCGTCATCCCGTGAGGACATCCCAAAAGCCCCCCAGGATGCATTCACACACACACACAGAGGTGGATGAAGCAGTGGCAGACAGGCCTCAGAGTGAGGGCTGAGCTTGTGCCTGCACAGGGGTTTGAGGGAAACCCATAGTAACAGCACAACACAGAGCTAATTGCAGCTCAGCTCCTCCTCTCCCCCAGCTAAGAGACTCTCCATGCATGTTAGTAAGGAAGTTGGATATACACAGACTCAGTTTTGCTGCAAATAAATGGTTTCATTCCACCTTCCCCTTCCCCACCAGATCAGGTAACAGAGTCTTCTCAAGAGCCTACAGAGTTAACACACTGGAGTTACGGCAGAACGTTGGGAAGGGAAATCCTCAGCCAAGAGCATGTCAGTGAAAACATCCTGCCATCAACTCCCAAATGTCCAAGTCTAGGAACTGTAGCTAAATTACAAATGCTGTGGGAATTTCAGGCAAGATTCTCCTCTCAGCTACTCCGATGTAATTTCGGAATGAATCCAGATTCAGTCTCTCCCCCTCCCAGCTGAATTTCCTGGCTTTTGTTTGCACTAACAGATGTTTGCATTTAATGCCTGTCTTTATTTGGTAACCCGTGCATAGATTATTTTTCCCTTCTGTTCTATTAAAAGCCTTATCAAGTCCCTTATGTTTGCTCTTGTTGAGATGAACGACTTTGGCAGTATTTTCAACGTGCAAGGCAAACAAAGTGACTCTTCAAGGAATAATTAAACTGAACTAAACTTCATGGCAGTATATTAGGGCATAGCATGTTTGATACATATGCTATGCCTGCATCCATCTGCAGCCTGAAACATCCAAAGATTTGCAGAAAGCCTTGAGAATTCTCTCTCCAACAGATTCCCACATGCTTACATACAGCCCATGGTCCACACGCATGTGAGGTCAAGCAAGTTTTGGGTGATGGAGAGAGAACAGGTATGGGAAACCCCAAGAGAGGGAATGTAAAGCTATCAAGCTCATTAAAAAAAAAAAACAAAACAAAACACTTTATGGAAGATCTGTCATACTGCCAAGCCCAGATTTCTTTCTCCCAGCACCAAAAGGAGAGAAAGTCTCTTCCCCAGTTTAGGAAGAGTAGAAGATGAAGTAACTCATTCAAAAGGGCTGTTCTGAGTGACAAATATACAACCCTTGCTTTTATAATGCATTCACAGCCCTTTGGAAATACTTAACCGCATGCAATATACAAAACCTACTTCAGAGGTTTGTGAGGTAAACACACTTCACACATTTCTAAACACTGGGAAAAAAAAAGGAAATGTATTTATTTTTCTTTAGCAGTAAGAATACACTGTAACACTATATACTTAAACATAAACCAGTTTCTCAGTACACAGTCCTCGTTATGAGTCTTCACCCTGGGTTTGGTTTGGCAGCCTCCCCAATTATTACTTCACAGATTTGAAGGCCAGAAGAAACCAGTATGACCATATAATCTGATTCCTTACATCACAGAAGGCTAAAGAACTTTACCCAACAATTTGCGTATCAAGCCCATTAACCTAGAGTTGAACTGAAAGACCATCTTTTAAGAAGCCGTCCAATTGATTTAAAGACTCCCAAGGATGGAGAAAGCTTCACTTCCTCAGCAAATCATTCCAATGTGGGTTAGTCAGCAACATCGATTAAAGCAGGTACTTTAAAACATCTTTCAGATTATTTTTACCTCTGATAAAAATTAAAAGGAAATGCAAGGGGGAAAAAAAGTGGCATTCTCCTGAAACAAGCTAAACAAAGATCCTTCTTGCAGAGGTATGACAGCAGCATTACAAATCCCACTATCAGAGTTATTTATGTGTAGCAGCTGAGGAAAGCAATACAGATTTCTGGAAAGTGATACTAAGCAGGTCTGTTTAGAATACCGTCCTTTTATCATTTGGCTTTGTACCTTCCCCTTCCTTCTGCACCACTCTGAAATTTCAGAGGAGCTGTAAATCTACTGCCTTCCACCAGTCATTATTCCTCCTTTCCAAACTGCTTATTTCATTTCAGGAATAAAAAACCCCAAAGCTCTAGCAATTTGGTCCTATGCCAATAGCTAAATTAATAGCAAAAATAACAACAGGGGCTTGTGAAACTCTGATCTTTTATAGACTTCATGAGAAAGAAAAGCCGATTTGGGGGGCCTAAAACTATATCCTGGATGGTAAATTGTATGCAAGCTTTCCACCCATGAATCAGATTTCTGGAGTTTTTTGAATCCCAATGCATAACACACTGGGTTATGTGGCAGCCTAGTAAGCTCAGTGCAAGTGGCAGGCAGATGGCCTCATGTCAGGGGATCGCGCCTTGAACAAGGGACCCTGCTCGGGGGGAGTTACTGCCCCGCTCTGCAGCCAGCAGCCTCCGGATCACGCATCCAGGCTTCACATGTGGTCACACAAGCAGGGAGAGGGTGCAGGAGGCAGAAATCAAACAAGCTGGTTTCACACCAACTGCGTGCGACACATTTGACAGGTCTGATAACTGCTGAGACACAAGCCACCCCTCCACCCAGGAGGTGAAGTGGTTACTTATGGATTTAACAGAGACACTTGCTAGATCCAGCACCGACGATAGCAGTGGAGCACTTTGGCTCTTCACAAGCTCTGCAGGAACACAGTATACCCAAGAACCCGATCAAAGACAACCATATCTCAAACAAAAGCTAAACTCGCTTCACAACAGGAGTGAGATATGGACACCAACTTAAAGCTAAGATCCCTAAACTGAATTAAGACAGTGAGGGAGTTCTGCTTTGCATATTTTAACACTGCCTAATGGAAGAGCAGGAACAGTGCCAGTTCATTTCACTCAATTTTGTCCTTGATTTAAGTAACAGGAATGTATTTTTAGTCAACAGATCAAGGTTGTCTCAGTAAGTCTGAGCCTTTCAAGCATGAGCAGTCAATCACCTCGTGGCATGGACATGGGCATTTTCCCCTACAAGGAGAAGAAAATCCATGGCAAATACAGGCACCTGCCTGTGACCACACACTGCAAGGCTATGCACACTGGAAGCCATCGCTTGAATTGCTCAACCACCTTGCTGGAGTCCGTATTAGCTATAACCACTTCCCCTTCCCAGGAACTTGGGAGGTATCATGCATACCTCAGCAAAATTCCTTGTCGGTGTGCATTACAAGCAGATACATGCAAAAATAATTTTAGAAATCCACACTCTTAAGGTACTAAGAAGTTTGATATTATAATGTCTTTATTCCCTTCAGCAGCGTTCTCAACCTGAGATCCTTGGTGGCAGGTACACAAGGGCTCTCAGGTGTCCAACACTTCTGCAGGCACCTAAACTACCCAAGTTAGGAACTTCAAAGCTTCTGCACATCTAGACTTACAGTCACCAATCACTCTCTCAAAAGAATAAAAAAAATAAAAAAGGTTGAAAGAGACCATAAAAACAAGTCTGGAATGAGTTCCCTGAAAGATTAAAATGTGAATAGGCTCTGGCTTTAAGAGACAAGAAGAAATGATCAGAACAGGATCAGGGAAAAAAAGAACAATAAAGGAAAGGTAAATTTCTATACTCCTTTAATAGCACAAGTATGACATAATGGTTGAAACCTCAAGGCAGATGAGAAAAAACAATTTTACTCAATATGCAACTAACCTGTTTAGTTTACTGTTATAAATTACCACTAAGCATCAGCACAACATTAATCAAGACCAACCTCGCACAAATCACATGACTCCAGAAGATGTTTCTTAATTAAGGTGTTAATGAGCCCGATAATGAAGTGTGAAGAGTCAGCAGAAGTGGGTGGGTTGGCAGGAGCTAAACCTGCCCCACAAACAACAGCCCAAAAAGCTAAAAGCTGAAAGAGGGGGCAGCAAACTTACAGGTGGAGGGAGCGGACGCTGGAAGCAGCAGGTCCCAGGGAGGGAATGGCGGTCAGCTCGTTGTTGTTCAGTCGCCTGCAACACACAGAAATTAGTTGTTGAAGCAAACAGCCTACAACCGAGTGTGCAGGAGCAGGGGATGGCCACGGCGCTTCCTTATTCCCCCTGACTCTTTGGGAACACTGACATGTTGGCAGAGGCCTCCATCTCAAGGGGTTTGCCTGAGTCCAAGTCCCGCTTTATCCTCCCAGCCCAACCCTTTAATAAATGAGAGCCACCATAACTGGTCCCACGGTATCTATTTTTATAAAAGCAAGGCTTTTTTTTTTCCTTCCCACCCATTCCCTTAAGTGAAGCCAAGCGCCACTGAGGAAGGCACTGTGCCACAGCCCTCCATTGATCGGCCTGAGTTTCCACAGGGAGCTGAGCCTGAGAGAGGAGACTGTTGGCACCCACGGCATGAGGCAGCCGGGTCCCACCGCCTCAGGACAATGAATTTATCTCCCTCCCCAAGCCCCAGCTCACCCCTCCATGCCAGGCCAGGGCGCTGGGCCATGGCGGTGGGGAATGGCGGCCTCAGGCCTCCTCTCCACACCAGGCCAAGCTCTGGAAATCCCATAAAGGGCAGCCCCGTGAAGCCAGCAACACACACAAGACACACACAAATGGCACTGGGCACAGTAATGCCACCAAAACCAGGTAACCTGCTCCAGCTGGACGGCTGGGGAGCACCATGCAGCCCCCCAGGACTAATGTCAATTGCAGACAGGGCCCCGCTCCTGGAAACGCTGGTACAAAAACGTCCCCCCTCAATGGCCCAATGTTTGAAGTGTTTTTCTGACTGAAAACAGATCCTTGCCACGTGACCGGCTCTTCCTTGGTTTAAAGAGCCCTTGTTTGTATGGTGAATTAGTCAATTAATTACTGTAACAGTCGCTTGTCTGGCTGCTTGAAAATTACCTAATTTCTTAGCCATCTTGCCCGCTCCCCCACCGCCGCATGCTGAAGCCATTAAAGCCGAGCGGGGCAGCACACGGCGGCTGCCCAGGACCCCCAGCCGCCTCCGATGGGCTGTCGCTGGAGGCAGAGCCTCGCTGGGTCTCTCCCCGCTGCCTCCTGTTCCAACTGTTCCCCTCCTGCGTCTTGAAAAAAATCACAACTCGGGTGCGAGAAGCAGAGCATCCTGCAGCAGGCAGGGGAGCACGGCACAGCTGAGCTGTGCTGAGCCTTGGGCATGAGTTGGGGCAATCCTAAATTACAGTGGTGGGGTTTCCCTCCCCCCCCCCCCCCCATCCCTTTAAAACTATTTTTGGCATGTGGGAAGAGAACAGCAATCCATCCATCCATCTATCCCAGACCATCCTTCTGATTCCTCCGAGAGCAGGCAAGATATTTGATTTCACGAGGAGTTCCAGGCACTGCTGGGATAAAAGCTTTCCTCAGCCTCAGCTCTGCCTCCGACATTATACCCGTACCTTAAAATGTAAGGGGAAAAAGTGCCAGACGCATTGCAATTCAGCAAGGAGCTCCACTTTGCAACTAAAAGCTCATTGTTGTTCATGTTATAGCAAAGTCTAGAGCTTTCAAAGGTACAAAGCAAGCTGGAAAGAGCATTAAAATGCTTATATTTGTGCCATGTTTTTATTAACATCCAACTGAGCATCTTTTGGAAAGGCACAGGAGAAGGAGGATAATTAGGCCCACCCTCCGCTAGCCTGAGTCAGCTCTGGTTAAGCAGCTCTGACACCGACCGGCGTCAACCAAGTGGTCAAAACCTTCTCTGACATAAGTGTGATTTTCATATATCAGCCTCTGTCAGGTCAGAAGTGGTTCTCCCACCTCATTTGCTCTCTCGGCTCACAGACACCAGTTGCTTACGCAGAGCAGACAGCCAAGCTCAGTATCTGCCTGGGATTTCCCTCTTCATCTTCCCCTTCCCCCATGTAAAGGAATAAAAAAAAAGAGAAAATAGCAAAAAGAACCACCCCAAAATAGAACAGCCAGGCTCAACAAATTTAAACTTTCAGTCTCCTTTCTCCTCCCCAGCCCTCCCCGCTTTTGACAACACAAACCTGCTGCCTCGGGATGCGAAGGCAGAGGAGGAGGGGGGCCACCCGTATAAAATATTTACAGTCCAGTTGCCAGGCTGGTGTCAAGCTGAAATGGAGCCGGCTCAAAAATAGCACAGCTCTCCAGAGCTTTCAGTGAAAGGCACTTTAGAAAATAAAAGGTGAGTTGTTTGGAGAGGAATTTTAGCACAGTTACTACTTCTTTGTTACAACCGAGCTTGGAAAACCTGAGAGCCATGCAACCATCACTTTCATGGATCCCATGATCCATACGACCTGAGGAAACCCCAGAAAGGACCACAGAGCCTACCCCACAGCTGCATCTTCCATTCTACCCTTTCAACCAAGGTATGAGGATGGAGGGACCCCAGAGGGAGCCACCAAAGGGGATGAGAGAAGACATAGGTGTCCAGAAGGAGGAAAGCAAATGTCACACTCAAGCCCCTTCCACCTGAGCCTTCATCAGCACAAAGTTACTTATTTCAGAGCATGTGGGATCATGGGGTTTCATATCACTTTGAGCTACTAAATTTCATCCCACACAGTTTTTAACTTTTCAAGGTAAAAAAAAAAAGCTTCTTAGAAAAAAAACCACAAACAACTGCCTAAACCCAGGGAAAAGGAAAAAATGTAAGATAAATACAGCTATTACCTTATTACCATCTTAGTAAAGCAAAACAGAGCATCCAAGATAAGCTATTAAGTTTAAATCTTTTGGTTTACAGAGATTTTCTTAAAATTAAGGGGGGAAAAGAAAAAAACGGTTTTCACGATATATCACATTAATTATTCACATACAGAGACACAAACACAGAGCTCTGAGCCTCATCCGTAACGCCCAGGAACCACAGGCACCGTGTTCGAAGCATCATGGGAGGTTTCAGGTCTTATCAATGCATCTATTATTTGGGGCAATCTCTTTCCCTGAGGGTGCCTTGGTTTGCCCAGCACAGCGCGTACAGCAAAACACTGACTTACTCTCAAGACATGCCACAGCATGATGCTTATTTCATGAATGTTTGCAAAGTGCTTAAAAAAAAAAAACCAACAAAAAAAAAAAAACACCCAACCTCAGAATGGAGATGCTCTGGCAGTACAGATGTGGTTCTCTTTGTGAAATGCAGTTTATTTCAGTGGTCTGTGGTTTAGCTGTTATTCAAAAGCAACCAAGATTGGTAGATAGGGCTTTTAATAGAGCTTCTCCCCTCACACTTTCCAGAGCCTGCCTTCCAGGCTCTGCTCCAGACCTCTGCCTCCCTTCCAGTCTCCCATTTCTGACTGCTCCCTTTCCCTCCTACTCACTCCTCCGCTCTCCCCTTTTTCCCCAACCCTGCCTTTCTGACACAGCAAGCAGCTCTTATCTGCACCATTATTCACGGGCTGCATTACTTACCTCCCCCGAACCCCGGTATCTTTTTTTTTTTTAGCAGCTGATTTGTTCAGTGCAGGGCTCATCCTGCTCTCCACCCATGCAGCACTTCGCACAAGGGAGCTCCCTACCTCAGGAATCAGAAGCCACACGCATTTCCCAGCCCCACGCTCCCTGAAGTCACATGCCTTCAGGCACTTCCACAAATAAAAGCCATTGCTAAGCCACAATCATGTTAAGATAATTCTGAAGTCTCATGGGATCAGGCCAGTGATTCTCTTCTTAAGCACAGAGTAATTTAAGGCTTTCCATGGTTTAAAGAAAAGTTGAGGAAACGGATCCTGTAGGCAGCATTTTGCTCACCTGCATCACTTTCTCTCCCCTCCCTGACTGCGCTGTAGGATGATTATGGGTGAATTGTTTGCAGTCCCTCCTGATGCATATTCCTCACTTAATCAGGATCCCTAGCAAGTCCCTGCTGTTAGTATAAGCAGGGGAGCCAGGGGCACTCAGGCAGGGCAGAGATGGAACACTAATCCCCACGGTCCAATCCTGCAGACATCAGTCAGGCAGAACTCCCACTTGCAGCAGACTGGTTTGCCTATTTCAGAATCACAGGATCTGGCCCCTCCACAAGTCCCAGAGCCAACACTTAATGAAAACAGACAGGGGACAAGAGAAAATGCACGATGCACACAGAGCGCAGTATTGTTTCTGAAAGGAAATGTTTTCTCAGTTTCCCATGAGGCATCAGTAGCTCTTCAAACAGAGCCCAAACCTCAAGTATGCCAGCGATTCAACATTCAAATGCAAGCTCATTACCTCAACCCACCGCTTGCAATTTCAGTCACTTTCGTTTTTCAAAACCCAAAAATCAGAGCTCCAGGAATCACTGTGAATAGCTGACAAGCACAGCTCCTCTGCGAGCCTAACTGCTGAGCATTTACACAGATCAGGAGCTAGGAAATCCCGCTATTCCCCAAACAAGGTTTTCCTTTACCAGCAAGGGGGGTCTGGCACAACCACTCAGACCTTCACCAGCTCCTTCTCTTCCCCCACCAAAGCAGAAGACGGCTCTGCTGGTTTAGGCTCTCCTAGCAGACTTCAAACAGAATTTGTTCTGGTTCCAAAAGGAGCACAAACGTCTGAGAGGAGAAGACACAGTTAAGTGCTTTGTTATCCACTACACTACACCTTTGTTTCCTGGGAGATTTGGGTTAGGTTGGCATCAGGTATCACCATCCCAGCTGTTCTGCCTTGCTTCAGGGTTATCCTTTCAGCAAGGAGCTCTGTGTGTATGTTCAGGTGTGTTAGCTGAACTGTTCCCTCAGAGCATTGCACAAGACCAAGGGAGGCAAACTCCAATGATTTCCAATAACAGCTACGCTGTTTTAATTGGGATGTTGTGTTCTGCTAATTGATTAGTTTAAAAAAAACATCACAGGTACAATATGGAGAAAAAAACCTCCACACGAAGTCAAATCAGCTCATTCAAGTTAGTTAAAGGAAGGTACTATCTTAGGAAACTGTATACAATTTCCTCCTGGCCCACAAGCTGCCCTGGCAAAATACAATTAAAACCTCTGAAGGAATACTTACACTTCCTGCAGGTTCGAAAGCCCTGCAAAGGCAGAAGGATCAATCTCCGTCAACTTGTTGTAGCTCAGGTTTCTGTTAAAATAAAAGACAGTGGGATCAGCACACTGCAGTTACCGTGCTCAGCAAAACAGTCATCTTAATTATTGTGGATTGCACTGGGAGGGTGGGTTTGTTTTTAGCAAGAGCACTTAAACATGGCAGAGCAGCACTTTTCTGCTGAATACAGGAGTGAGTTTAGTCCTGTGATCAAAACGTTATCTAGCTCTCCCTAAGCTTTTTCCTCTTTTGCATCAGTGTGGTTTTAATTTGTCTTTGTATTACACAATTACATTTATTATTCTTCTATTGGTTATTCACAACCACAAAACCAATCACAGATGAATAGGATATTTCCTGACAAATTAAAGTCTGAACTGAAACAATCAACAAACCTTCTGCTCAATATTTTATAGCTATATTCACACAGGGTATTTTTTATGTTTTGTACATACCTGTGTATACAGTGGTCTACACACATATGTATGTGCACTTACTATGTGTAAACATAAAATATATTCTATATTTTCTAACAAAGTATTATTAACATATCACTAAATGTTTTCTTTGAATCGGCAATTAAAGCTTTCAGCCAGTCATGCAGTAGTACATGCCTTGGTCCTCAACAACCCTAACCAACGCGTTCCAACTGCCTGACAGTCCCAATCTAGATCACGTTATAGCGCTTCACTGATGGATGGCAAATAGGTTGTGCTGTATTATCTGAAAACAGCCCAGTGGGAGAGCAGACCTGCCTTATGGGATGCCCCTGTTTGGAAATACAGCCAGAGCTCAACGTGCTCCTGGAAGGGACAGACTGCGAGGACTGCTGGGGACAGCAAACAGACAAAATAATGCAAATAAAGTACCGACTCTGAAAACCACAAGCAAGTGCTTTGCCATGCTCTGCTGTAGCATCATTCCATGCAACAGCAGAGTCTCCCCTCTGAGATATGCACTATCAGCACACCGCACACAACAGGTCAAACCTGTAGCTAGGGACTTACCAGGAGAGCACAGATCAATTAAGACCAAGTGACTAATGATGCGGAAATTAACAAGTGGCTTAATTAACGTGATGTATGCAGTGCTGGCATGTTCTTGTGAGCGTGTAGTCTAAAGAGGGAGGAGGCAAATTGATGGGCGGTAGCAAGAAATGCAACCACAAGTGGTTGCAAGGAAATTGTGAGGGGGACCTACTTTAATTTTCCCTGCTCCACACCCTGCTCTAGGATATTATCCTGGGTAAAATTCAACCCTCATCTCCTCTACAGGGAGGTTACACCCTCTTACTGCACCTCTGAACATGACCCAAAAGATTCATGGCCTGATTTTAGATAAGCCCTCAAACATTCAGCTGCTTATTCAAACCACCAAGCCAGTCTGACTAGAAAACTGGCCAATCTTCCCTGTTTTGTGTATCTTCTTTGTTTTAAAGCTCTGCCCACAGAACCCAAGAAGGTCTGGAGCCCGAACAGGTAAACAGGATCTAAGTCACCGAGACTCCTACTGAACTTTTACCCAGGTTACGTGACCCAAGAGCTGAGGGACACCAAAAAGGGCAGCTGCCAGAAGAGCATAGACAGAGACCTCCTGGTTTAATTGCTCCTGTTCGCCGATTGCACTTGGTGGCAATGCAAAGAGGAATCCAGGCCCACAGCAACGCTTACTAACACCAAGACTTGAAGGACAACAAAGTTCACCAACCTTGCATGGTTGGAAGTGATAAATACCTCTTTTTGAGCTAAAAAGCAATTACTGATGACTTGCCCTCCTACGACGCATTTATGGGAAGTCCTCAAAGCATTCCCCCGCACACAGGAACCATTCGATAGTTCTCATGCACACACGGCTCTCCATCATTTCAGAGCAGCCAGCTCTGAAGACGGTTCCTTGCATCTTGCCTGAAATGTTCAATTTTTTGCCAATACCTACTGTGAAACAAGGCTCTACAAATCAACAGCATAAGCTGGCTCTTAACAGGATCTAGACCTGAAGCTGCATAGGAGTGTAAAACCTAACCAAGCATCTAGTTTTAAAATATGCTGTCCTGTAAGCCCCTACTGTCTTTTAAAACACTCAGGAGACCTTTAAATCAATACCAGCCTACAGCAGATATCCATTTCACTGTGAACTCAAAGGCATTTATCTAAATAAAAGTCAAACTGCAGTTTAAACTCAGAGTGCGTTTGAAAGCCAAGTCCATATTCATAGCACAATTACGAATTAAAGTGCAATTTGCCCACAGATTACATTACTACTTTTTTTTTTTTTTTTTTTAAACCACACAGCAAAATCAGGTTGGAGCTTGTCCCTGCCTGATGTACAGGCAAAAAGAGAAAATACAACAGGTAATGTCCTATAGGCTCAACACAATAAAGATAAAGCTGACACAGAAATGCTCGTGACAAACTGAGGGGGAAATACAACCACGGTCATGACCGTGCACGAATCCATCTGTTTTAATGTATTTCTATGCCTTCTATTGCTGCAAATCTTTGCATTTCTTAAGGTAACCTACTTATCCTCAAAACATTCCTCTGCAATAGGCTAAGAGGCCATTTTATGAACCGAGCACTGAGAATCACAGGCATCAAACTGATCATCCCTACACCTGTCAAAGGGAACAGATCCCTGGCTTAGCCCATGCTCAAGCACTGAGTGATGCTGATGTGAACTTCGGAAGTTCGAAAGTGGAAAAAACCAAAGTGCTTCATAAATTAAAGGATTTCATGGTTTAACATCACCCAAGGTGACTTTCTGATTGTTGCTACAGCCATTGGAGAAGTCTGAACATCAAAGGCATTGAACAAGTAGCTGGCTCTTCAACCATATTTTGCTTGCTCCAGCAACAGAAAGACTTTCCAACGGCTGCTGCAGAAATACAGGTGAACCTCACCTTCTTTGTATGCCAAAGTCTTCAGTCCTCCCCACGGTACCCACTCCAGCTGCCAGCTATCCACACCAAACACACAACACACTGTTCAAAAGCCACTGGGGAAACGAAAGCTAGAAATACAGGGTCAGTGCAAAATAAACAGGAGGCTTGAAATTAAATAGATACACCAAAATAAACAGTTTACTCAATTTTTGAGACTAGCTGTATTTTAACTTACATTAAAATGCCCAGGAATTTCTAGCCTGAAGCATTAGCAATCAAAGGACGTGTTTCCCGGAACGCAGATCCCCTCACTAGACAGTACTTGGCATGCTAGTCACGGCATGCAAATGGGAGAAAGAATTAACGAGTTCCAATAGATAGATCATTGGGACCGGGAGTCAGGAAACCTCCATCTATTCCCGGCTCTCTTAATCTCCTGCTGGGTGACCGGGTCATGTCACATCACCTCTCCAGAGCTTTTGTTTCCACAGCCACCCTTTGTCTGTCTCGTCTATTTAGACTGTAAATAAAATTGAGGTAGGTATTGTCTCGGTTTAGCCCAATGCTGATGAAATGAGGCCTCAATCTTGGTTGGGCTCCAGTAATGCAAATAAAGAAGGGAACTCAAAAACTTGAGGTCATGGGTGCATATGACACTCCCCCACCACAAAGCATGGATCCCAAACATACGGCAGTGCATGAAGCGCTGCACGGGCTGTAACATCCCCATCAGCTCAGCCTCTCCAGGCCAAGCAGACCAGCAATGAAGGCTGGTTGGAGATGCCAAGCTTGGGGGAACAACTGTCCCATCACTGAAAACTGCAATGTTTCTGCTCTCCCATAGCACAGAATGTGTTCCTTCTTCAAGAGCCCCTTGGTCTGATGCCATGAAGTGGTGCAGCGGCTCACTGAGCAAATGTTTCTGCCATTATTATTCTAAAATGTCTTCTTCAAAGAAGACAAAGCCCTCAAAGAAGCCCTCAAAACCCCAAACCCTATCCTTTACCAAATCAGCACTCCCCTAAACCATCTGAGCTATCTCAGGTGCGGGGCACCTCTTCAAAGTGGCAGCTTATAAAGTATCATCTACAGTGTTTGATGCCACTCCAAAGAGACCAATGTCCTTCATGCGTGGTCAGCCCATTTCCTGGCACCTGCATCTACATATGGGTATAGCCGAGTCCAAGTGTGGGCATACCCACGGCAGAATCAGACTGCCCAGTGTCCTGCCTGCTTCTCTCCATGGGTACATGTTTCTGTTGAATTACTCATGGGAGGATATTTTGATCCCTCCAAGGCAACTGTGGAAAGAAAACAGAATTCAACAGACAACCAACATAAATCCTGGACAAGAGCCTGGGCTGCAAGTTCAGGGAAGCATCCTACAAAGGTCAGAAGCTTCTACAGATGGCAGAGAAGACAGAGCAGAGCCAACATCTTGAGCGGCCTCTAACATTCAGATTGTTTTTTCCCTGGTGAATAGCAGCTGGTCTGAGGTTTATAGGTTTTTTTAAAAAACTGCATTTTGACTTAATGGCATGAGAAGTGCTCTGCACATTATTTATCCATTGCATACTTCAAGTCTTCTTTGTATTGGCTAATCCAACAATGCAGGGTTTTTGCAACTACTAAGATGCCCATGATCGGGAACAGAGAGCCTGTTAAATCAATATGGGAAGGGCCTTGTTCTATCTATTCATCCATTCCAGCCTCTAAATAAGAAAGCAGTGTTTGCCTTTAGTTAGCATTGTGAAAGTGGCACTGTGGATCACTGAACACTGCAGAGACTGAAAGGAAAGCCTTGTTAAATAACCAGGTATGTAGCCTGCCTTGAAACCACCTCCCCAAAGTAATAATGCTGTCACATAAGGAGTCCTGCTTGCCAGCCAGGAGAGATCAGTCAGCTCTCTGAACCACGAGATGCCAATCGTGCCTCCTTGGGCAAGGTGTGGGGTAGACCTGAAGTTCATGTAGAAGTTTTGGCTCTGCTTTGGAGACTTGGCCAGTGTGGAGAAAAGCCACCTCTCTTTTGAAAAAAAGGTGCCTGGCTGGCTCGCCAGACAAAGGAATAGAGACATATGTGGCTCCTGGTCTCTGCTCACCATGATGGTGGCTGAATTCTGTTCAGCAAGGTGAAGGTTTCCGACCCTTACATCAAAACCATTTATCTGTCAGTGTGGAAGATTATGTCAAAAGCATTTCTGCACCTTTTGATGACAGGCATTGGAGAAAAGGAGGACAGCTCGAAGTTCTGCCACTGCCAACTGAGTCTTTCATTAAACACTTTGTCAACCATTGTCATAACACAACTTTTCACTGCTCTTGCACAAAAGCAAGCTGTGGGCCCGGAACAATCGAGCCCTGTAATAGAAATTCCTCTGGCTAATCTGTCGAAAGATAGCTGCCTAGTCCACAGCTTACTGAATAGGCACCATCCTCTTCCCACATGTTTGTAGATGGCTTTACAGCGCTGGAATGGAGGCCCCATGCACACTTGATTGGGTATGAAAAGCATGGCTGCAGCTGAATTAGCTAGGGGATGGGGGCCAGGGGAACAGGAGAGGGAACACATTGCCCATCCTAAAAGTACACAGCTGTGCAGAGAAGAAAGCACACTCAAATTTATCCTTTAAACGAGCTTGTGAGCTCCCAGAGAGATGGCAGAGTCCTCATAAGCAGTGACATTCAAGGCTTAACATTGAAGCACAAAGCAATCAAAGCGAATGCGAGGATTTAGGTGGTTGTATGGACTGTAGGGACAGAAAGAAGCCGCTTTAGTCCATTTATTTCTTCTCATGTGCAGGACAAGTCCAAAATCTACTCCCATGAGACAAGAGCAGACAAATAGCTACTGCAGCCAGTGCCAGCTACCCACAGCTGCACTGCACAGCAACACCTTCCCTTAAATGGGATTTTTCCAGTTCCCCCTAAAACGAACGGCCACTAAATGGAGTTGCATAAGCTACCACAGTGATGCGAGTCAGAAGGAGCTTTCACATACTAGACATGTAGTCCTTCATTACCTTCTGGAGGATTTCTCGCAGGTTCCTTTGAAGTGGCTGATGCACTGCCAGCAGCCCAAGTCTGGACTTGGGAAAATCACTCACCCAACCCACCACAGCCACTCCCGGGTTTCCTTTGAATCTGCTTGCAAAACTGATAGAAAACTACAGATTCTTATTCCCCCTCAGCTCCCTCATCACCCTCACCTCTATTCCACTGCTCCCAAAACTCAGCCTAACAGCCCTATGGTCAGGAAGGACAAGGAACTGAAATACATCTTTGCTGAAGGATGCACTGAAGGACTCTGCACCCACGCTATGTCTTGCGGTTCACCCAGCCTCAAGTGGGAGCCCCCACGCTGCTGGGCAATACTGGGACTGCCCGACCGGGCTGCACAGCCTCTGGGATGCTCACATTTCTGGGGTGCCCATGGCTACATTAAGCAGCCCTCGTGATTTCTTTTGCAGCATACCCCAGGGAGCTCTGCCTGCCTGTGCAATGCACCAGCGTACAGGAGAAAGGACAGAGGTGTCCCACACCAAGCATCAGCAAGAGTTACCTCCTAAAAGAGGTAAGAGCAACAAAACACAGGGCACCAGAAGCAAATGTCCTGCCTTGCTGCTGTGAATGCTTTGGGGAGAAGGGGACTCTGCAGGACATGGGAAGGACAAGCAGCACCCATGTGGGTGAAGCTGTGCCCCATCACTGAGAGGTCCTGTTAGCAGCTAAGCCAATGTGTTCACTCAGGCTTTACTTATGCCCTAGCTCAAATTAGCAGCAGCAGCATCATATTAGCTTGGGTTAATAGCCTGCTCATATAAGGGGCTTTATGTGCAGAAGGGAGTCAACTTAAGGGCAACCCTCAAGCCATAATATGAGCTAATTTGACAGTGAAGACAAACTTTGAGAGGTCATCCAGACACCAAGAAAAATGCACCATGAATCACTCTCAGTCATGACCAACACCACTGTCTAAAGGAAATTCCTGTAGCATGATCCCCAAAGAATCAATACCGCACCGATTCCAGCAGATGCATGCAGTCATTAATGCAAAGAATACTAATTAAAACCACATCACTGAGAAGCATTGTGCCGGACTACAATTTAAGTTAGCACGTGGTTGATATGGTTGGAGGAATGAGGGAATTATCTTATCTTCAAGTAACGTTCCGGGACACATTTACAGCCCTGGCCCTTGCTCCTGCCCGGCCACTCTGTGCTCACAACTGTTCCTGCTCACAAGGGCGCAGAGATCACACATCTGGCACGTGTACGAGCCTGGTAAGCCACCACCAGAGCCGGTCTGCTCACATGAGGCTGCAAATACAAATATCTCTGTCATCGGTGGCCGAGGAAGGGCAGAGAAGCCCTTTGCAGGAGCGTTGGGTAACGCTGCACTGCTGCTGGGGCTTCTACATCTCCTACAACAAGGAACATTTACCAGTTTGTCTCTTCAAAGAGGGCAGTGTCAGGTTATTTCAGGCCCTGTTTGGTTTACACAAATGTGTTTTAACAAAACCTAGGATCCCATTTTCTCCTATTTTAATAACTTTAGCAAAACAAAAGTGAAGTTCTTTCCTGCCTTTTTTTTTTTTTATTTTATTTTGCTTGGAAGACCATCTCCAAACACCCCAAATGTTTTAAGTTGGTTTGTTTGGTTGGTTTTAGTTAATTATTTTTTTTTAAAAGATCTTTAAAGAAAGATTAGCTTCCACTTAATGTACATAATCACACACATATGCAAATACACCACAATGTATGTGCAAAGCACTTGGGTAACTCAGGTGCTTATGGACCCCTTGCTATGTCTCTGCGGCATCAGGAGATGTGAGGATACTCATTTCATCAGGGCTTGATCCTGGTCCACTCAACAAGAGTTTTTTCAATATTGCAACTGCTCCATGCTCCAAAAAACACAAAAGTAAAGTGAGATTTCAAGAAGTGAAGCAGTTTGAAAGTCATCCAGTGGCCTCCTCAGCAGCAGGGAGAGGACTGTGAGCCCTCGGTCTCTAGAATGATACACCAGCCCCAGCAGCGGTCCTGTGGCTGGGGACACACGGAGCCTGCCCCGGCAGCCAGCAGGGACCTGAACCAACGGAAGACGGCAGGACGAAGCAAGCATGAACGACAAGGTATTCAACAACGCTTTCTCTGCTTCTGAAAAAAAAAAAAAAAAAACAAAAAACCAAACCAAACCCAAAACACTCGCAGCAGCCACATTGCCCGCAGTTACTGCGCTACAAACCCTCCCATTAGCATTGCATGTTCCTCTGCTCCTAATAAGACAGCCCAGTCAAAGGGAGTATTGTATACAGGGAACGGGATGCTGCAAGGGTTAGAGCAGGCAGTATTTAATTGCAGCAATTTTTCCACTTTATTCGCTGCTTCTATTAAGTTGCACTGCCTGAAGGAGACTGATCCTCTCCAAAACACACCGAGCCATCAGCTGCAAGGATTGCCTCAAAGCAAAAACACATTTCAAAGGGGGCACGGACATCTAAATATAAAAGCCTGTATTTAATTTAACATAAAGTAATCCTGGTTTGCCACCTGTGACAGGTAAGGACTTGGAAGGAAAAGCAGGATGTGGAAGTTTTTTTTTTTAACCCACAAATAAAACTCCACCCTTCATCTGCCCAAACACCCATAGGGTTTGTTCTGGCTTTATTGTTTTTAATTAAAAGTGCTACCTACTGTCATGAGAAAGACATACCCTAAAACCAAAACCCTGCAAGTTGTTTGCTCCACTGCATAAGAGCAAACTCACCCTTCTTTTAATTTGATGGCAAACGTCTTTCTCAGCGATTTTGCCTCCACAAGGCAACGCACAGCGTCTGAAACCACTGAAGCGAGGGCTGGAGGCCCAGTTCATAAACAAAATACCCATGAAACAAATTGCTCCTGCTTCCATCACCACTGCATTTCTTTGGTAAATCAATAAAGGCCATGACTTCTTTACTAACATTTTCAATTAAGGTTCCCCACTGTGTATTCAACGTACTAAACCAATTTATTGAGGATTAACAACTATATAATTTACTATACGTGTCTACCTTAGAACAACTGCTAAGCCTCCATTAACCGATAACAAGAGCTGCATTGATAAATCAGCACTAAGCTCTATTTACAGTTTCAAAAACTGCTACTTCTGCAAAGCAAATATTTTCATCTGAAAGTTGTGCAGTTTTTCACACAAGTACTCGCAGCAGATAAACCATGTTAAACCTCTGGCTTTTTCAAATGCTTGGAAAGACCCACAGCAATACGTTCAACTGCTGGCAACCTCACCCTCCCACCACATGACTTTGCAAAATCCAGCTGTGGGTTACAGGTCAAGTGCGGTTGGAAAAGAGGGATAATTCAGAAACTCCCCAAACACTGTTCAGAAGTTTCCACAGTTTAAGAAAACATCCGAGATCAACAATCATTCAATAATATCCAATAACCCATATTTTTAAGATACTTTTTCTCCTAAAACACGTAATTGTGATGCGCGCTGCTCTCTTCGGGGACGCAAGTGGTTTCAATCATGATTTCTGGTAAGCTCAGAGTGCTTAACTACCCGAGAAGACATTTTTCCAGCGCTCCAACACCACATTTGACTTATCAAAAACATTAATCCAGTAAATACATCACCGGGCACAGCTCTCACAGTGGCACTGATCAGCTGCACCACGTTCACGGGCGTACACTGGAAGGGAGAGCACCAAACCCTGATGCTGAAGTTTTGGCACACATCCGGCACCATCCCTCTGCAGAACCAGTGGAAACTGGGGCTCGGCCATCCCTGGTCCAGGGACAACACGGGTCACGGCACTGTCCAGCCGCTGCGGAGTGGAGCCCGGTCAATCATTAATGGCAGGGAAAGGGCAGGCTACCCCCGCCCGCGGTGTTTGCTCAGCGCTTCATTCTCTCCTAGTTCTTCTTATTAATAGTTAATCAGGCAGGACCGATCTTCCCCCAAAAAACCAGCTCGCTTGGAAGCAGCACAAAGGAGTATTTGTGTGCTGGTTAAAACTAGTCAGGCAAAGAGTTGGGGGGGGGAAAGTCTTAGCATGCAGATTTTGCCTGTTGCTTTTGCCTCTCCTGCACTTGACACTGCTTTTTAACACTGCAAAGAGGGGCTGCATCTCCTCCCACCCTCATACAGCAGAACGCTGCAAAAACAGAGGCATTTCCCAGAAAGAACCCCTGTTCTCCCATTCTCCATCAGCCCAGGCTGGCCACCCTACACCACTGTTCCACTGGTGGCTGCTCTTCATCAGCCACCCAGTATATCCGCTGTGCCATCATCTGAGAAAAAATCCCAGGAGATCTGTTGGCTTGAAGGTCTCTCATTAGATGTGCTGCAGAGTTTAACAAGCTCAGTGCCCAGAGCCAAAGCAGCCACCTTGGCTGTACCTCCCAGAATAGAGGCAGTGGCCACCCCTCCTGGCTCCGCTCCCCTCTTCCCACCTGGTGGCAATAACCCTGGTCTCACAAAACACCTAGACAACACTGCAGCTTTCTACAATGGAAGTAAACCCCTTTCGGATCCTA
Organism: Numenius arquata; assembly: GCF_964106895.1. Taxonomy (NCBI): domain Eukaryota; kingdom Metazoa; phylum Chordata; class Aves; order Charadriiformes; family Scolopacidae; genus Numenius; species Numenius arquata. Next base: position 6,990,757 of record NC_133583.1, on the reverse strand, counting down.
GGAGCAGTCCAAGTGGAATTACAACATTGGCTTCAAACTGGAAAAGGGTAGATTCAGATTAGATTTCCACTATGGGAGTGGTGAGACTGGCCCAGGCTGCCCAGAGAAGCTGCGGATGTCCCATCCCTGGAAGCGTTCGAGGCCAGCCTGGATGAGGCTTTGAGCAACCTGGTCTAGTGGGACCCTGCCCGTGGAAGAGGGTTGGGAACTAGGTGATTTTTAAAGTCCCTTCCAAACCAAACCATTCTACGATTCTATGACTCCTCGCTATTCCCACCATAAACTTACTCGGTTTAAAATCCACCCAAGCAAGGACATTCCCCACCCTTTTCAATACCATGGATCAAAATGACAACACTGACGGAATCCAAAGATCTTGTGCCTGGACAGGAATGATGTTTATAACCTTAAAACATCAGCTAAAGGACTGGTTACCTATGGGGCAGTCAGCAGCTGGCAGCACTGTATGTTGCAGGGCCAGCCCTAATCCCCTGAAGGTGTGAAAAAAAAAAAAAACCAACACACATCTTTCCCTTTTCAGTTTAAAAATAGTTTTTCCTTTGTAATAAAGAATGGCATTTTAAAGGGCAAAACATGCACATTTTAAGCTAAAAAAAAAAACACCTAAACTGGCCATCCTGGCTGGAGGTGTGTGGTTTACACAAGCATCCACCCTCTCTCGAGTAATCAATGTCCAATCATAATGCACTTTCATTCCAAGCACTTTTGTATTGCCAATAAAGCACCAAGCAATTTAATGGATTTCTAACCCCAAATTGAAAGCTGTACTGCATCCAACTGACTCAATTTGTTCAGTCTTAGAGGAAGCCCTGGAACAAAATGCTAGAAATAAAACCACATGCACTGATAACATTACAGAAATAGATACACCAAGAAGCAAATGTTCTGTCCCTTTATTCTATCTGACCTCCAACCCGTTTTAATTGACCTTCAAGATGGAAAGGCTGCATTTTAAAGAAACCATTTCCACCTAGATCAAGAGAAATAAAAGCCAAGCTATATATAATGCATTTGCTGCAAAACAAGGCAAATAAATCTACCATGAAACTACCTTTCACTTGACAATGAAAAGCCAGAAGAGACTTTCAAGTTAATTTACTCCATATTTTAAGTCCTAAGCAGAGCTATTCTCCCCGATAAACTTCCTTCCCTGCACACAGCCTGAAAACAGCAGAGATGGCTTCCTCTACCCTCACCTTATCACAGACTAGAGCACTTAATGACAGACAGCTGTATTATCACCTCTGATAGCCAGGGGTTGAAACAGCATAGAGGCAACAGTGTGATGCAAAAACTTCCAAATTGTGGTCCACAGTGGCAGGTCAAAGACCATTTGACATGGTAGAGTGACATTCCTCCACGAGATGGTCTTTATTTTACAATATGCTATAGAACACTATACTCCTGCCCCAGAGTTAAGAGCAGGGTCATCTATCAGAAGAAGCTTTCATACTTTCTTGGCGTAACTCCTGCACTGGTGTTTACTGGTGGGACAGCAACAGGATACCTGCAAGGCAGCAAGGGGGAGCCTGTATCTGTTGCTGCTTTCCAGTCACTAACTTTGTCATCACATGCCAGTCTTCATATACCTAGTACACATCAGAATGGCACAAATAAGAACATATTCTCAGTTAAGTTACACATGTACATATGAATTTCACTATGTGAATTTACAGATACATATACAGCCATACACACACAAACATGTACACATGAGGCAATACCACTGTGGTGATGTATACAGGGAGAAAGGCTTTATAAGGAGAGTTTGGGACAACTGTACAGCTTATGACCAAGTTGTGAAGAACACTAGTAAAAATCTTTATTACACTCTGCCCCAGCATACAATGCCACATCTTTTACAGAAGCACTATTTAAAAAAAAAAGTTTGAGAGCTTTGCAGTTTTTATTGGTGCTATTTTTCAACTCCTTCCACTTACAAAGCCAGATTTCTTTATTAATGCAACTCAAACTGTGAAAGACTAAGAGAGAAGAAAAGTTACAGCTAATTTTAGAAAGTTCTTCAAATGAGCTTGCTCTTCCTGAAGTCTGATATCTCAGGACTTCCCAAGATGAAAAGACAGCCCCTGTTTCCAGTGCCTGCGGCTTTTTGTTCTTCAGGTCTCTCAACCTTTCAGGAGCCCTGGGCAAATGGGGCTGTGGGCGAAGCAAAGATGAAGCAGCCAGTTAGTAAGCCCACACTTGCTTCTCTCCACACTCCTGGTTGGGGCACTTGAGCTAAGCTCAAACCCTGCATTAGCATCAGTCAGGCACCAAAGCTGAGCACACGTGTCGCCTTCAGATCAGGAAGGTGTTTTTTCATCTACTTCAAAGGGCTATGATGTACTTCGCTGGATGGATGCCTTGATTTATTATTCAATGAACTTCCTCAGATTTGCGCAGTTTCTCAGCTAAAAGCATCACAGCTAATTCAAAGGGAGGGCAGATGTTAAGGTTGAATCAAGGAACAAACTCCCCCTTCTATAGATTTTTATCTTTTCCATGTTGTAGGGGGTTAGAGGGATGGGAAGGGGAACATTTCCCTATTCTTTTGCTACAGGAAGCAATTAAGGACCCAATCTCTTGCAAAACTGCTGGATTCAGAAGGTATTTGGATAAGCTCATTTCATCTGCTTTTAACTATTATTACTGGAATCATAGTGCTCCACTTGGCACTTGAGATCAGACTTTTTTTGTTATAACTATCTTAGTTTTTGCCCACCAGAAGGTGTGCATATGCCAGCAAAGGCTCCAGTCCCAGCTTCAAGCACAGGGAACCCCTTCACCTGAAAGGGGGCTGCATCCAACAACAAATTCTGAAGGAAGACACTAAAAGAAGGCCAGATCCTTCCCTCTTGCTTCTGAAAAATAAGCAAGTCCTATAACGAAACTCTATGTGGGTGGCCACCTGGCTGCACTGAAAAGAGAAAAGTTCACACTAGAATTAGGCCAAGAACAGAAATACCATTTCGCTCTTCCGAGTGGTCCTTGCGAGCCCAGGCGCCATGCCAAGGAGCTCCCCATTCACTACTTGCACCGCACCTCTCACGGGGCAAAACACACATTGGCTTCGCACCAACGCCTCGCACTCCAAAAAGCACTTATTTGAAAACCATGAATGCAGAAGGTGCTCCCAAGGTTTGTTACTGCATGGGGAGGGCTACAGGTGTGCTCACCGCTTAGGGAATTCAAACCATGTCCTTTGAGAGCAGATAATTATTCTCTTCATAGAGATTAATAAGAAGTGTCAGTGTTCCATCATAATCAAAAAAGGAATTCTTGGGGCTCATGGAAAGCATTGCTCTGATCAAAGATGGCGATGGAAAAGAAATGCAGCACTTAATGTGCAAAAGATGAAGCAATGCTGAGATGAACCATGATGGAGAACCCAAGGCACCCCATCAAATGGGGTCACAGGAGAGGTGATGAAAGAGGACACATCCAAGGAGACCGGAGGGTAATAGCACATCATGTGGTTGAAAAACCACAGAAAAGAAACGAGTGTGGTTGGTAGTTGCATGGGTGTGAAGCCACCAAGAAGAGATACTACTTCTCCTTCAGGCAGGTGACAACCTGGCTGTTAGTGGCACAATTTTCTCAGTACTTCCTAAATCCAGGCATTGTCAGAAGCTGGATCCTGGGGCTTAGACAGGCCACCGACCTGCAGCAGCATGGGAGCGTGCCCTAATGTAGACTCTATATTCCAAGCCTGGCTTGACTACAGCAACGCCACATTAAAAAACACATTTTCCTCAATCTGTCACAGCAAGTGAGGTATGAAACAAAAAACTTTCCGAATCTTCCAAACAGACAGGCTCTCCCCCTAAAATCTTTTGCAAACCAATGAAAACTGTGTAAAAATAAGTTGTAGTGCATTTTATAGGGGAAAACTCTACTGCAACTGGAAATACAATCTAGCTTTTCTCTAACAAAACCTACAGGAAATGGCTCTGCAAAAGTTAACTAAGTGATACTGAACTTTCTCCAGAGTGTTGTATAGGAAATAACACTGCAGAAACGACTGTCTGATTTAACCTTTTGTCCAGACTACACTACAAAGCCATACTACAGAGGTATCTGGCTGATGTTAACAATCCTCTGGTGTATTCTCTAGAACCGCAGCAGAGAAGGCAGGTTCTCTCACACATGCTCAGCAAAACACCCTTGCCACGGCGCAAAGCCCAGGCAGCCAACTGCTGATGGAAAACAGAATTTTACCAATTTTCCCTTTCTGTGGCTGGTGGTTGGGTTTTATTTTGTTTTTTAAAGATGTGAAGTAGTAACGTCTGTCCTGTGGTGCAAAGAGCAGAGCAGATGCGTGCATTCTGACCCATGCCCAGATAGGCAGTGCAGACATACCAAGGTGTCCCATCTCTCTCCACCATCTGTCAGACCATCCGACCCATGCCCAGATAGACAGTGCAGACATACCAAGGTGTCCCATCTCTCTCCACCGTCTGTCAGACCACCCACCTGTTTGTTAGAGACCTTATAATGCGACACCATAGTATTTCTGGGTGAAACCCCTTTAGCATCACGTTTTTCAGCTCCACCACTCTTGCTGAGCTTCTCCCCCATTACTCACCACCTCCACCATCCCAGGAGGGGCTGCTTCATGCAACAGCAAACCCCAGTGAAGGATCTTTTACTCCCAGGGCATCTCAGGAATGGCATGTCTGCCAAGAAATCTGGTGTCAATATTTGCCTGGAACTCTGCAATCACAATTACACAAACTGAGCCAGGCTGCCTTCCATCCCTTCTCCCCCACCATCCACATGCTCTAGTGTGGAGAAGGTATTGCTGCAAAAGACCTGAAACAAGTCTGGTTTTCAGCTTTCATTTCTTTTAGTCAAAAAATAAACTCCATCTACTGAATCCCCAACATCTTACTCAGTCTTTGCTTTCCATGAAACACGCTGTATGGGGAAGAAAAAGGTAAGGAAAAGAAACCAAGCCTTTTCCACATTCCCACAAAGCTTGGGTTCCTATGTAATTATTTTAGCCAGGACAGAGCTCAAGAGCTCACATTTACTGCTAGATCAGGTTAGCCAGCAGGAAACCATTTTATGGGTTTGTTTTTTTTCCCAGCAAATTTGACACAACCACCAAAGTTACTCCAAGACAACAACAAAAAAAAAAACACACCAAACACACACAGGGGCAAGAGCCAAAAAATAATCCATCTAGAGCAAGGACACAACCCTCAGTCCAGGAGGCTCACAATAAAACACCCCACACAGAACAGCACCGATTTCAATATACCAAATTGGCCACTGGGAGGGAAGCCAATACACAGCAATACTGCAATCAGCCTCAGGAATTAGCTCTAGTACCTGGGTTTTTTTCCCCTGCAGCCCCACACTTACGTCAAGTCACGTGAAAACAATTACATAAACTGTACCTTTTCCATGAACACCTTCTCTGGGATAAAGGTTCTCATTTTACTCCACACAAAGAACACACTCCACAGGTTTATAAGCTTTAATTGCTATATGAACACATAAAAAGTGTCCAAATAAGTCTATTTAATGGTTACACATTAACTATCATACACCTCCAGGCTTGTGTTACCCACCTATTTGCTAGGTCAATAAACTGCTTGTTAGTAAACTTTTTTAAAATGTTGTTGCTGCTGAAAATGTACTGTTCTGTTTACTAATAACTTTATGAAATTAATTGGAAACTCCTACCTGTATCTGAAGTTTTCTGCTTCAGTCTGCTGGGGAAAAAGCAAGCCGGTTCTCAGCACAAAGAATCAAAAACATTCTCTCTCCCGTGCTCAAAGTTGGATGCTGGCCCACAATGTAATGCAAGAGCAGTGCAGCTCTGGGCTGGGAAGGACTTGGGTGCAGAAAAATGTGTACATGCATGTGCCTGCAGACAGAGCTCCTCCAAACCCAAGGAGAATAAGCCTCTAGAAGACACCATAAGCCTGGACAGCCAGGAGCAGGGAAGCTGCTTTACACGAGGAGAACAAACAGGGAGCCTTAGCCAGAGGTTTAGGAAAGAATGCACTCAAAATACTCCAACTGGCAATTAAAATTAAAGGGAATCATCCCCAGTGAATCCACTCCTCTGCCATTCACCTGCTGCTGTCCTACCCTTACCCCATGGAGCTCCAACAGGCAAATTTGGCCAGCCGAGCAGCAGGTAAGGAGGTGGCTGCCTGCAGCCCGTGTGCTCAACAGCAACAGATGGGACAGCATCAAATAAAACCTTACCATAAGGCGCTTTTGCCCAAATAAGCCAGTTAAAAGCCCTGCCAGGCTGCCTGCAACAGCAAGCCCTCTGTGATGCTCCACACACCTCCCTGGAGGGGGGGCAGAGGGGCACCAGCAACTTTGGGCATCTGCAGATGCCCTGATGTGCCATCAGCCCACCTGAGACAAGACACATGCAGTTGCCAGCAGGGGCACGAGGCCAACTCCTGCACCCCCCCCAGCCTCCTCCGGGATGGGGGAGAGGGCAAGAGAGACCACACCAAGAAGTCTGAGAGCAATTAAGTGTTGATCAAATCCAACTATTTCATAGTTTCTGGTATGCCCAACCAGCTTCAATGGTCTCCATGCTTTGCTGTGAAATCCCTGTGGTATTTATGAGAAGTTTGAGAATGGCTCTTTTGTCACCTTTTTTCACACACACACCCTTAATAAGGAAAACACAGAGTCTGGAACTCCAGAGAGGCACTTTGACATCCCAGTGTGCTTCTCCAAGCACCCACCGAGTGCCCTCAGAGTGGGCAGGGGCAGCAGAACCCCACAACTCGTGATTTGCATCCTTCCAGGGATGGAGAACACCTCTGCTTTCTCCCCAGCGAGGAAACATCCCTTCTCTCCCACGCTCCTTTGCAGACCTGCTTCCGGGGGGGGGGGCAGACAGACAGCAGGCACTTCGCACCTCCCCACCATAAACCTGCCCAGAGCAATTACCCAGCCCCTCTCCAGCTGGGAACACATTGCTGCTTAATTTATAGCCACAGAGCCACAAGGGCAGCAGGCGGCTGGCCCCAGGGCTGGGGGACAGGCAGAGAAAAGCCAAAGCCCCACGACAGCGGAGGAAATGCAGACACGGGGCGGGGGGGGGCTTACACTGCCCGCTCCCCCTGCCCACCCACCCCCTGCCTGCACCCATTAAAAAAATTAATCCCCATCGTAAAAGCTGGAGCACAGCCTGTATTTCAGGCCAAATAATAAGGGGAGGCCGTTATAAATAAAGAACCACTTACTATTCAGAGGGAGGGGGGATTATATAGCATATTTAAATTAAAAACAAACTGCACAAACAAATAAAGCCCACCCCCCACCCACCCCCCGGCCACTGCAGCCCCACATCAGCTGCCTCTTCTGCACATTATCTGCAAACCATGGGCAAAGCAATTCCCTGCTCCGTATCATTTCACAATCTGCTCACTCTGAACCTTACACTACGTCAGGAATTAAACAAACATTTCCTCCTCCTTTGGGGTTTCCCCCTCCCCTCATCCAGGGCTGGACTCCAAAGTCCAGCCAGGGAGCAGGCATGGGGTCGAGGTGTAACTGCCAGCTCAGGGAGCTCGGCACGCTCCCCACTGACTCCTCAGAGCAGATAAATGCACCAAAGCCACCAAACCTCACTGTTTATCACACAAAAAAATGGGGGAAAGACTTGTTCAAGACCCCTCATGTTTGGAGTGCTCAGCATAAGGAGATGGACCCATTGGAGAGGGTCCAGAGGGGACCACAAAGATAATTACGAGGGCTGGAGCACCCCTCCTATGAAGACCAGCTGAGAGAGTTGGGGTTGTTCAGCCTGGAGAAGAGAGGGCTCCGGGGAAACCTTACAGCCCCTTCCAGTACCTAAAGGGGGCCTACAGGAGAGATGGGGAGGGACTCATGTAGTGATAGGACAAGGGGTAATGGCTTCAAACTGGAAGATGGTAGATTCAGATTAGGTATCAGGAAGATATTTTTCACTATGAAGGTGGTGAGACACTGGAACAGGTTGCCCAGAGAAGCTGTAGATGCCCCATCGCTGGAGGGGTTCAAGACCAGGCTGGATGTGGTTTTGAGCAACCTGGTCTAGTGTCCCTGCCCACAGCAGGGGGGTTGGAACCAGATGATCTTTAAAGGTCCCTTCCAACCCAAATCATTCTATGATTTTATGAAGATGGGGATGTGGACATGTGTCCTCAACCCAAATATTCCAAAACTGGGATGAGACCAAAGGGGTGGGAAGAGCAAGCAAGCTCCTGCCAGGCTGGAGACCCAGGGGCAGGCAGGAGAGCATTGAGATAGCTTGAGTCCATTGCTACAGTAAACACTCAGCCCCACGCACTCCCAAAATCTACCACAGCCAGCCAGGAGGAAGGAGGGCAATATTCAAACACTATGCAGAGATAACAGATAACAGGAAAATTCTGCGGAAGTCAATTACAGCTTTACCCAGCCCTGGAGACAGAAGTCCTCAGGAAACCAGACTTCATGTGCCTGTTTCTACACAGATTACTGGCAACTATGAGTAACTGCAGCAGAAAAGTTTGATGAGAAGTCTTCTCTTAATCTGTCCGTATTTCCAAATGGGTTTATGTTACAAATGTGGGGTTTATCTTCCTTGGGGAAAAAAAAAAAAAAAACAAACACACACACAAACTACAAGGGCCATAGCAGGGAACCAGCAAAGTAAGAGCATGAGAGAAACCAAGGGGCTGAACATCAGGAGAACCTAAGTCAGGTTGGGTGAATTTCTGTGTGGTTGCTGCTATTTAACACCAATACCTCATTAAAATTTGGGATAAAGGAAGCTTTTGTTAACGACCTGCTCTTTCCCTCCCTCCTGTACCTTCCCTGAGGGTTTTGAGATCACATAAAAAACACACATCCCCAAGCTCCTCAAGGGATTTTTTTTTTCTCCCCAGCAAAGCCAAGGCTGACAAGACTTGACATTCCTGAAATGTTTAAATGGGGGGAGAGGGAGAAACAACAACATTTTTTCAAACCCACTTTATGCATCGGAGACAAGCAAAAATTGGCCCAGAGCCAATTAAAAAAAAATATTTAAAAATATTTGCGAGATCATCTTAAATACTCCCAATGTTCCAGATGGAAAAGTCCCCGGCTGCACAGCGGACACAAGCCCCCGCGCCAAATACTGCACATTCCTGGAGGGAGCTGCGGAGAGAAGAGACATAATCGAGGCGATTGACAAACCACCGCACACGACTGCTGGTGTGTCCCCGACCGCCCCGTGGGGACATGCCACCACCAGCACTCGCCCACAGCGGGTCTCAGGCTCTGCGGTGAAGCCCCCATGGGAGGCTGGCGGGAGACCAGCCTCCCCTTCCAAGCAGGCAAAGAACCCTTAAAAAAAAAAAAAAACACACATCCCAGGGACTTGGTAACAAGCTCAGGATCAAGAAACCTGGTTAACAGAGGCAAGACCCAATATATCCAATTTCTGCCAGATATCAGGAAAAGCATACCACTACTAGCAGCCATTAATGCACCAACCCACTTCGTAGCTTTTTCCAGGCTGGGATTTCGCCCAATGCTGCGGGACAGAACTGGGCAAGGAGAAGGGTACAGATGGAGCACTAGAGCTCGCAGTAAAACCCACTGGAGGTGATACAAACCAGATGTGGACAGTAACTCCATGTGCTCTGAGACATATAACGGCTTCATATGCCAACCACAGCACGCCAAACACCCGGGAGCAAGCACCCATACAGCCAAACCCACTTGAGAGAGGGGAGCATTTCGAGGGGTACAGAACGGGTTAATGGGAACCCCCCTGAGCTCCACCGGCCAATTATTCTTCCTCGGTTTACTAGCACAGAAATTTGGGCATCAAAAAGGACCGCAGTGTTCCACTTGTGCAATAAACTCCTTTCACCAACATCACTTCACACTTTCCAGAGTGCAAAGTTCGTGCTGATATTGTTGGCTCACTCACTGCTTTTTGGCACCGTCCCACCTGCTTGGCTGTTCATTAATATGCAATCAGTACATTAAAGGCTTCGTTCCACAGTCCCAGCTAGGCTGTAACCGCCTTTCCCAGCAAGTGCTGTCTTGCGGGGGACAGAAGTGCAAATGTGTTTAGGTGCTTCTAAATACTCAAAATTAAAAAAAAAAAAATCCCAAGCCCCGTATTCTTACCAATTGGGTTTTACAGAACAAGGGATTATCACCATCGATGCAAATAGTGTCCAGAGAAAACTTGGAAACTATACTGAATTTACTTTCATTATGCTTTATTCCTTTATGTACTACTTACACTAAGTTTTTTGCACAATTTACATGGCAAAGGCTGCCTAAATGCATTGGTGATGAGAAAGTCTCCACCAGTTTGAATGCGTGCTAGCTGGAATGCTGTGAACAGTCCCCCCCCCAAAAAAATCCCACCAGTTTTTTTTTTTTTTTCAGTTAACTTCTAATCTTCCAGATTTGAGCCAGAAGCAGGACAGCCCTGCCTCATTTACAGTCACTGCAGCTGCATGGAAAACCCTGTCACCATAGATCAAAGTCATTTCTGCTCTTTCGGGAGCACTTTCTGAACAGGTCTGCTCCCCACACCCCTCGCTCCTGCCGGCTCCATCGATGCTCCATCACTCCTGGGCCAGTCCACAACACTCATCCCAACCATGGAACACACTCAGCTCAAGTCCCCTGGTGTGGTCTCTACAAAAAAAAAAACCCAAGCTATCAGCTGTTGGCTAACGAGCTCCACAATTAAACACCCTGCATTTACTTCACAATTTTCTCTTTTCCTCCCCCTGGGCTTGACCAGTGCAGCCTCTGGTCCAGCCTGTCTCCTCCTGGCCCACCCAACATCACCTCCTGCCCCGCTTTCCAAACACGCACAGAAAACTCACTCCAGCCTCCCTTAATATGCTATTAAATCCCATCTTATTTTTCTTCCCTGGGAGACTAAACATAGGTTGTTAGTTCACTACTATAAAACTGAGCACATGCTTGAAAGACAAAGAAAAAACAGAGTTTAATTGTAAAGAGTATTAAGAAAAGCATTCTATTTGTTTCAGGTCATTTTAAGCCACATGAATAAGTTTCTGTCCCAATTTTTCAAGAGTTGCTTATGATGGAGATGAGCCCAACTGGAAAACCAAAATCAAGAATCCCTGACCTCTGAAGGAAGGTTTATCCGAGTTTGGGCCCATATCTGCACTGAATGCAACACAGCCAAATAACATTTTTCCATTACTTTTTATCACTATTGCTTCGTGTTCTGCCCCCTTGAGCACAAGGTCACATCAAAATTTCTCCAGGCGGCCCCCGGTCCCATAAATTGTTAGAGATCTGGATTTACATCAGTGGGATTACGTGAGATCAGCCAAATGTGCACATGCTGGAGGGAGAAGGGAACAACACAGCACTTTAAAACTGAAGAGTATTTTTCATTTATAAATAGTTTACATTTTTTGGATCCAGTGGCGGACAACCCGCTCAGTCTGTACCGAAACCAAAGAAATATCATGTGTGAGCACTAACCACAGTGTAACAGAGATAATAAACAACAGACAGGCAGCCATATGCAGCGAGGCCAGTGCTTTTGGTAGGGGAGGCAAATTAAAAGGAAAAGAAATACCAAATCCAGCAACCAGCACGCAGCTGAAGGACCTATTAAGTTTCAGATGGACCTATTCCACCCAAGTTTGGCTACAGAAATAACCTCCACAAGGAAGCCACCTCGCTGCACCCTGCTGTGCTTCCCTGCTCTTGGCTGTACTAATGGTTTTATCATCTCTCAGACTTTAGCAGACCAACATCCCAGCACTGGGGAGGGTCAAAACCTGCAGCAAGGAGGGACAAAGCAATGTCCACGCAGTCACATGAAGCATGTGGACGACACAGAGCATGGGGTGGCGTCCAACTCCTAGGGCAATACCCTGGGTTAATGTGCACAAGAGCAGTTCAACTTCTCATCCAAGACAGACCTGGTGCACTCCAAATTATATATAGGAAATAGTTACAAGAAACAGGAACCCAAGATGCACTGTGCCTCTTTGCAACCACATACCATGTTTTCATACCCCAGATTACATCTGCAAAGAGCTTGTATATCAGTCAAGCAAGGGCTGCTACGTGCACAGCACCTGAAGTCTGCTGGGCTCCTTCAGAAGCCTCCAGCCTCATGGACTTCACCAAGGGAACTACCCGAGCTGTGTTACAAGCCTCCTACGCCAACCTCTGCCTTCACATCAAATAAAACGAAAATGAATGCTGACATCCACCTTATCCATGCCTTTACAAATGTTTTTGATATTATATCAAACAATATCCTATATCCCACAGGAAAGACAAGTGTTAAAAGGAAGCAGGACAACTCCATGCTTGCCAAGCAGGGGAACCTGGAGTTGGAGCATCTCTATTGAAGTTAGCCTGCCAAGACCAATTTGATGCATTTTATTACTGCAAGGAATTCCACAAATACGCGGGTAACTGTTAAGTGTTGGTGTGGGTTCCTAGGTAGGAAAAAAAGAAAACCAACCTTTAAAATATGCACTTTCCAGTTTTTGCAAACATTTACCAGATGCAAGAGAATTCATGGACGATTCATCTGCCATGACAAGTTGTAGACACCAATTCTAACAGAAGAGGCTGAGTACCCATCTCTGTCGCGAGTGAAAGCCTACAGCCAGATATGCTTGACTGAACAAAGGTTTGTTTTCAATTATATTTCAGATTCTTCTAACAATAACTGTGTGGCATCTGGCACCAACACATCTGAGCCTTTGAAGTGGTTCTTGACTTCAAGGGGAAGGGGGTGGTGGTGCAAAAAAAGGAATCAATCAGCAATTTTGGTCTGAGTCAAACCTCTTCTCTAAAAAGAAAATGTTAATACCGCAGTCCCCCATCACACCAGAAATGTGCTAGCAAAAAAACAAAACACCCAAAACAAAACCCATATTTGGGTCAAAATAACAGTGGTTCTGCACTGGAGTCACTGTTTTCACCTTCAGAAACAAGGTTATGAGATACATGGGGCAGTGGTCCAAGATACAGGAGCCTCCCAACAGCTGCCTCAGGTGGTGTGACACTCTGTGTCCCATTCCTGGTCACTCACATAAAGCGTCCATGGGAAGAGACATCCAATGCCTAAACCTCAACCCCAGCAACCAGCAAAAGCACAAATAAGTTAAATAAAAGCAGGAAGGCAGCAGGAGCAACACTTGCTGCCGTGGTCCCCATTCAAAATGCAATTGCTGGCCACTCAGCCTGACGGAAAAGGCAGCACTTCCCTATTTCTGGGAAAAAGCAGAAGCTCCTACTGAGTTCTTCCACAAAAACTCATCGTGAACATACGTTTGGAGCATCCACAATGGACCAGGAAAGCAACACATGGGTGCTGTGGGGTGTGGATGATGGAGTGCTGGTGACTACAAGACTGAATCACCTCTGGACATGCTCAGAGAACATCCCCAGGAAGCCTAACAGGATTTGAGACCCAGTTTGCAGCACCTGCAGGTACAGGAGCCGCTGTACTTAAGTCCCTTCCACCTAAGTCCATGTTCAGGTAGCTAAAATCCTTTTCAGATCTAGCCTCAAATGACATGGCTGGGTTCAGTGGGCAACCAGTGAAAGAGCAGGGCAAACAAACATGCATTTTAAAAATGCATATCTTCTTTATCTGGTTTGTTCAAATAAAACCACAGCTGTGGTTTAACAGCAACAAGGTGGCAGAGCACAACAACTCCCAAGACCAGGGACAGTGGTTTTGATCAGAATTATGTTCATTTAAAGAGGGATAAAAATGCCTTATTCATTTTCCCCAAGCTATGTCCAAGTCCTACCAACTCTTTTTGTTAGGTCAGGCAGTTTCTGGAAACATCTTCTGGCTCAAAACATTTGCAGAATTTCAAGAATCTGCTCCACAAATCTTGAGGCTGCTTTGTTCAGGAATGCTGACATGTGGGCAAAGGGAAACCAAACCGTTCCCTTGAATGCTGCAGAAAACTTTAAAGTCTGCCCAAGATGAAAAATGCAAGAATCAAAACTCTGAAGGAAGTGTGGGTTTTCTGCTGCATTTCAAATATCCCCCCAAACACGCTCTTCTTCCAGCACAGGAATGTGGCCGTGCCAGGACAGCCTGCATCCCTAGCAAGGCTGGTGGCCTCCATGTGCTTCCCTCCAAGCAGAGCTGGAGTTAGGAATGAATAAATAAAACAGACTTACAGATCCAGTTTTCTTGGCCTTTACAGAGACGATCGTGCTGTGAAAGAGCTCTGGGCAGAGTCTTTCTCCCCAGAAAGGACCCACCGCTTCCCCATGCCTCCCTGCACGCACAAGCACCAAAGGGCAAGCATGCACTTGGTCTTCTGCTCACACAGCTCCCAGGACAATAACTGAGCTGTCTTCTGGAAATATCCATTGCCTTCCACAAAGTCGAGAAAACTAGACCTCTAGCTAATCCATAAAGTCTAATATTTATAGGCTTACATTGGGCCAGATGGATCTTCACTGCCTTCAGGCCAAGGAGTCTTGCCCAAGCCAGCAGTCCACTGGTGGCAGCAGAAACAAGGTCCAGCTCCTGCGTCAATGCTGCATCAGCGTGGCACTTATTTCTGTGATGTTCCCAGATGAGACCCAACAGACCCTGCCAGATGAGCACTGGAGAGACACTTTTGACTCCCAACTGCCAGGCTGTGGAACACCAGTGTCACAGCACTGGGCCAAATGCAGGCCAGGGGTGGAAAGCATCCACTTCAGGCTGGGCACAGCTCAAACAGCTACATACTGCCCCAAAAGCATCAAATATTACACAGCCAGCCAGAGGGTATATGGTTGGTTCACCTTGGCTTGAAAGCCCTCACTGGAGGTGGCTGCAGAGAACAGGGAAAGAGCCAGCAACCCAAGGCCTGGTGGAGGGAGCAGTGCTGGAGGGTTCATTCCTTGGAGGCTTCAAGGCTCTCCATGGACCCTGATCTAAATGGGAATCCTGCAACCCTCTCCACAGCACCAGGAGAAGGACAGGGCCTGCTCATCCAGGGCAAGCATGGCCAGGTGGCTCCGAAGCCATCCAAAGAAGCCAAGAGGGACTCTGCATTTCAAACCAAAAAAGAAAAAAAAAAAGCAGGAAAACCACCAGCATTTCAGCTGCAATAGAGCATAAACTCCCCAAGACACTTCAAGGCACATTTTCAATCCACTCCCAATCCCACCCCAGTCCCAGGAGGGCTGTTGCTGTTATTGTCTATCACAGCAGTGTCAGGAAACCGACTTCCCAGGGGTTGGAAATTTTCCTGCTGCCAGTTGTGAACGGCCCGGGAAGCCCGAAGGGAGGGGGATGGAGCATCCCGGGGAGACAGTGGGCAAAGGGGAGAGCCGAGGGATGATGCGTCCTGCAACAGCGAGGCAGGCGTTTTTATAACCAGCGGTCATAATTACTCAGGAAACCATAGAGGAAGCAACTGGAAATTGTTGGACGGGGAAAACTTCCCCATTTTGTTTCCAAACGTGCAGGCCCTTAAGCCTGCGCTGAATTCCTCCTCTTTTAGCCATGCCTCTCACAAACAAAGAGACATTAATTAGCACGCAGCCCCCAAAAAGTGTTCGGCTGCCACCTCCTCCTCGCCCTAAAAAGGTGGATTTGTGTTGTTTTGACTTAACAATTTACAGCCTAATGGCTTAATCACGCACAGGCTGTTCCCCAGCCAGCCTCACACCGGCATTACGACTTGCACACAGGGGTGCCTGAAAACCTCGCCTTCGAGCTGGCTCGAGTGTTCACAGCTGGAGGGTGAAGCAAACAAACAGCATTAACCCGAGCCCGGCCGGCAGCCCGCACACCCCACCGCGGCACAGAAAGGGGACCGTGCCCACCCTGTCCTCAGGTGACACAGGGAAAGCGTGGGGAAAAAGCTCACTCGGTCTGAATAATAAAAGGAAAGCCCGGGAGCTAGAGCGAGCCTGGGAGATGCGGAGAGGGATGTGGCACGGTCCCGGCATCCCTGCCAGCTGAAAGGACAGCTTGTCGGGCTCTTGTCAGGCAGACCACAAAGTGGTGGCACTTGAGACAAGTGCTAGAAGCCATGAGAGAGAAATGCTGTAGTAAACAGCCCGGGCTGCTATTCGGCATCTCCCAAGGATGCTGCCCAGCTGCGTGGCTCTGCCCTCTCCCCACACTTGCTAAAAAGCCCAGACCCCATGAGGGGCCAGAGACCCCGGCAAGTTGTCCCTGCCCCACCGCAGTGCTGCCAGGGAGCAGGGAGATATGGAGACCCAGGACCACTGCTTCCCACCCACAGGCAATTGCTCAACACCCATCAGGCCACAAAGGAATCTTCTTCCTGGAAACGCTGCTCCAAGAAGGGAGAAGCAAGTCGCCAAAAAATATTCCCAGCTGTGGCCACGGCAGTCACAAGGGCTTGCTGCTTTGGCTCAGACGCTCTCCCACCACATGGGTGGCACTGCTTTATACACAGAGAAACGATCACGCTGGTCCCTAAAGAGACCAGGATTTGGGGGCTGCCTCCACAGCATCCTCTGCTCACAGGAATGATGCGTGGGGTAACCCAGCACCAAACCCTCCACTACCTACAGGTACTAGAGAACAGACATACACCATCACACTGCCTTTCTCATGAAACCTGTGTAAAAAGCAGTATATGCCTCAGTGATCATTAAACCAGGGAGAAGCAAAGTCAACTGCTGTTTTAAGTAGACAGTATAAGCCAAACACATCCTGTCAGATCTGTAGGACTTTCCATCCAAGGAAATTAACTCAAAGACCAGTATACATCTCTGTTGGTAAGGCTGATTAAGAATGAAACCAGAGCTCCTGGAAGGGGTTCAGCTCACCAAGAAGTCAAAAGCCAAGCAACTTTTCCTGCTCTAACAGGAAAAGTTCATTTATCCAGTCTTATTAACAGAGTCATCCAAACCCCTCACATTCCTTGATCTCAACAGGTTTTGGGTGGTGATCATCTCAATAACAAAGGTTGGAAAGTGGGAGGGAGGATATACAAGAGGTTTATAACCATGTGAAACAATAAAGATAGCACAACTCTCACAAATGCTTCCAAATCAGAGAGGTCTAAAAATACACACTATCTTATTTACTGATTTAATGCAGCATGCATGCCCTACTTCAGAAATAATCCAAAAGGTGTTTGAAAGCCAAGAATTCTGACTTTAAAAACTTGCTTAAGGAGGAAAAAAGGAGGAACAGAGTTGTTTATAGACCAACACAGATAGGAACAGAACAAAAATATGCTTAGCAAAGGAAAAGTGGAAAGTATTATGACACCTTTCAAAAATAAAACATCATATGGTTTGTTTAAATCTCCTAAAACAAGTCTCTCCATTTTGCCAAAACAAATGAAATAAAAGCAGGGATCTGACTCTGCCCCTTCGTTCAGAAGGAGCTGAAGGTTTATGGTGAGTTACACAGGATGGGATGCTCTCCTGGCTCACCAGCAAGGACAGGCCACAGGTAGTAGGGAGACAAGCACCAGCCAACCACCCTGAGTCAGTAGCAGTTGGCATTTCTGCACTGGCCATGCCTATGCCATCGCCAAGCAGGTGTGGGAGCAATGAAGTAACTGGACATGAGAGAAGGGAAGCTTCCAAGTGTCACCCAGATCACCAAGAGATACCTCCTCACTCTTTGCAAGTGACACAGGTCACTCCCTGTCACGTACATCAACCATGCACAGGTCACCGCCATACTCCCTGTCCCCACATGCCCCTGGGGTTGCAAAGCCTGGTGAGAAAGGAGGAAGTCCCATGGCCCCATGCACCTTCCAGCTCCAACTCAAAGCAACCACCTTGTGCTGGGAAGAGCCAAATTGGGGTTGTCTGCTCATGGACCAAGCTGCTAAAGGAACAGCCTGTGCTGTCCAGACTGCTAGAGGGTATTTTTTTTTTTTTAAAAAGTCTGGGCTAAAGGCAGGCTTCTGGTACTTTTTCACAGCTCTGAAACCTAGTTGGACCACAGCAAAAAGCAAGAAAAGGCTGTTCAGGGCTGCTCCCCAGGCAGTGGTGGTGGAGAGCCAGCTCCAGCCTCCCCCCGCACATGCCATGGAGGAAGGAGAGGAACCAGTGTTTGGACAACTGGAACATATTTAGGGGGGTGATTTTTCACCAAGCCTCCAGCCAGGCAGTTTCCTACGATAGCAGTTTTATTACCCACGATACAACCCACAAACCGGCAGCTCCCTATCCACGAGGTGTCCCATCACCCCACCCTTACGAGGACATCACCCAGAGCAAACCCCAACAATGGGGCATCGACATACCCAACACATCTCCAGCATCACATCCTTAAATGCGACCAGAAGACAATGCCCAGTAAACCTGTCATTTCCACCTGAACATCTTCCACCAAGCCCTGGGCACATCCAGTTCAACACCTTAAACCCCATTACCCATCTTTGCTGGCCATCAAACAGCACTAGCCCAGCACTGCCACACATGCTGAGAGCACCAGCCCACTGGCCAGCTGTCAGTTTTTAGGATTATTTTCTAGATGACAGATAACAAAAAAACCTGTGTTTATATTGGCGCATGGAAGGCTAAGAGACTTTAAGAGCAGTTATAAACCAGCCCAGTCTACAGCAGCTAGGTAAAATGTGTTTTGAACTTGCAAGGCAGTACTTGGAGAGAGGCTCGTTAGTAGCTGGTGTTGATGGTATACTCTTCAGGCCAGATAAGTATTCACAGCATTGAAAGACAATGTGTCCATCCCAAAAGTTCAGGCTTTGAGCAACCAGAGAGACACACTGGTGGTGAGGATGGATCCATGTCCCTGTGTGTAAGGAAGTGCCACAACCCAGACTTTGCATCTCTCATTTCTTCCTTGCACCCAAGCGTTTGTCCAGCCTTTCTGCAGTGAGCAAAAACCTGCCAGATAAAGGAGGTGGTGTAGGGAAAAAAAAGCATCTTATTTCAAGATTTTACAGCCAAATTTCCACTGAATTCAATGGATGCATCTTCTAATCTGAAAGGATTCCTCTGAAAAAAATAGGTGCCTTCAACAAGAGGGAAACATTTGTGATACACAGCTTGTATAAGGCAGTAGGGTTTACAGGAAATGTATTTAAGATTGCACCTCCGCAAATTTCCAAAATTAATGGGATTGCCCCAGGGGGTTGGATCCAAAAAAGTCAAAGGAAAAAATCAAACAAGTTACTGCTTCATTATGAGTAGCAGTTATCCAGACTATCCACTGCCCCCCCAAAAAACACCTGATAAATTCTCTTCCACACAAAACTTCAGCTCCAGAATAAAGCTTTAGCCAGCTAACGCATTTTTAAATACAATTTGTGCATGACACTGGAGTACATGTTTTATAAATCTGTAGCTCTGGGTAAAGCTGTTCGATGGCAAAGGGTCTCTGACACCTTTCCTGCGGAAACCCATACAAAGCCATTGCAGCAAACTACGAAACTGCCATGACAGGGGTAAATAATCAACCACCCTGCCTACACATCCAGCATGGCTAACAAGAATAAAAACTAGGCAGACGGCTACAGTTTCAGACCCATCCTTCAATTCTTACTCAGACTGAAAACGCAACCAGGCAGAAGTGAACCATGCTCCTGGAACTGGATGCGACACGTCATCGGGTCTTGAGGTGCCCCCAAGATAGCAGGGTCTGCTTCTAGACTTCTCCAAAATTATACGGTTGCGGCTTGAGAGACAGCGTGCTGAAAATATAATGAGGGAGAATAACATATTACATATGTTGTGGTCCTGCTCTGAAGCTGGAAGAGGCTGGGGTTGAAGGACTCGGGCTGCAGTGCAGGACTTGGTTAACTATTAATGGATGACTCAGCTACAATAATAATACGACTTTCGTGTTCTGTGCTAGCACAACGGCATCCTGGTCCTTGACTCTGGCCCCTGTGCAGGGCAGAAAAAAAAAAAACACCCACACGTAATACTTCTTAGCACATCATTTAATAGCTGGACGTACCAGGAAAACAGAAAGACGGTTTATTCACCCTTTGTTTCTTCCTGCAGCCTCAAGCTCTGCTCTTTCCTTCATGTACCGCTAAAAACCAGCAAGGGACCTCAGCGGAGAGCTGCGGGCAGGCACCCAGCCTCCCGGGCTTGCATGAAGCCACAACCCAGACCAAGGGGCTATGTTTATTCACAGTTATTCACCAAAGCCACACTCTATGCTAAATCACTCCCCTCACCCTGAACGAGGTGCTAATTTCTGCCCAGCCCTGGGTCCCCCCAGAGCTTGATGAACCTGGAGCCTGGATTTTCTGCAGATGGCTCTTCCCAGCAGCATTAGCCTAAATTATCCCTACTCCATTCATCCACATGACCCCATCCAGCTCCACACTGCAAAACAAGGGAGTCGCACTTGGCGATTAGGTTAGCAGCACAAAATGATTACGTTAAAAGCTGATGAGCTGAGCTAACTCAATCCGAGGTGTCTCACGGGGCAGCCAACAAGATCAATTAAAAGCCCTGCAGCCCTAATTGAGAGTTTCTGGGTGCAGTCGACATACAAGTCAGGGACAATCTCATCAGAGCTGGCTACCCAGAAATGAGAGCCATCAGCCCATTTGGAAGCCACTCAGGCTTCAAGACAAAAACCTTAACCATTCTCCAAGAGATCAAAGCAACCAGAGGTGGGCATGGTGGTGGTGGGGGGCCTCCTGGCACTTGGCCACTCTTAGCTGCCCACCAGGGCTGGTGGGAGCTGCACATACACCGATGAAGCCAGGTATATGCACTTGGGGGAATGCCTCAACATGGAGCCACCTTGAAGCTGCACACTGGGGAGCATCCTCCCAGCACCTTGGGACTTCCCTGCACCAGGTGGGGCTTTAGTCCGTGTGAGCCCCATCTCAGCAAAGTGCTCCTGCATCTGCCTAAATCTCTGTCAGAGAAAACTCCAGCACCAGCTTAACTTTAAGCAGGGAAGTGAAATCTCACCCATGCTCAAGGAAGCATTTAAGTACCTGAAGTGCTTTGTTGAAGTGTCTGGGCTCCCAAACGTATCGGTTTACCACCTCTAGCCTCTTGATGCCAGCAAGCAAAGGGGGAAAGCAATCAATCTCACATTTGCTCCTTCATCCCTTAAACTCCAAGCAGGAACTCCTGCAAGGCTCAGCCACCCCCAAACCTCACATCCACAAAACTGCAAAGCAGCTCGCACAAGCAAAGAAAACACATATTAAGCTATATCTAACACATAATAATGGTTGATTTTCCTAGAGAACAATTGATGGTGTGTTCATTTTTTCGGCTGCCTACTGAGATGCTCGTTCCCCTGCCCTGGGAATTTTCCCTCCACGGCTCCTCCTCCCCCAGCTCCCAGACCATCCATTCTCCCCTTTTCAAACTGCACCCATTGTAAATGGCACTGAATATTAACACAGCCCATTGAGCACTTGCTCCTTTTGTATGGGACCCCTGCGTTTCAAATTGCAGTCACTGCAGAGAGGAAAAGCCTCAAAGTGATTAAATGCCATGAAGTTTCTCAAAAGGAGAGAGAGGAATATGCAGAGGAGGCTGAGGGGACCCTAGAGCCTTTCACTTGAAGTCAGGGGCTTCTGCAAGAGCCAGAAAAGCTTCTTGGTGGGGATATTTTATCCCATTCAGGCTTCATTGTGAATCTCGTACAGCCTTCTAATCCTAGTCTGATTGAGACAACTTCTGCCCCAGCTGTGGCTCAGTCAGGGATTAAGATGAGAAGATCAGACAGCAGTTGCTAAGGCCTTGCTGTTAACTGCTGTTCTCCAGTAAGCACCAATAAATATCACGGCATGCTGAGGGTGGTCAGAGAATCCACTGACACATGTTCACACAGGAAGGGTGGATTTATTTGCAAGTGCATGTGTTTATTTATGCATAAGCAGCAGGCCTGAGGAGGCACTGCTTTACAAGGAAAGGCTTTGCTGTTACCCCACCGGGACCAAGCTCCAGAGCAGCACCCGCAGGGACGCAGCCCCAGGGCTAGAGACCTTCCCCAAGCAAAGCCACCACTGAGGACAATGCTCCAGGAAGCACCAAACCCAACTGTGCCATTGCAAGCTGAGCACGGTTTCTTCCACCGGCACCACCAGTTCCCAGCACCGTCCCACTTGGGCAGGAAACCTGCCTTAGACCACCACGCAGGAGGGAGACACTGGCTTTGTGGAATGTCTTTGGGTTTCCACTCCTTTTCCCCAGGAGGAGGGAGGGGGACCAGCCACCTGCACCAATCCACATTCCCCTTCTCCCAAACCCAGTGGTCCCCAGGCAGCCAGCACACAGTGAGGGCTCCACAGCTGGATGGGGCCAGGCACCACAAGCCCAGGGTGACGATTACTTAAATCTTTGTTCCATTATTTCAGCAGGGCTGGAAGTGGGACACGCAGGGGAGGAACTGCCAGCAGCACTCCCCCCTCCCTGCACCATCAGCAGGAGAGTCCCCCCCACTGCCTTCTCTTCCAGCATCTGCAGAGGAGCATGAGTTACTCTGGAGCCCAAGAGCAGCTAATGGCCATCTCCAGAGAGCACCATGAGCACATCAAGTTGCCTGCAGAGTCCCACTCTGCTCTACCAAGTAAGCAAAGAAGCTACCCTAACATACAAGAGCAGACCAGCAACTCCCAGCACATCAAAACCACAGTTCAGCAAGAAATTTAAATTAACAGCTAATTCTGAGCACAAACATTCAATTTCCTTGCCTTCAAAGTCTGTGTGCATACACTTGGGCATAGCAAGAGTCTACTCCTGACTCCTAGTTCAAATGCACTTCCAGGCCCTAAAACCATCAACAGGCACCCGCAGGATTTCCAAAAGCATCCAGAGGCTTTGCCCAGCTCTCTCCAGAGAGCAGCAGCTCCATGCAAACAGCCAGCATCCACCCAGCCGGAGCCTCAGGGCAATTTATCCACACAGCCAGACCCCAGGGCAGCTCTTGGGCCAGTCCCCTGGGCACCAGAGGACTCTGCCTTGTTCCCAGCCATGCCAGGCACACACTAACCCAGAGGCAGAAGGGTCTGTGTGCAGATGCCCAGTATCCCCAAAAACTTCCCCTAGTCATTTGGGTCAAAAAAACCCCACAACATCAGTTTAAAATCAACCTTCTCATTCCTCCAGACCATACCAGCAACGAATGAGCCATCCAACCACACTTCCACAGCCCCAAAGCGTTCTCACCATTAAAATCTGTACCCAAAATACTATCCCTGTATCACTAAGAATGAAGATAAAAGTTCTCTCCTACATGACGCTTAGAAGAAGTCTCTCTTCTACCACTCCTAAAAAAATTAAGATGCACAGAGAGACAGAAACAGGGGATGTGCCATGTCACCACCACTCCTGGCGCCCTGTACCTGGCTTTTCTGGGCACCAAGCATTTTGTACTTTAGCTCAGCCCTAAAGTTTACGCCATGTATTACACTCTAATGCAAAGATAAATTTCAGACTTGAACACCAGAAGACATAAGCATCTCCAGCAGCTTCGAAGTGAGACGCTGCAGAGCAGTCCCGCGCAGCAACTGCTCAGCTGTTTGGTTCTCCAGGCGTCCCCCAGGGGGTTGCAGAGCTGGCAGGGGACGGGTGCTGCAGCTCCTGCGAGGACAGTATGGGTCATGCCAGAGCCTTGCAAAATGCCCTACGCAGGGCTGCTCAGCCAGCAAGCCCAGCACACTTA
Source organism: Numenius arquata (assembly GCF_964106895.1). Lineage (NCBI taxonomy): Eukaryota > Metazoa > Chordata > Aves > Charadriiformes > Scolopacidae > Numenius > Numenius arquata. The sequence continues at coordinate 6,967,140 of NC_133583.1, read as the reverse complement.
ATTAACTGGCACACAATATTGAGCTGCCTGTTGCTTTTGAGACAAAAAAAAAAAAAACCAACCCAACAACCAACTATTTGTGCCACACTGCATTAAATGTGAGCAACTGCAGCGCACCAGCCCTTCTGCGTATCAGTTATGCCTTCCCAAAGCCAGGGAGAGAAAAAGAAATTACAACTCCAAGCTCTACTGCCAACAGAGAAATAACAATAGTTTCAAAAGATCCCAGCGCTTTTCCTCAGCACTGATAGTCCTGTTGACAAAATACGCGGCGTGATTAAGTCTGTTCCAGAACCCTCCCCAGTGTGCCCAGCCACATTTCCGACCCTACAAACAAAAAAAAAAAAAAAAAGCTTTATCTCCAACACGCTGAAAACCGACTCCAAGCCCCGCTTCAGCTTTGCGGCGCTCATTAGGAATAAGAGATAAAGTGCGAAGGAGGGATTTTTTCAATAGCGCTTTAACGAAGTTAAAGCCCAGTCAGCAGGAGTCACTGAAAACAGGATTTATCTCGTCTCCTCTGAGCGATCTAACATGCCCGAGCTCATCACCCCGGGGAAGCAGACACCTTCGGTGGGAGACGCAGCCTGCCCAGAAGCTATGGGAGATGAGGGATGCGGAGCTCCCACAATGTCACCCCAGTTTACGGCCGGGGGACCCGCACCCTCAGACTGAGCTCCTGCATCAGCCCGGGGATGCCACAAGCCTTCCCCGCTCGCCTTCTGCCGGTTTAAAAGGGCATGTTAAAAAAAAAAAAAAAGTAACACCAAAATCAAGAAACAACTTAGAGATAACTTTCCCCAGCACATGGTGCTTTTACTGAGGACATAAAATAATCAAAGAGTTAGTTAACAATTCTCTGCACTAGAAATTAGCATTTATGATCCTACCAAGCATAAAAAGTATACTTCAGCTTTGTGTCCCTAGACCGAAACAAGCCATTTAAGTGATCTTTAGTGATTAGAAACAAAATTACTTAAAAAAAAAAGTATTCAGAATAGCTTAAATGTTTGCTTTTTACACTAGTTATAGAGAAGGAAAAAAAACACTTTGGTTTTGCATTGTCAGATATGAAAGCCATCACAAATTTCCACTAATTTCCAGCTAATTCTTTAGTTAGTCCAGCATTTACAAAGCAACAAACCATATTCTGTCTAAGCAGTTAAAATATCAACAGCCCCCAGGTCCATCACAGTAGATTTATACATGCTATTACTTCACCAATAAAATTTAAACTGAACTCAAGACACTCAAAAATCTGTTCCATAAGAAAAAAAGACACTCCTGGGTATTAGCACTGCTAAAAAAAAAAACACAACAATAAATTTGTTCAGAGCAGGCTATTAATGCATTTCTCTGCATGAACAAAGATAACGCTGTCCTGTTTTTAAGAGGCACATGGGGATGCTGGAATTATGCTGAAAGGACTTAAAAACTTGCTGCGAAAGGTGCCCAAGGCTGAAGGAAGGATCCTTCAGAGCACACAGCAACAGGTGAACGCCATGAGTCAGGGTTTTAATGCAGAGGCCACACATTCCTCTCAGTACAACACCCGATAATTTCATGTAAAACAAGGCATTTCTGCAGCCAAAAGTGAACAACACCAGGAGAACCTGACAAACCTCTAATAACTCTTCTTAATAAGGAGCTGGACGCTCTCCAGCAAAACTTCAGTGACCGTTCTCTCTCCTGGCACAGCGGAGGAGTATCTATTACAGCCAGGGGTTTTATAGATTCAATAATCTATAAATCTGTTTCAAACAGCAGAAGGGCCCAGCAACAGAGGCACTGATGCTCTTCTCCCTCTCCGCATCCTTATTCCCCAAGGTCAGCTCATAGTTGAGGACAGTTATTTTTACAAGTTCACAAGCGCGCGCGCACACACACGGAGAGTCAGTCCTCCTGCACTGTCACTGTCAGAGGAATTGAGCTGTCAAAGTCAAGCACAGTTTTCCCCCCCCTTGGATGTCTCCCGTGCCTGATGTTGTATTTCAGCTTTTATCAGGTTGGAGCAGCGCTGGGTGGTTGCACAACCCAAGCAGACCCGCTGCACTTTACGGGAAACAGCAGTCACGCTGTCCTGCACCTGGCCGTGGACCTGAACACTTTAAAAACACCCTTCTAGGGGAGAGGGAAAAAAAAAAAAAATAACACAACCCCAAAACCACAGCGCTGTACAAACCACCAGATGCTGGGCTATAAGCTCAGCTGCCATCCACGACATATGATACACCACAGGTTAATAACTCGGACAGACGGACGAGAACCAAGGGAATGGAAGCCGGCCACGCAAATTTTATTGGAAACCACCACCTGGATTTTCCCGAGACGCCCCAACAGCCTGTGACTCCGCTTTTGGCCCTCACTCTCTGGATTTCACACCTTAACAGCTGGAAGCATCGACACGGAGAGCCGGGCCCCAGCGCTGGGGTCCCATTTAGAGCCCAGGATGCGATGCTGGGTACGGCGCGGGGTCTGGAACGCCAGGCCGGGCGTGGGATGGATGTCCATGGATGTCCTAATAAGGGATTAGGGAGCCCGAGCGGGCCGTTATCTCCAGCTGATCCCATCACTGGGGACCAAACCCACTCCTGGCTCTTCTTCCTCCGTGAAACCCGTAGGGAGGGTAAGGAGAACCAGCCCAGCGAGGGAGCCCCGAGCTCTGCTCACCCGGGACCAGCATCGCTCCCCTCCGGCGGGACCCTTGGGGAGACACCGGACCGCGGGGGAAGTTTCACTCCGCGCCTACGAGGCGGAGGAGACCGCTTTACATTAAAAAAAAAAAAAAAAAATTGAGTTTTTGGGGTTCTTTTTCAGTTTGGGCTCTTTTTTTCAAGCGGCGCTGCCCAAATCCCCCCGCCGCCTCTCTCCCAGCCCCTTCCCCGGTACTCACACATGCCGCGGCCAGCGGGGCAGGTCCCGGGGCACGGCGGGCAGCGCCAGCCCGCCGCAGTTCAGCAGCTCCTCGTCGCAGGCACAGCCGGCGGGGCAGCCGGCGGCGGCCGAGCCCAGCAGCTCCAGCAGCAGCAGCAGCAGCAGCGCCGCCGCCCCGCCGCCCGCCCGTGACGGCACCGCCATTTTGTATCCGGCACCGGAGAAGGTCCGAGGCGGGAGGAGGCGGCAGGAGCGGCCCCCGGCGCGAAGCGCAGCGGTAACGCCGCGGGCCCCCGCGAAGGCTCAGCGCCGCTCCGCCGCCCGCAGCATCGCCTCGGCCGCCGGCGGCGCGGGGCGGTCACGGCACCGGCATCCACCCGCCGCCGGGCACCGCCGGGCGGGTCGGGTCCGCGTCCCCGCCGATAGAAGCGCCTCCTCCTCCTCCTCCTTCACGCCGCACGGCTCCGGCCCGGCGGCCGCTGGAGCTCCCCCTCCTCGGTGCGCTCCCTCGGGGCTGAGCCGCCGCCGCCGCCCGGCCCCGCCGCTGCCGCCCGTCCCGAGCGCCGCTCGCCGCGGACCCACGTTGGCGACACCGCAACATGTAGCCGCGCCGCCCCCCGCCCGCCCTCCCATTGGCTGGCGGGCGTCCTCCGGCGGGCCCGCGCACGTCGCTATTGGCCGGCAGCTCCCCCCCCCTCCCACCCCCCCGGCGCGGCGCCGCGGCGTCCCATTGATGCCGGCCGCCCGTCAATCAGGGGCGGCGGGGCCCCGCCCCCCTTTCCCACTCCAGGTGTGAACGCGGGCGGCCACCGCCCCCCCCTCCGCTCCGCGCGCTGCCCCTCTTAAAGGGGCCGCGCCCGCTGCTCCGCCACGGGGAAAGCGGTTTAAAAATCTCTTTCCCGCGGATACGGTCAGTCTGCTGGAGCCTGGGGGCGCCCCCACGCCCCCGAGGTGACCTTCCCCGGACTCCACGAAGCGGCCGAGGGGCCACGCTCCTAACGGACGCCTGTGTCCAGCCACGAGCCAGTGGCAGGGGTGGATTAATTACTCACGCGTGTTTCGGAGCAAACCTAAGCGGCTGTTCCGCTTCCCAAAGTTACCCGTATTTCTGAAATCCCAGCACACAGCAGACGTAAGGGAGCACACAGTCCAAAACGGGCCGAAGCATGACTCATTAGATGGCTGCAGCAAGATCATTACGGGCAAAATTAATCTTAGAACATCGATACACTCCAGAGACTCAATTTAGGGGCTGCTCCTGAGCTTAGTGGAAAACATCCAGCTGGCCTTGGTCAAGTTTGATTGTGGCTTGCACAGCATTTTGGGGAGGACGCTCAGTGCCCCCATGGCAGGTGGGAATGATGTGGTTTAACCCCTCGAGTCAGCCCAGCCTCACACCAGGAGTGACGTGGGGAGAAGAGGGTGTGCTATTGTAAGGGACAGAACCACACGTCGCGGCCAGCCTTTCAGAGTGACGAAGAGTTGGGGCTTTTTAAGGCTGGGCTTCAGTATTCCTGCCTGTGGTCCCAAAACTGGGCAAAGACCTTCACGGAATCACGGAATTTTCAGAGTTGGAAGGGACCTCTAGAGATCATCTAGTCCAACTCCCCTGCTAAAGCAGGATTTCCTATAGCACATCACTCAGGACTGCATCGGGGCGGGTCTTGAAAATCTCCAGAGAAGGGGACTCCACGACCTCCCTGGGCAGCCTGTTCCAGTGCTCTGTCACCCTCACCTGAAAGAAGTTTCACCTCGTATTTAAATGGAACTTCCTGTGTTCCGGCTTGTGCCCGTTGCCCCGTGTCCTACCACTGAATTGGTGATCACGACGATGAAATGCTACTTTGATGTTTTGAGGGAAGGTGTGAGAGGAGACACGTTTTTGGAAGCTTTCCCTCTGGATGAGGATTTTCTCTTCTCCTGCCCATTCTCCTTTTCTTCTAGATTTCTTACAGATTTGGCAATGGAGCAATTAATTTAATCAGACATAGAGCACAGGGACATTCTGGGTTAGGTAGCCAGCTGCTGGCCACATGCAGCAATCAAGTCATTCCCTGGACCCAAGAGCATGGTGGGGAGGACGGTACTGCAGCCCCCGTGCCTCCTGGCTTCTGGGGTTCAGTACGTGCCATGTGCACTGGTGAAAAGAGTCTGGAAATCCTGAGAGAGGAAGATTTAGCTTTGGAAGATGACCTGGTATGAAATGTAGAAACTGGGTTTGTTGATGGGGGCAAGGTCTTGGTGAAGAGTTTATGATTTCAGCACACACACCCCCCCTGAAATCTCGACCATACACCGCAGGAAGCAGCGTTAGCTATTACTGGCATAGCGTTTCCCTTTTCTTCCCTATTTACTCTCGGCAGCCCACCTGCGCAGCAACCATTTGGGACAGCTTTGAACGTATCAGATTGCACAGATTAACGATAAAGGGAAAGCTCGGTCTCTGCAAGGGCTTCTCCTTCCTCAGCACTAGGGTGAACAGGACTTTGCGGCATCCCGTCCCACGGAGTCACACCTTCCCAGGGACCAACCGCCCCGGTGCTTACTGGTGTCGGCCGGGACGGCTGCTCTCCTCCAGTCGCACACAGCCTTGAGCTGGGTCCCCGATGACAAGCACCCTTCAGCGCCCACACTGCAGATACTGCCTGGGCCAGCCCTAAATCTTTCTGGGAATAATCAATAGGCATTATTTATAGGCAGAGGCTTTCACTAGGTAAAACTTGGGGTTTAGGCTTTTGTTATGCCAAGGGAGGGGAAAAAAAATATTCACCTTATTTTGGCTTGGGGTCCTATTTCAGCCTTCAAGAACTGGAGAAAACAGGAGAATGACTTATGTTTAGTCCCCCAATTTGTTTGAAAGCTGTTTGCAAATTAAAAGCAAGCGCTCCTGTGCCTGGGGAAGGAATCTAAGGCAGGAAGGGCAGATGTATTACAGAAGATAGTGCAGGCTTATACAAATATATGGCAAATTAAAAAAAAAAAAAAGTGTTTTAGTTCTTCAATGTGACAAACCCAAAGCTCAAGGCTCTTTCATGGAGTGGATTTCTCTTGCCTGGTGGGGCAAGAAATGAAAATAAAAATGAAAATAAAAAAATATTTCTTTATTTTCCAGTGGTTTCAAATTTGACACCCAAGCTTTTTAATTCATTTTAACAATTAATTTTAATATTTTTAAATTATTCTTGCAACCCCTGACCTCGAACCCTGCTGATTTCATCTCACCCATTCCGTGCAGGACTCTCACCTCGCACCATGCGACTGCCATTGCAGTACCCATCCCCAAAGCCCCTCCGTCGTTCCCCTGTCCCGCGACAAGGACCAGAGGCTGGCCATGGGGTCTCCCATGGTGAGAGAGATCCGAAAGCCTTAGATAACCTTCTTAAAAAAGGTGTCTGTCTAAAAGCAGCTCTCGTGGAAACCAGGCCAAATCGCCTCACATTTGCACAAGATCACTGTGCATGGAAAATAATTACTCGAGGGCAGCGGGTAGGAAATGAGACTGTTCTCGCAGTTGCACTTTCCCTCCTACCCAAGTCAATGCCTTTGCTAGAGAGGAGCCTGTGTACAGCATGGAGGATGTTTCTTCCTCGAACCTCATTAAATCTAATTAAATAGCTTACAAAAGTATTTATGAAAACAAATTTTAAAACGGCAAAGGCATGCCAACAAGGAAGATATTTCTAATTCTGCCGGTGTCTTTTTGTGGATTTGGAGCCGGTTCAGAAGTGCACACTTGGAAGGTAATTGCTGACAGCATGCAGAATCCATCAAGCTATAATTAACACGCTACTATTATTCTAATTGCCTCACTCAAGCTTCTGTGTTTTTTAATTGTAGAGCAATTTGCCAATAGAGAATTTAATTGCAATACATATTTTATACATTTTGGGACAAAGTACCATTATTTCCACTTCAGCAAAAATGTTCCTCAGTTTTTAATAACTTGCCTTATTCTTTTCTAGGATTTTTTTTTTTTTTGCCCGATAAAGGAATTTGATTGCAACCTCTTGTGAAATTAGTAATGATATAATATACAGGAGCGCCTGGAGGCTTCAGTTTGGATCATGACTCTATTAAGCGAGGAACTGTACATACATGTAGCAAGACACAGCCCTGAGGAGCTTGAAATCTAAACAGAGAAGACAAACTGAGGTGAGAACAGAAGTATTATCCCTGTTTTACAGCTGGGGAACCGGAGCCCCAGATGACTCACCTTAGGTGACCCTGTGCACCTAGGGTGCAGCCAGGAACTCACACGAGCCCTGAACACAGGGCACCCTTCATCTTGACTGTGAACTTATTTTCTGTCTCCTGGTTCCTGCAAAACTATATCCCTGTAATTTGATTTGCAAACTAGACCTTCTAAATAACTTTTAACCATCTGGGATCTACAGTCACTTTTCACGAATGCCTCGGCTTTCAGAGCAAGACCCAGTGTTGAACAGGAGCCCTGGTGAGGCTGCAGAGTACCCCTGCAGAGGTGACACGCTGGGTGGACAACAATAGCAATCCTGCCAGGCTTCATGAGGAATGCGTTTGACTTCTCCTGGGGCAGGCTGAAGATTGGAGGCAATGAAACACAAAAGCATGGACCTTAGCTCATGTTGACCATCCTTGCCTTTCACAATTTTCCTTCACCTTGGTGCTTCTGTCTGCAGGGCCACAAATCTCTCCATAACAAAGTCTGTCTTCTTCTAGTAATGCTCATGATGGCTTTCTACCCAACACTAATGGTGCTGAGGTTTGTAAAACATCTGAAACTCATGGCTACAACCCCTTATATCGTCACCCCGGTGCATTGATGTGTCAATCAATATTATTATGGTGATAAATGCTTAAAAGGGTTACAGGAGGTGTGTTGTGGGGAGTGTACAAGATCACAGTGATTATTCAGCACAGCAACAGACACATTTATCCATAGCTAACAGTGGTCTTTGGTATCAGTTGCTCACGGCAAGCTGCAATGGTTTGACTCCTGGCATCCAAGTTCCAAGAGATGGTTTCTCTGGTATGACCAGCTCAACCAAAGCATCAGCATTCCAGAGGTTTATTAGTTTATCTGGTTACACCAGATCTGCAAGGACAATTTTATGGCATCTTGCCACCCAAAGCTGGTCTCTGTCTCTCTTGGATCCCAAACCTGCTCCTCGGAGCTCGTTTTGTTGGAACAACCTGTGAGATGTATGACGTGATCCAAAAGTGCCTAGCAGCAATGACTAATGATAACATCACTTCTCACTGCTGTAATGGGTGAAGCCGATTCAGCTTAGCAGGAGGTAGCATATGACAGTGAGAACTAAAGGAAGAGATGATCAAGTCAAGCTTCAGGATGGGGTCACTGGCAGTGCTGACATGAAAGTTTAGCTTGGGCTCAAACTCCATAAAGTTTGCCTTGCAGTGACACTTAAGCCTTTTCTTCCCTTAAAATCAGAGACCAGTGCTTGAACTCTGGTCCTCTTGGAACATAACGTCTTTGATCAAGACCAGATCATGCTTCATTAATGTGAAAGTTCACTCAAGTAGCTGCTGTCATTTCATTTTTCACAAGCAGTGAGTTAAATTGCATTCCCAGCCTGGGACTGGCACAGGCAGTTAGGAAAAGATGGTTCAGAGAGCTAGATCCAATTAACTAAATCCATGTTCTGTCACAATGTTGCCATCTCCGATTCTTTTGTTTTTCCCTCTTGAAGGAGTTGTTTTAAAGCTTTTGTGTAAATATGTGTTTATTTATGTCCTCTTTTTAAAAAGTGTACTGTCAGAAAAGCATGAGAGCAATTTACTGTCAAAACAGACAGGGGAGAGAAAGCAGACTGTTAGCACTAGAATATTGTCTCCCATTTGGGTTGGCAAAATGCATTACAAGACAGAGGGTTTGGGTATAAACCTGTGGTACTCAAACCTGAAGTTTACATTCAACTGCTTAAAAGCATGTTTTTGTAGACAAGGCCATGGACTAACTCCAAGAGCAGGAAGAAAGCTGGTAGACCTGAAGTCTGAACACCGTCTCTCTGCTTGGATCACACATTTCGGCACAACATCACTCTTCCCTAATCATGCTCAAGATCCAAAATCCAGAAGTTTCTCCAAGCCCAGGGAGAGACTTGGCCCTGTGCACGAACTGGCAGGTATCGGGGTTTGCTCTTCAGATCTGAGCTTGGACTCAGATCTGTGCCGAGCCTCCGACAGCAAGAGCAGAGCTGGAGACACAGCTATTCCCGACAGTGACTAGGGCTAACAGTGTTTATGCTATGAAGAGCTCTATTAACTGGCATAATAACTATAATTATATGGTGTAACTTCTTTTTGTTGCTTTCACCTCTAGGCTGAGATGGAAGTGTGAAGTTCTTGCAGCCCCAGAGGAATGTGTTAGATGAAATCATGCAAGTGAAGCAAGGAAGCTGGGATCCAGCTACAGATAAACTAGGAGCCACCTGCCTCTGCTTGGAGAATAATAACAAAAGGTTTAGAAATATCAGAGGAGGAGAAGTTTAACTTCTCTTTCAGATAGAGATGCTTTAAATCAAGACTTTCTTTGCTTTGGACAAGCCTCCTCCAGAAAGGGCAAGACACTTCAGGTGCATCTGAAAAATAGTAAATGCTTTATTTCACCACAAACCTTTGCCTCTGTGTAAGCAGGAAAATGAGCCACCAGCTTGCTTAATAAAAGTAACGGGCTCCAAACCATTTCCAGAGTAAAGCTTGTATTTCCTTGCTGATGGCTGTTGGCTTCCAGTGACTTTCACAGCAAATGAAGGTAACTCACCACCAACGACAACTCCCCCCTAAAACAACCCACACCTCTGTGTGGGCTCAGGACATTGATAAGGAAAACCCCAAATGGAGTGAGTGCAGGGTGCCCTCTCAAAAAGCTGTTCAAGCCAAGTATTTATTTACTAGTTCACCGTCAAGACTTTATTCTACAGATGAAGGGCACCATCAGCAAGGGTGGTTTCTGTCTGGCAGTATTTTCAAGGAAAATTTAGCTTAAAGTTGCACAAATTACGGCTGTTCTCAAAGGTCCAGATCCCATATAACAATTAAAGGAAGATGATTGCAGAATGACCACAGCAGCCAGACTTTGGAAGGATCTGGCAAGCGAGAGCTGCCTTGCAGGTCAGAGCTAGTTTTTTCCAACCATTGTACTTGATTTTTATCCATACTGGAAATGGGGCAAGACACCTTGTGACAACTTTTATTGGTACTCAGCCACTGCCTCTGTGATTACCATGGGCTATTACTACCAAACTGCCTCTTATTGCTTCATCTGGCTGGAAGATATTAGGATTTGTCCGCTGCTTCATTATACTTTGATCCCTTGTTTAGAAAAGAAATCTGTTTCCTTGCTATTAAGTGCCTCGTTCTTGGCTTGGGACTGAACTGCAGACTGATACTTCTGCTTGGCCCTTGAAACCAACTATTAACCACACTTCTTGTCCTGCTGGTACCACCCAGGAGTGCATCAATAGTGCAATACAAATGGCAGAGCATCATTATATGAAGAACAAAATATGTGGCAGGGCCCTGCTGTGGCTTAGAGGCTCTGAGAAGAATCTCTCAAAATATCTGAGACATCTGCCATGTGTAAAATCTCATGATTGTTCTTCAGATTCTTCTGTGGATACATCACCCTGTCTCCCTCCCTGTCTCCCTCTGCTAACGCATGTGCTTCTTACCACCAGTGTGTGACACAAGAGTTGTTTTCCTCCACAGTTATTCTACGTATTCAGCACCTGAAGTCATTATCCTCCATTTTGAGAAATCCTAAATCACTTCCATAGTGCACAGTTGGGATGACATGAAGGATTATAACTTCATGTGGGAATAAAGAGGAGCAGATGAAGACTTAATAGACACGGATCCTGTTTTATGCCAATGCCATAGCTAATTAGAAACAGGGGGAAAACAAGTAGATGGGATCTGTCTCACACTTCTCTCAGAGTTTTCTGTGGCATATGAGTGACTCTCTAGCATCACTACGCCAGCATTTCAGTAGTTGGACAACTTCGTCCACAGATGCAGTGGTGGATGTTTGAGATTTGTGTAAGATCTGTGTGTCTCCAGTGACATACGTTTCTCACACATCTTCTTCATCTCCCCGCAAGATGTGAGCGACCATGGGAAGTTGCAGGGATGCATAAAGAGCATTTCTGTTATATCCCAGGAGGATTACATTCCTTTTGCCTTTGAGAAGAGGTTTCCATCAACTTGGCAGTAAGGCACACTGTAATGTAAGAGATCACACAGAAGCAATGAGGTTGAATCCATTACCAACTTGTGATCTGGAGGCAGTACTGTGTGATGAGGCAAAAGATGCCTTATGCACCCTGCCACCCAACTTTAAAAAAAAAGAAAAAAAACTTCAAAACCCCCCAAAACCATCAAAACCTCCTCCCCAGCATGATGTAATTTGTTTCTTGGATTAAAGAAAACTACACAGAGCTTTCAGCCTCACAATTATGCTGCTCCAGAGAGGAGCTAAATTCAACCAGGATTTCTTTTTGTGCTTTAGCTTCCATGTTTTCCTTCAAGAGGGCTAAATTACTCCCCTTCCATCGTAATTGGCCAGAGCCTCTTTGTTCTGGTTACCCTGGGTTAGAATATCTTCTATGCTGGTTTGGAAGATCCATAATTAGGCACCCTGAAGATAAGGCCATAGCTACCACCTCCCTCACCTAGCTAGGGCAACATCACCTACTTCCAGGGCACCGAGAATGGGTTCTTGTTGAGAACAGCTTAGGCAACAGGCAATGTCCAACAGAAACACCAGATGAGAAGGTGGGAAAAGAGAAAAAATACAACTTTTGCCTCCTGCTTGAAGAGGTTTTTGCAGTCACTGAATTCAGCTGGCAGCAATGTAGTAAATGGCCACATCCCCTGGGCACAGGCTCACTGCTGACATGGATGAGCACAGGCTTGCTGGGAGGAGGAAGGGGAGCTGAGCTCCTTCCCTTCCGCTCCATCAGCACTATCTGATGATACACAAGACCTTGGCTGTGAAACCTCTCCCTTTGAACCAGGGCTGTCTGCAGTAAAGGTAGTCTTCTCTCCCCAGCATTTATGGGGTTTACAGGGTGTCTGTGTGCTGTGGCTCCCTGGCTTTTCCAGATGGGCAACACCTGTAGGGAGAAAATCAGCTGCAAGTTATCAACTGCCAATCTCACATCCCAGGCACCAGGTACACTGCCCTAAGCTTCTATCCTTCAAAGGATCCTTGAGAGTGAAATGGTAGGCAATGGATGCTATTTTTTTGCATGATGACCTTGCTGGCTGTTTTGCCAGAAATACCAGAACTGTACTTCAGATGACTCCTTGTTCTTGGTCCTAGGACTTGTTCTTGTTTCAGGCAGAAGGGAATGCCTCTGGAATGCGTTGGGTGCTTTTGAGTGCCTGGTGGAGCCTCGTGGCACTTGGGATATCTGTGGTGATCCCCAACTACAACATGAGGGGTAAGTCAATGAGAATTGCTTCTCCTGTGAAACAATTTTTTTATCAAGTGCTGTTTTGTTTTGTTTTTTTCATCTCCAATTGTGACTAGTAATGGCTGGGTGACTCTATCTGAGCTACTGCATTGTTTGAACTGGTCCCTCTGTGCGAGGTGTTTCCTTGGGACTTCAGATACCTTCTCTGCTGCCTGGTTTTGGACATGTTCAGGAGGGGTTGCTGGTTCCAATGTCCAGGGCGTTTTCAGATGCTTTCTGTAAGGACTGATGGTTTCCTCTTGGTTCTTTGGTTGATGGCTTTGAGATTGGAGTAGTAGTTCTCCTAAATGTCTTCCTGGGCAGAAGGCAAACAGGCAGAAGGTCTGTAAGAACCACCATGCATATAGGTAATACAAAGCTCAGACTGGCTTGCCTCTGAGATACCCAGGTTGCATGGGTTTCGACAGCTTCCTTACATATGGCAGCCTGCAGGTGATTAGAATCCTCTAATAGATCATTCATAATTTAATAAAAGTTAGCTCGCTGTATTAATGTAAGGCAACACGTTGGAAAAAGTCATTAATCATAGCAAGTCTTGATGGCTGCTGAGTCCGCACCTGCGAAGCTGGAGCCTTGGGAAATAGTATTTTGAGCAATCTGCATGGCTTTGACAGAATGCCTGTAAGTTTTTCCCATTACATCATTACTGGGGCCAACACAAAGGCTATCTGGGTTGCTCAAGGAAGTGTATTGTGGAAAACAATCCTACTTTGATGACTGATCCAGGCATTTATTTAGGCAAAGCAGAAGCAGTTGCATTGGCTCATTTGATCTGCGCTGTTAATAGGAGACAGCTCAGTGCATGCTTTTGTTATACTTGCTCTTGCTTGCATAAGTTCTTGAGATATTTTTTTTTTTAATGAACAAAACTGTCTATCCCTTCATGTGGCAATCATGCCAGTGTCACAATCTTAATTATCACTCAAATTTTCCAGATGGGATTTTTTTCCAACATCTGGCTCAGAAAGATTTGCCCAGGTTTAAGCAAGTCACTCAATGTAATACTGAACAGCTTAAAAAGTGTATGTACACAACTAGTTAAAAAAAAAAGGATGGGATGCAATGTGTTTAGGTATGGGGTAAAAATAAAACAGCTGCTTGATTTCTAGTTGCGTGCATTGCTCTCGTACCGGGAAAATGTCAGTAGCTGTCTGTATCCTTTTGCAGCAAGGATGCGAAAGTTATTGGTTCCCTGAAAGGGAAGGAAATCTGTTACATGAATCAGACTGATCTCTGGGGCTGTAGTTGGAGCACCTTGCAAACCATTTACTTTTTTAACATTCATTTTCTGTTAACATTTCTCATATGTTAGTACCTGTTATTAAAGGCTTGATAAATGGCTTGAATGAAAGGCTTGCAGAAATGACCAGTTCACCTCTTTGGTATCAGACTTTGAAATTTTCTGTGCTCTTTATCTACATATTCATTAAATAAAGATAAACTGACCTTCTGAAAAAATAAGTAGGGCTTTCAACAATGTAATACCTGAAAATAAAAGATGGGGGAAGCTGGCAAAGGGGGGTTATGTTCTTCTCAGGTCTATGTAATGTGCTGAAACACAGCACTACCGCAGAATTTTTCTGCATCATAGCAGTTTTATCTTGTTTTAGATCTTTTCTAAGGGTTAATATTTGTGACCCCCAAAGCTGTGGGAGAGGAATGGGTTTTCAGCTGTACCTTGCTGGTGAGAAAGGCCACGGTAACTAGCAGAACATCACTGATCAGAATTGCAAGAACGTACCAGCGAGGGGAATCCGCTCCACCCTCTGCTGAAGTAAAGCCACTGGCAATACATCTTTCCTCCTAAGCCAGTCTTTCAAAGACTCAGCAAAACTTGGCCATAACCATTTTTTTTTTCATAAAAAGTAGCAAACTGGATGTCCAACTCTACACTCACAGCTCTGATGGGAGCTGGCTCCGTTACTTCTCTTCCTGCAACAGGTCAAACAAGCAGCAGGCACTGAAGCCTTTCAGATAAAGTTTCCAAAAACCAGGAGGGCAGACCCTTGGGGCACACCTTCCCAGGGACACAGCTCCATCCACAACACTCACGTCTTGCAGGATAATGGAGCATGCAGGCTTGCACTGCTGTGGATTTGATCCAAACTGACTGTCTAGCTTGTGAGGATGCTGAAGGAGCCCATGGGGGGAGTCTGTCACCCCCCCCGAAGCATCCTTCAGCTGAACAGTCTTTCCCATCTGCTGCCCTTAGCTGCTAGATCATTTTGTTTGCTTTGTGGTCTCTGGTTTTGGCTCGGAATGGCACATCACCATCTTTTCCTAGTTCTTGGAATTAATTTTCTAAAAACATTTTAGGGTGTGTCTCTCTTTCTTTTCTTTTTTTTTTTTTTTTTTTTTTTTTTTTTGTGCAAAAGGGGTTTTAACTAGTTTTAGAATGACCTCAGAAGCCTGCTTTGGTATTGGAAGCTGGAGGAAGGCAGAGCTGCGTGCGTGCCTGTGTATCTCCTGCACTCACCGGACCCCGCAGCTACTGATTCCTTCTCTTTCAGGCAGCTAAGCGCAGGCAGCCGAGAGCGTGACAATAGCTGTTGGATGTCATCCCGTTTCCTCCCCCCCCTCTTAAACCTGAGCGTTGTCTTCCAGGTGTTGCAGACTTTTTTTGAAGTCAAAACACTTGCCAACTCCAATTAAGCTTGTGGTTTGCAGACAAATTGGGAGCCGGCCGGAGAGGAAGCTGGCGGGAGAACAGCTTTGTACGTGTACCGGGCTCCAGGACAGCAAGGTTTCCATGGGTTTTGTGCAAACAGGGAGCAGAGCAGAGATGAGACTGTGTAAAGAAGTAAAAAGAAGGCATAAATGCACAGCTGCATTGCGTCTTCAGTGAATGACTCCACGAGAGCAGGGACGTGCTTTGGTTTAGGTAGGGTGAGCTCTGGTTAGAGATTGCAAAATTGGGGAACTCTGATTTTGTTTGCCTGGCTCATGGTCCAAAAGCACAGTCAAAAGCCACCTCTGTGGGTGTCCTGCCTGCAGGGGCACTAGCGGCTGGATGCAGTGGGCTGGAATTAGGCTTTGCATGAGCACAGTCTGCTCATCTTCTGGGGTACCTGTATGATTTCCTTCCCTCCTTCCCTCCTTCCCTCCTTCCCTCCTTCCCTCCTTCCCTCCTTCCCTCCTTCCCTCCTTCCCTCCTTCCCTCCTTCCCTCCTTCCCTCCCTGTTTTTAGGTGCTTCAGTCACGGATCCAGTCCTGTACACCTACTTTTTTTCCTGCAGGACCTGGTCAGAAGAGGGCTCGTTTACTCTCACCTCTTTGCAAATGATTTCTCGACGTTCTCTGTTCGTGTAAAGCATTTCATCAAGATAAGAGGTAGCTTGAGGCCATTTGTAATGCATTTCTTTTGAATGGAGTGGGAAATAGTTTTTCCAAACTGGCAATATTTTAGAGACCTTTGAACAATGTAATTCTTACATTGCGTAGTGACCAAGTTCAAACATTTGGGTGTTGTGTGGGGGTAAGGAGGGAGGTTATTTTGATCCTACTTGCAACTTTGGGAACGGATGCATTTTGAACAGCAACATAAAAATTCAATTTTGGCACTCGCCTGAAATGGGACACTTCACCTGGATTTAAAAAACGGGTCAAAACAGCCTCAAAACTAAATGTTTCCTGCAAAAAAGTGTGTTTTGACAATTTTTTTTTTCTGTGGGAAAATATTTTATAGTAAGGAAACTGCTCATCAGTTCTAGCATTTGATACTATTGGAGAGGTCTTTTATAGCTTAAAAAAAGTATTTTTTTTTGCATCCACTCTACTAGCCAAAGTGGAATCTGAGAGCAAAGTCTGACACAAATCCAGGAGGACCCAGAGCTTATTAGATTGGGGGTGACTTTTGCAGCACATCTCACGTGTCCTGTTTTAGTGATCTTTCCAACCTGGCTGTCTGCATTGCAAATGCATCCACAGATAACGTGTCCCTGCTGTTACAATGATGTTTCTCCCCAGCATCCTGGCGGTTCTGCTCGGGGGGATTTCCAGCCCTCTTGCTGAAGTTACTTGCTGTTCTCTGCCTGAAAGTGCTACAGCCATTTCCCAAAATGTCTATGTGCCCTTGCCATGGCCTCGTGCCATACCCTTTTAGATCTTGCTTGCTGCACCCTGTCTGCCAGGCATCACTTTCATTTACTGCCCCTACTACACCCATAAAAGCTCTACACTGGTCTCTCTGAAAGCCCTAGAACAAGCTGTGCTACGGCAGAAGAGAAGCACTTGATTGCTGTTGTGAACGTGATGATAAAGAGGATTGGGGAATAGTGCCAAATGACCTTTTTAAAATCCTATACTTGCAGTGGAAGACATCTTATGAACCTCTTGGAGGAAGTGTCTTTGGTCCAGGCACCACTGGGGTGTTTTGGAGGGCAGAGCTGGGGAGCTGGAGACCCCCAGAGAGGTCTGTGGCTCTTTGGTGGCTTGAAATGAGCCCGTGTCTGCCATCCTCCCCACCAGTGAGACCTGTGATGTGCCATCCCCAGTGTTGGTGGCCATGTGGCATCCTGGGTGGCCAGGTAGCATCTGAGTTTCCAAAATCAGCCTCTTCAAGCGGCCCCCAACCGCTTGTGCTGTGAGCAAGAGCCATGTCCAAGCCATTTGCCCACCACCCCGAGGAGGAGGTGCAGGTTTTTGTGGGGCGAGACTTTTGCCTCCTGGAAGCATCTCTTCTGCAGCCTTCTTTCTGACCGCATTTCTGTTTTTCCTCTTGACTGTTTCTCCATCCTCCACCTCCCCCTCACCTCCATCTGGTTTCTATCTGGACTAAACAGATGTTTTTCCACTTCTTAAATGTCCTGTGTGCTCACCTCGCCAATGTCTAACAGTGATTGCTCATTCTTCTTTCCCCAGGTGTAAAACTTGAAAAACTGGGGAGGTTGGGGGAGGACCAGCTTCTCATAATACCTTTGTGTGCATTTAGTGCTGGATGGAGGAATGAGGGAAACCTCTC